>NC_138591.1:16952303-17430986 GCF_964289735.1 Phaethon aethereus
AGGCCATGCCGGCACGGGGCGGGGAGGGGGGATTTGGGGGTCCGGCTGGGGTGACCCCCTCCCGGGGGGGGGCAAGGGCTGCCACGAAGTGTCCCCGCTGTCCCTGAGCGCTGCTGCAGCGGCTCGTCCCCGCCCCGCGTGGAGAAACCCCTCTGCCAGCGGCCACCTCCCCTTCCCTGTGCCTTTGTGTCACCCTGCCGTGACCGCGTCCCCCCCGCCCGGGCCCACGCGGCTGCCGAGCCCCGTGGGAGCGGAGCCCCACGGCAGTGGCAGGGTGCCTGCCGCTGCTGGTGGCACCGCCGTGGGGCTGCTCCCCGGGGGAGTGGGCTGGTCTCAGCCCCCCAGCTGGGGTCCCCACGGCCACCGCGTGCCCAGGAAGGGAGGACCGCGGCACCAGGGGACAGAACCGTGGCCACTCCTGGGGACGCCTTTGGGGGCTGCTGTCAGCCTGGGTGGCGTGGGGCAGTGGGGCCACCAGCAGGACGTGGGCTCCCTCCCAGCCTCGGCGGTCACCAGTGGGCTCCGGTGAGGAGCGGCAGTGCCAGCACCACCCGCAGTGGGACGAGATGGGGCGGTGGTGGCCGTGTCCTGCCAGCAGCCGTGGGGACGGTGACCCGGGCGGCGGTGGCGCAGACCCGGGCAACAGGGCCAGATCCTGCAAACCCACCCATGCCGCCCCAGCGCGGGGGGGGCTCCCGGGGCCGCCCGACCTTCGTGGCGGTGCCAGCTTGCTGCTGCCAGCCCTGCCAAGCGCCGGCAGAGCCGTGCTGCCGCGGCGGGAGGGGGCTGAGCCCTGCCAAGAGCCCGCAGCGCTGGCGCTGCTCCCGGCTCGCCAGGCCCCGGGGTCACCGTCCCCTCTCGGGGCAGCGCGGGCACGGCGTTGGCATCCCTCGCCACCGCCATCCCCGAGCCCACCGTGCCGCTGGGAAGCCTCTGCCCCATGGCCCCCCAGGCGCAATTCCTGGCGGGTTCTGTGCCGCGGCTGGGCCGGCGGGGACACGACGCCCCGGCCATGCCAGCAGCGGGGTGGGCCGGAGACCTGGCACCATGCTGGGGTCACCCCGGGTCCCCCGGCTATGCCGGCTGGTCAGTCAGTGGGGCGGGCTGGTGGCCCCCGGGGGACCCCAGCCCAGCCGGCAGAGCTGGGGGGGCTCCCCCCGTGCCCAGGCTCCGTCCCAGCGGCCCCTGCCCAGACTGGGAAGCCCCTGGGCCCAGCGCCGCGCCGGACTGGTTTGAACTGGCGCGGCGGGGGGGACTCGCTGGGCGGCCGGAGGGGAAGCTGGGCCAGGGCCGGGCTGGCAGCGCCTGGCGCAGGCAGGAGAGGCCTTGGGGGGGAGAGCAGGCAGGAGCAGGCAGGGGCCTCACGCGGGGACCGCAGGTGCTGGGGTGGCCGGGGCGTCCGGCCAAGCCACCGTGGGGCTCGTCCCCGTCCCCATCGCGGCGGGGCCCCCACGGCACCGCGGCCCCGAGCGGGGCCGGGTCCCAGGAGCGCCGGCGGCGGCGGGGCCGCGTGGTTTGGCAGCCGCCTGCCCGCCTGCCCGCGGCCGCGCCGGGAGCCGTGGCGTCAGCGGCTGGAGGCCCCTTTCCCACCCGCCCTGCCCGGGTTGGCCGCGGCCCCCCGCCCGGCACCGCCCGCCCCGGGACCCCCCAAACTCCGTCCCCTGGGGACGTGGGGTCATGGCCACCACGGTGGGACCAGCGCCGACGCCTCGCCCGGCCCCCCCCATGGGCCCCCCTGCCATCTCTGGGGGGCTGCGGGGGCCCCGTCCTGCTGCCTCGGCTGGGGGTCCCTCTCCGACATCCCGGCTGTGGGGTCCTGCCCCCGGTCCATCTGTCCGTCTATCCTTGAGCTGTGCCACCGGGCTGGGGGGCACCTGGGGGGTAGCTGGAGCCCAAGAACCACGGGAGGGCTTGGGACGGGGACTCCCTATGGGGCAAGTTGTCCTGGGGGGTGCAGGGTGAGGACCCCCTGGAGGGCAGGGACTCTGCTGTGGGGCAGGCCCCATGGCTAATGGGGGCTCAGGCGGGTGGCTCTGTCACAAGGGACAGGACCCTGCTATGGGGTGGGCCCCACAGCTACATGGGCTGGGGGGGATTGGGCAGGGACCCCGCTATGGGGCAGGCCCCATGGCCACAGGAGGCTCAGGGAGATGTCCCCCCACGCAGGGCAGAGGAAGCTGCTATGGGGTGGGTCCTCCAGCCGTGGGAGCTTGGAACAGGGACCCCCCATGGGGCTGGCCCCACAGCCGGGACGGGGGCACTGCTGGGGGGGGGGTGTAGGCGGGGGGTCCCCTGCCCCCCGGCCGGGCCCCGCGCCCCCCGCGGCTCCTCCGCATTCCTCAGCGTCTGAGCCGGGCTGGACCCCCGCCAGCGCAGGGGGGCCCCGCCGGCGGGGCAGGGCGGGGGCCGGGCCCCCCGGGGTGGGGTGGGGATGGGGGGAGGCCTCGCTGCCACGTGTGCTGGGTGCGCCGTGCCCCCCAACGCGGCCCCTGGGCCACCCCCAGCCCTGCCCCGGGGTGATGCGGGGGGGGGGGGGCACAGCCAGGGGACCGGCTCAACGCTGCCGTGGGTCGGGCTTGGGCGCTCACTCCTGCACTGAGCTGCCCATCCTCAGCCGCCTGCCGGATGTGTGGCAGCCGAGCCATGGGGGCGGCAGCTTTTGGGGGGGGGGAGTGTGTGACGCGAGGCAGCCTGGCACTGCAGAGCCGTCACCCCGGGGACAGCGGCGCGGCGGGGACGGGGGTTCCCTGCCGCGTCCTGGGACGCGCGGGTTGCTCGCAGCTCTGCCACGCCGTGCCACACCGCGTTGGGCCGTGCCGCGCCGTGCCGTGCCGTGCCGTGCCGCGCCGCGCCGTGCCGCGCCGTGCCGCGCCGTGCCGTGCCGTGCCGCGCCGTGCCGCGCCGTGCCGTGCCGTGCCGCGCGGCAGGCAGCCCCTGCCCGGCCCCGGCAGGCAGCGGCGTTGGCCGGCGGGGAAGGGGCCCCGGGCGGGGGAGGAAGCTCTGCCGCCTCTGGGGCCGGGGCCAGCGGGCTCGGCCGCCCGGGTCACCGCCGGGCTGGTGGCCGCCACCGCCCTCCTCTGCCGCTGGGAAAGGCCTCGCTGGGGCAGGCCCGCGGGGACGGGCGGACAGACTGACGGACTGACGGACAGCGGGGGCAGAACGGGGACACCGCAGCTCCAGGGCTGCGGGTGCCCGGGGGATTTGGCAACCCTGGCGCGGTTTGGTAACGGGCCAAGGGGCTGTGCCGGCCCCGGGGGTTGGCGACACGGAGGGGACGCGCTGGGGACACCGAGGGGCCGTGGGGGACGCTGGGGGGCCCCGGTGCCGTGCCCTGCCCTTTGCCCGCCGCGGGAGGGGGCCGCGGCGGGGTGGCCGGAAAGGGACGGCACGGTTCCCGTGCCAGCACCGCGGCCGCCGGCACCCGCTCGGCCTCCGGCCCAGAGCGGAGCCGGTCATCGCCATGGGGCCGGGCTGGGGCGATGCTTTGTGTGGCACCGGTGCCCCCCGTCCCCGCGGTGACCCCCACGTGTCCCCCGCAGCGCCCACCCCGGCACCATGCATTCGCTGGAGGAGCCGCTGGACCTCAAGCTGAGCATCTCCAAGCTGCGAGCCGCCCGGGAGAAGCGGGGTGCCCCCGGCCCCCGACCCCGCGGTCCCCAGCACCCGGACACCCCACCTTCTGGGGACGGCCGAGGGGGGAGCCGGGGGGGTCGCCGTGCCGTGCCGGCCTCGCCGTCCCCCGGCCTCCTGGCACACCCCAGGCTGGCGGAGCCGCGGGACGGGCGGTATCCCGCCGTGCCGGTGGTGGACCTCAGCCTCTCGCCCCGCTCCGGCGGGGAGTCTCCGGCTGGCAGCGCCTCGCTCTCCCCCGAGCGCCAGGGCAGTGGGGACCTGCCCGGCCCCCTCACCCCCCACGTAAGTACAGCCGTGTCGTGTCCACCCCCCGCCCCACGAGCTGTCCCCAACGGTGGGGACGGTGCCCCCGCTCTCGGCGGCATGCCCGGCGCTGCCGGAGTCGGTGACACGGCCCCTCCTCGGTGTGTACACACACCCCGGGGTCAACGGCCCCTCCGTGCCCCCCGGCCCCAGGGGGTCCCTGGGTGGCTCTGGGGGGGCTCTGGGTGTCTCTGAGGAGCTCTGGGAGTCTCTGAGGGGCTCTGGGGGGGCTCTGGGTGTCTCTGAGGAGCTCGCGGGGGGGTGTCTGGGATCTCGGGGGGGGTCCATCCGGCTTGGCCCCATGCCCAGTGCCCCCCCCGCCGTGGGCTCTGCTCCAGGATTTCCAGTCCCTGCGCTACATCGACGGCCTCCCCAGCTCCTTCCAGTTCTTCCTGCCGCTGGGGGCGGGGGGGGCCCTGCACCTGCCCCCCGCCGCCTTCCTGCCCCCCAGCAAGGAGAAGCGCCTGCCCCCCGAGCTGCCCCTGCCCAAGCAGCTCGTCTGCCGCTGGTCCAAGGTCAGGAGGGAGGGCTGGGGGGGCCATGGGGGGGCTGGGGGGTTATGGGGCTGGGGGGGGCCGTTCAGAAGCTTTTTGGGGCTGGGGGTGGTGATAGGGGGCTGGGAGACCACACAGGGGCATTGTGAGGATGGGGGGGGGTCAGTGGGAGTCGGGGGGGGTCACACAGGGGCATTTTGGGCCTGGGGAGGGGCTGTGGGGCTGGAAGGCCATGGCAGAGCTCGATGGGGCTGGGGGGGTGATGGGGAGCTGGGGGCCATGCAGGGATGCTGGGGAGGGGGGGGATGATACGGGGCCGGGAGGGTCGTGCAAAGGACCGTTTCCATCTCCCGAGACGCTGGTGCTGCCGTGCAGGGGGTTTGGGGGGGAGCTGGCGCGGGGTGGTGAGGGGCAGGGGCTGGCCCTGGGGGGGTCCCAGCCCCCCCCTCCCCGTGCCCACCCCACCAGGCCCCCTCACCCCCAGCCTCCTGCCCGCAGTGCAACCAGTTCTTCGACCTCCTGCAAGACCTGGTGGACCACGTCAACGACTTCCACGTCAAACCCGAGAAGGACGCGGGGTACTGCTGCCACTGGGAGGGCTGCGCCCGCCACGGACGGGGCTTCAACGCCAGGTGGGCACGGGGGGGGCCCCGGGGGGCTGCTCTGAGTGGCTGTGGGGTGACAGGAGCCCAGCATGGGGGGCTCTGCACGGGGAGGTCTCCAGCCGGTCCTCTGGCTCGGGGTGCAAGGTCCTGGGGGGGGCTGGATGACCGCGCTGGTCTGGACGTCCTTCTCCCTCCACCCCATAGGGTGGTCCCACAGGGACAAGGAGGTGCCCTGGGGGCCGGGGCTGACCCCCTGACGTGTCTCCCCCCCCCGCCCCGTCCCTGGCAGGTACAAGATGCTGATCCACATCCGGACGCACACCAACGAGAAGCCGCATCGCTGCCCCACCTGCAACAAGAGCTTCTCCCGCCTGGAGAACCTGAAAATCCACAACCGCTCGCACACAGGTCAGCGCTGGCCGGGGGGAGCGGGGAGGCTCGGGGCCGGGGGGCCGGGACCCAGGGGAGCCAGCGGGGCTGGCCGTGGCCCCGGCAGACGCGGCGCTGTGCCGTCCCGCAGGCGAGAAGCCCTACATCTGCCCCTACGAAGGCTGCAACAAGCGTTACTCCAACTCCAGCGACCGCTTCAAGCACACCCGCACCCACTACGTGGAGAAGCCCTACTCCTGCAAGATGCTGGGCTGCCACAAGCGCTACACCGACCCCAGCTCCCTCCGCAAGCACATCAAAGCCCACGGCCATTTCGTCTCCCCCGAGCACCCGGAGATGCTGAAGGTCCACCCGCCTCCCAAAACGCCCCTGGGTTCGGCGGAGGCGCCCTACGTTAACGGGGCGCAGCTCGTGATCCCCAACCCCGCCGCCCTCTTCGCTCCACCCGGGCTGCCGGCGTTGCCCATCCCTTTGGCGCCGGCGCCGCTCGACCTCAGCGCCTTGGGGTGCGGGGCTGCGGGCGCGCTGCCCGCCCTGCCGGGCCCCGTCCTGCCCCTCAACGGCGGCCCCTTGAACTTGGCCAAGAGCCCGCTGCTGCCCTCGCCCTTTGCGGCAGCGGCGGCGGCAGGGCTGGGGCTGCCCGTCATGTCGCTGCTGGCCAAGGCTGAGGGGGAGAAGGGCAGCGGGGCCGAGGGGCGGCCGCCCAAGGCGGGCAAGGGGCCGGAGAGCCGGAAGGAGAGGGGCGAAAGGACGGAGCCAGGGCGGCCGCGGGCCCCCCCTGAGAGCCTGGCGCTGCTGCCGGGGGCCGTGCTTGACCTCTCGGCCGGCGTCGGCTCGGGGGGCAGCCCCGAGGCGCTGCCGCCCGGCTGGGTGCTCATCCCCCCCGGCTCCCTGCTGCTCAAACCGGCCGCCGTGAATTGAGGGGCCCGACGACGCCCGGGGCCGGCCGCCGGCCCGGCGGGCAGATCCCGCTCCCGGGGCTGGGGGGCATCACCCCCTCCTCCCCACCGCAGTCCCCCAGCCCTGGTGGGGCCTCGTTCGCGCTTTTAACCGTCACGAAAGAAGAACGGACTCTTCTGAGAAAAGCAATAATCCCTCGGCGGCCGGAGCCGGCCGCGACCCCACGCCGGGGACAGCCCCGGGGCAGGTGGGGCTACAGGGGGGTCCCCCTGCTCCCCCCCGGCCTGGGCAGCTGGAGATGCCGCTATTTATTTCTTGACCAGCCCCCTGCTCTGACAGGGCCCGCGTTGGGCTCATCTGCTGCCGCCGACTCGGCGTCTCCCTGCCCGAGGCCTCGGCACTGCTGGTGCCGGCACGGGGGGCTGCAGCTCCCGGCCTGCTGGCGTGGGGACAGCAGGGTGGCAGCTCGGGGACAGGCTGCTCCCGCAGCCTCGAGCTGTGCCCGGTTGTGCCGTCCGACCCCGCCTGGCCAGCGCGGCTGCGGGCAGGGCCGCGGCCACGGGCACCTCGGCGTGCTCCCTGCCACACCGGGCCCAGCTGGCTGGGCACATGCCGGCCCAGGGCCCGCATCCCTCCCGCTCCGCGGCCACCCTCGTCCCCTGCCGCCTCCCCGGCCCTCCCTGTGACAAGGCACACAGCCATGTGTGCCGCTCACCGCGCCGGCTCCGTGCCGGGGCAGAGCCACGCTGTTTAGCTACGTTCATACCTAACCATGTACCGCAAGCGCATGCAGAGGCAGCAGGCAGCGTGGGCAGGACTCCAGGCACCGGCAGGGCTGCCGCCGGTGGCACGTTGGCATGGGCTGGCGGGGCACGGCTCCTCGGGACGCACCGGCCCCCGCAGCGAGGTTCCCCGATGAGCCCCCCCGGGCCGCGGGGCAGCGCTGGGGCGGGCCAGTGCCAGGAGCGGGCAGCGTGCCCGGCCTCTGCGTGGGCAGAGCCCGGAGCCTCCCCCAGCACGCGCAGCGAGGGTCCTGCGTACCTCCTGCTGCCGGGCAGGACCCCTGCCCACGGCTTTCTCTGGACCAGGGAGGGGGTCTCCCTGATCCTGCCCCCTCCCCGCTGGAAGGAGTCCCCAGCCGCGCGCGCCCCGCGGGGAGCCGGTCTCCCTGCCCTCACCCTCCTGGGGCTGGGGCGCAGCGGCCGCCCGGCGCTGCCACAACCCCAGCATGGCCGCGGGCCATCGACCAGGCCGCCCCGGCCGGTGTACGTCTCCTCGCTCCTTTGTCCGTTTGTTGTTGCACATTCCAGGACATCAGTATTTTAACGGTCTCGAAGTGCCTTTCTATCGTAGTTTCTGGGTTGTTTTTATTTTCCTCCTGTTGGGCTCCATCGCTGTTAGCATAGCGTTTAAGGACTGCAGAAGTAAGAGATAAGCTAACGACTATAACACTATATTCCTCCAGGGGAGAGGAAGTTTATTAAGAAAACAATAAAGTGAAGTTGAAGTAAGTTCCTGTTTCAGCCCCTGACCATGGTGATGGTGGCGAGGAGCCCGAGGTGGGGACAGAGGGGTGCTGCAGGTTATGGGTGTGATCTGGGGGGGCATGGCTGGCTCTGCCCGACACCCCAGTGGATCCCCACACTCCCAATCAGGCAGCCCTGGCGCCGGTGAAGCCCCGCTGGGGTCTGCAGGACGAGCCACGTGTGGGGATGGCCGCAGTGCATCCCTCCACAGCCCCTCACCACCCAGGAGCCGTCCCGTGGTGGGAGAAGGGTCATGGCACAGAGCTCCCGGCGCTCCTGTGGTACGGAGCCAGAGGTATCTGCGTGCTCAGGCCAAGAGCATCTGAACCCACCACGAAAATAGCTCCCACAGCCTCCCCGGCTGCCATTTGAGCCCTGGCAGCCCTCGGTGCCCCAGGGACACCCCTTCTTCCCCAACCGCCTCCCTCCTCCTCCTCCCCAGGGCAAAAACCAGCCCCCGACAGGGACTGATCCCCTGCGGGGCAGCGGGCAGAGGCAGGCAAGTCCCCTCTCCCTCCCCAGGGCGCAGAGCAGCCAGGCCAGGTGCTGGAGGACATGGTATTTATTGGCTACCTATAAGTTAAGGGTGAGGGAAAGGGGGCCCGGGGGCAGCAGGAGTCACGTCTCGGCTTTCCACCCCTTCTCCTTCTCGTCCTTGGCCTGGATGCGGAGCTCCTCGTCTAGCCGCTCCTTGGCTCTCACCACCTGTGGGACACGGGGATGGGGTGAAATGGAGAGACGGGGCTGTCCCCTCCCCTCCCTGCCTCATCCGCCGTGATGCTCCGGTCTGCTCTCTCCCAGATCCCAGGCAGGGGAAGGTGCTAAGGGCAGGGCTGGGGGCCAGGGCAGCTCCCTCTCCTCTCCTTCCCTCCCTTTGCTCACCTTGGACTGCAGGTAGAAGGAGCCTCCCACCGACTTGTCGTTCACCTTGAACAAGTGGTCGTAGTTCTGCCAAAGAGAAGTTCCCCATCAAATTCGTCTCTTCCACCCTCCCCGGCCCCAAACCCTGCTGGCCTCCTGCTCCCTGATGTGGTCCTGGAGGTGATGAGTATGATCTCAGGGACATGGCTGGCTCTGCCAGACCTCCTGGCGGGTCCCCACGCTCCTGAGCGGGCCCCTCCGGGAAGCCCATGTCCCCTTCCCAAACAGTGCTGCTGGGCAAACGCAGGGGCCGAGCCCAGCAGGCTGATAATGCCCACGAGCTGCTGGCACGCTCTTCCACCTGGGGCAGGGAAACTTCAAACTGGGATTAACTGGGCCCAGGAGAGCAGCTGCACTCCCTCTGGGGACCAGTCACCACCCCGACACCAGGCAGCAGCCGTGGGGAGGGTAGGGCCCACCGTCTCTCCCTGGCTCTGAGGGAGCCTCTACCTTCTGGATCTCCTCCCGGTTGAGGTTTGAGACGTTGAGGATCTGCTGAGCTTCCTGGAGGCTGATGCCAATGATCCTGGAGGCAGCGGCGGACTGGGGTCTCTCTGAGCGCCCTCGCGCATCTGCCGCTGCTCGGCTCGCTGCCCGGAGACATCAAGGGTGTGAGTCCCCCTGACACTGCCCCCCAGGGACCCCCAGGCCTCAGGAAGGGGCCAGGCAGCAAAGCTCATGGGCTGTGAGGTGCTCACATCCCAGTTCCACCCCTCTACCCTCCTCATTCTGCCTCTGGCCCACAGGGGTCACCCATTTGCTGTTGGTTGCCCTCAGTGAGCCGGGCTGCAGGCAGATCGAGGCAGGCAGGGCAGGGCAGCGCTGGGGCTGCCGTGTCCCGGGGACCATCCTGCTCTGCCCCTCTGGGCTGCGATGCCTGGGCAGCGGTGCCGCGCCCGGCCAGTACCTGGAACAGCTGCTGGGAGCCCGGCCCGAGCTGAAACACCATCAGCTCGGCTCCAGGATGCAGGCACTGACTGTCACCCTGCGACAAGCCTGGCAAACGTCCCCTCCGGGCACAGCCCTGGGGGATGGAGAGCAGAGGGGTGCCCTGGGGAAGGGGATGGGGAAGTGGGGTGCGGCAGTGCCCCGGGCAGAGGTGGGGATGCCGTGAGGCGCCCAGCAGTGTGGGCACGC
Organism: Phaethon aethereus; assembly: GCF_964289735.1. Lineage (NCBI taxonomy): Eukaryota > Metazoa > Chordata > Aves > Phaethontiformes > Phaethontidae > Phaethon > Phaethon aethereus. The sequence goes on from NC_138591.1 coordinate 16,962,213, forward strand.
TCTGCACAGGCACCCCGCGCCACGGGCGGCAGATCGGCTCGTACCTGCGAACTCCTGGCGCAGCGCCCGCATGAAAGCCCGTCCGACCACCTGGGCCCCCACCAGGATGATCTGCGCCAGGTACTTGGCCTGCGGGGACACCCTCCAGTCACAGCCGCCCCGGACCCCGTCCCCATCCGGGTCCTGTGTCCTGTCACCTCTCCCCGAGCTCTGCCCAGCCCCGTCCCGTCCCCCCGGCGCCCTGCCCTGCCCCTCCCTGGCTCCTGTCACGCCGTGACCCGGCCCAGCCCCCGTTCTGTCCCCTCCCCGCAGGCCCCGTCCCCCCAGAACCAGCTTTCTCGCACCCCCCTCGGCCCTGCCTCCCCGCCGGGCCCTGCCCGGCATCACCCTCCGCCTCCCGGGGCCTTGTCCCTCCGCCCCTGGGCCCTGTCCTCCCGCCCCGGACCCGCCGCCTCCCTCGTCCCCTCTCACCATGTCCCCGCCGCCGCTTCCGGCCGCGGCGGTCACGGGGTCAGGGAGCGAAGGGCGCAGCGGCCACAGAAGCGGCGGCAGCGCAGGGCGGAGCGCCCCTGCCCCTCCGGGCACAGCGCCCCCTGGCGGCCGCGCCGCCCCGGAGGTCCCGCCGCCCGACGGGCGGGACTGCGCTGCGCATGCGCATGGGGCGGACGAGGCCCACGTCGCGGCCTTCCCCCGGTGCCGATCCCGTGTGCTGCCCACACCCCGGTTCCCGGTTCCGCCCCCTCCCCGCCCCGGGCCGAAATCACGGCAGAAGACGGGTGCTGGTGCAGCGGCTTTAATAGCGGGGCCTGCCCGCGGTGGGCACGGGGCCTAATGTCGCTGCGTGGCCTGGTGCGGGGCGCGGCCCTCAGCCCGTCACGCCTCCTCCTCTTCCTCCTCCTCCTTGTCCTCCCCGTCCCTGCCGGGCCTGAGGGTCCCCGGCGTGGTCCTCGTTGGCCATGGGGAGGTACTGGGGTCCGGGCTAGTCCTGTGACAGGCCCGGTTGGGGGTGAGGGGAGTGGCGGGGCGGGGCACCCGGGGGTGCCCCGGGGGCACCCCCCAGCCCCCCAGCACCTACCCACTCATCCTCATCCACCCCCTCGAAGGAGTCCTGGGGCAGGGGGTCATCCCGGTTGCCCAGCCGGGCCACCATGGCGCTCAGGAGCTGCAAGGAGGCAAGGCAGAGCCATGGGGCCCAGGGCATCGCCCCCAGCCCAGGCCCCACGGCAGGGTGGTCCCGGGGTGCCCCAGCACCCACCTCCTCCTTCTTCTGCTCATCAGACTTCTCCTCCAGGTACACAGACGCAGGGATGAACTTCCGTGCCGGAGCCTCTTTTGGGGCCTCGCTCACTGGGAGACTGGTGTCACCATGGGGCAGGAGGGCTTCACCCCACAGCTGACACACACATCACCCCCCATGCCCATCTCTGCGGGCCCGAGGTCCTTGCTCTGCCCCTCTGCACCCACCTGGCGTCATGTCGGCTGGCCGCAGGCTGGCGCGGCGCTGCTGCCTGTCCTCCCCTGCCAGCCAGGCACTGCCGCTAAGGGCCGGCTCCCACCAGACGCGGGTCGGTGGGTAGATATCGTCCTGGAAATACTCCTTCTGCGGGGGCGAGGGGCGCTGAGCGGGGGTCCCCTGCCTCCTATACCACCCGCAAAACACAGCCAGGCCCCCGCCGCCTACCTTGACGCGTGGCACGCAGAAAGCCACCGGCTCAAGGGTGCTCTGCCCAAGGCGCAGCGCCCGGGCGAACTCCACCTCCCGCACCTCGCACACCATTTTGGGCAGGAAGATGAAGCCCTGATGGGGCAGAGGCATGAGCAGGGCCTGCTGTGGATCTGGCAGCGCAGGCAGAGGGGGTTGGGGACAGGCAGCACAGCCCTAGCAAGCCCCCCCTTTACCTTGTGGGGTTCGTTGGAGGTGAAGCTGTTGCACTCGAGGAAATAGGGGGGCTCAGGTGTCACCTCGTAGAGGAAGACTCTGGTGTCACCCTGGGGATGGAATAAGATGGGGGCTGGCAGGGGGTGCCAGAGAGAGGGTCCCTCTGCACTGTTGGGGTACAGTAGGCAGGTAGCACCCCAATTTTTTGGGGGGGGCAAAGCCTCACCTTGCCAGTGAGGAAGACAACGCTGGTATCCTCATCGTAGAAGGGCAGGAGGGTGGAAGGGGCCACGTCGAGGCCGAGGATGGACAAGGGTCCCTCAGGCAGAGCCTGTGCCCGGTAGAGGAGGATCCTCCTCTCGCTGCGGCTGTGGGGAGGTGACAATGGGGGGGGGGGCACGGTGTCCCCTGGGGACCCCTGCCCTGGCATATGTCCCCCTCTTTACCTATCGAAGCCACACACCAGGAGGTAGTCACCGCCGCAAACCCAAACCAGACGTGCTCCACGGCCCCCCTCGGGACCCGGACCCTCCTGCATGGGGTGGAGGTCACCTTGCCTGCTTGGAGAGAGCTGGGGGTACGGGCAGCTCACCTGCCCACACCCCCAGCTCTCCAGTCCGTTCCCACCACCATGATTGTACCTGTTGAGGCTGAGGGCTGCGCCGGGGCTCGTAGAGCCGTACCCGGCCATCTTTGCTCACTGTTGCCAGCTTCTTCCCGTCAGGGCTCCAGGCCAGGCTGAAGATCTGGGGAGACGAACATTGTGTCCCCACCCTGTGTACCTTGCCTGGCCAAACACATCCCTTGAGTGTCCCCAGATATGTCATCCCTTACCTGATCGGTGTGTCCCCGCAGGCACAAGGCTTCCCGCCCAGTGCTCAGCTCCCAGATCCGCACTGTCATGTCGTAGGAAGAGGAGACCAGAAGATCAGATGCCACGGGGTGGAAGCGAATGGAGTAGATCTTCTCCGTGTGACCTGGTAAGGGTGAGTTGTGTGTGGCTGTCCTGACCTGTGCTGGGATGGGGACGCCGCTGGGCTGGCTCGTCCCTGACGCGGGGTGCTTGGTGTGCTTTCTTGTGTGCCCCTCACCGCGGAGGACAGCTTCGGGCTCCTGGAGTGTCTCTCGCAGCCCTCCCTCGGGGATCCGCCACAGCTGGATCTTGGCGTCTTCGCCCGCTGCGGCACCAAAATGGATGGGCAATGGTTAATATGGTGATCTGGCATGCCTGGTGCTGGGGAGCTAGCCCGGTGCACTCTCCTGGGGATGACACACATACCGACAGCGAGGCGCCGCGGGTCGAAGGGGTCCCAGGAGAGGTCAGCCACCGCCGCCCCGTTCTGGATGGTGGGCACGGCTGCATCGGGGAGACGGCCTGGCTTGGAGAGCTGCGGGAGAGAGCCGGGAGGTCACCTGCACTGCACCCACCAGCACCGTGCTGGCCGCTGCACCGCACTGGGTGTACCTCGAGGATGGTGATCTGGCCGCCAGCGGAGAGCAGAGGGAGTGCGACACGTTGGTGGTTAGCGCAGAAGCCGTCGCACTCGCCTGGCGTGGTGAGGCTCAGCCCCCGCAGGTTGGTGAGGTGGGTGTCGCGGTGCAGCACTCTGCCTTGCGCGTGCCGAAAGCGGGAGCTGGGCCCTGGTGCAGGTGGTGGACGGGTGAGCGCCCTGGGTTTCCCCTTGGCATGGTCCCTGCCGGGGAATGCCGAGCCCAGCCCATTGCCCACTCACCCAAAATGCTCTGCAGCGACTTCTGGCTGGGGCTGCTGGCGAAGCCGCTGGAGGGACCAGTGCTGGCTGAGAGGGAGGTGGCAGCACTGGCTGGCGAGGCCAGTGAGGACGGCGAGGAGTAGCCACTGCCCTCCTACAGGAGAGAGAGCGGGTGGGCAGGGGGTGCCGATGTCCCAGCCCTCCCCCTTCCCTGTGGGATCAGGGGGGCAGAGACCCCTCGGCACACCCGTCGCGCTCCCCGGTGCCCTGTGCTCACGCTCCGGTCGGCCTCAGTGTTGGTGGGGCCGGTGTCAGTGGCCTGCAGCTGGGTGCAGGCGATGACGGGGGAGGTGAAGGTCTCCGTGGGTCTCCGTGTGGGGTGCAGGCTCACCTTCCCCACCTGCCAGCAGGCAGAGTGGTGGGCAGTGGGTGGTGGCAGCCCCAGGCAATGCCACCAGTGGGGACACCCCCCTGGGCGACACTGACCTGCTGGCTGTCCCCTGCCCACCAGGCCTGGGCGCCGGTGGCTGGCAACGTCCCGGTGCAGTCGGGGAACAGATCCTCGTGGAAGTCCTGAACAGACTGCGGGAGAGGGGACGAGGTGGGTGTCCCCAAAACCCCACAGTCCCTGTCCTGCTGCCAGCTGGCACCACCTAGGCCATGGCATCCCCGGCCACCCGCCAGCACCCCCAGGCACCCCCCCGGCACCCAAGCCCCTCTGGCCGCAGAGCCCATCCCTGCAAGCTGCATGCCGAAACCTGTAGGTGTCAGACGCTGCCTGGCGTTGGGCTGTCTTGCGCACCCCTGAACACATCCAGCCTCTGAAACAGCACCCAGCTCCCCGCATCACCCCTTGCAGCACCCAGCGCCCTGCCTTCAGCACCACCACCCAGTGACCATATTTCAGCACCCAGCCTCCAGCTTTAAGCACCCAGGATCCTGCCTCCGTCACCCAGACTCTGCTACCCAGCACCCAAATTTCAACTGCTTTAAGCACTCCAGCATTCAGGATCTGGCACCCAGCACCCATTACACAACAGCACCCAGCAGGTAGCACCCAGCTTTCAGCATCGACGCTCCAGCACTCAGCATCTTGCACGCAGCACCCAGCTTCCCAAATCCAGCACCCAGCAAACCCTGTCTCCGTTAGCCACCGTCAGTGCCCGGGTTTCAGCACCCAGCACCCAGGTTTTACCTCTTCTTCTGCTCCCCCCAGGCTGGGGATGGGTGTCCCTCCACACCCGGGTGCCCTTTGTCACCCAGTACCGGTGAGGTGGCACCCATGAGATGGCACCCATGCCACAGTGCCATCTGCAGCCCCGCCTTACCTTGCGTGGCACCAGGTAGCTGATGGGGACGAGGGCAGTGTCGGTGAGCTGCAGGACGCGGAGCACCTCGCAGGCCATGACATCCAGGGCCAGGCGTGGCACGGCGGCCAGGCCCCGCGTGCTGCCCTCCGTCCGGCACTGGGTCACTAGGGGACAGGCAGGGCAGGCGTGGGGCAGGCAGCGTGGGCAGGGGAGAGGCCCCCGGCGCTGCCAGGAGCCCAGCGAGGGACGTATCCTGCTTACCCTGGGTGAGCGCCGGCTGCGCGGGTGCCACCTCGAAGCAGTACAGGAGGTTTTCTCCCTGGAAGAGAGGCGGAGGGGATGGGGCATGAGCAGGGCTGTGGGGAGCTCCCCACCGCACCCACATGTACCCCGCTGCACCCACATGCACCTCACTGCATCCTTCCGCACCCTACTGCACCCCGCTGTGTCCTGTGGCACCCCACCACACCCCACTGCACCTCATCTCACCCCTCTGCATCCTCCTGTAGCCCCCTGCACCCCACTGCCGTGGGACCTCACCTTCCCCGCCAGCACCAGCAGCCCCGTGTCAGCATCGTACAGCGGGATGGCCGCCCTGCAAGGGAAGGAGGGTGCTGAGCCGGGGGCACTCATCCTGCTCCCAGCCCTGCACCCTGCACCCAGCGATGGCACCCGGCCCCGCTTGGGCAAGCCGCAGGGGAACCCTGGGGCCGGCTGGGCCGGCTGGGCCGGTTTGGGGTGGGCGCGTGGCACACCCCGGCACGCCGCCTGCCTCACCCGGCACCTGCAGTGCCAGCCAGCCCCGGGAGCGCCCTGTGGCCGGGGCTGTGCCAGGTGGAGCGTGTCCCCGCTCCCTGTCCTGCACCCTGTGCCAGCCTGCGGCTGGCGGGTGCTCGGTGGCCGGAGGCGACCATGGCTAGGGATGCTCGGTGGCCGGAGGCAACTCTGCCAGCAGAGAGCAAAGGGACAATCTATTACTTTCGGGTCATGGTTCTATGGCTGTGCCAAGTGGAGGGGGCCATGCCGTGCCAGTATTTTACACCATGTGGCTCTGAGGAAATACGGTGAAACCAAGGCTATGCCACACTCCTGCCCCAGCAAGTCCCCATGGCAGGGACACCCTGGTGCTGCCACAGGATGGCACAAGGGATGGCTGTGGCCGGTATGGCACCGTCCTGCCCCGGGACTGTTGGCACAAGGTAGGCAAACACTGCTGGGGTGGCCGTGGCAGGCACCGGGGTCCCCTGCCTGGTTGCTGTCACCGTCACCAGCACTGCCGCCACCGCCGGGGCCCAGGGCTGGGACAAGGGCACGCCGGGTGCCTGGTTGTCCCAGCCCGGCCCGTGCTGTCCTGGCGGTGCCAAACGGGAACATTGTCCTGCAGCGCTCGGCACAGCTCTGCTGTCAGCGGGGCATGGGGCAGCCCTGTGAGGGCCACCCACTGCCCCCGTCTCCCAGCAGCCGGTGGCAGGGGCTTCTGCGGCTGCCAGGGGCACGGGGTTACCGGGGTACCAGGGTACTGGGGCCCATGGGTGCTGGGGTCCCTGGTTACCCTGGGTACACTGGATATGGGGGTCCCTGAGGGTGCCAAGGACCCCCAGCCCCTGGTGTTAGCAGGAGAGCCAGGGGGTGCCGGAGGTGCCAGGGGTCCCATGGATGCTGGGGACATGAGGGAGGTACCTATGGCTGCACCTATACCTACCCCTATACCTCCGTGTATACACACCAGGTACCCCGGCCCCAGGGATGCTGCAGGTCCCGAGGGGCCCCTGGAGGGTTCTGGGTCTCGCGGCGCTGCCGCGGGTCGCGGGATCCCGGGGCTTGCTATGACTCTGGGGGCTCCCGGAGCTGCTGGGGGTCCCGGAGGTCCGGTGGAAGCCCCGGGGGGTCCCGGAGGTCCCGGGGGTCCCGCCCCCCCCCCGGCGGGCCCCAGGTGCGCATAGGGCGGAGCCTTCGGGGCAGCAGTGCCCCACCCCTCCTCCCCTGTTCCCCACAGCCAATGGGAAGGCGGCGGGAGGGCAAGCTCCGCCCCCGCGGTTTTAAAGCCGCCCCCCGCGCCCGGCGCCGCCAGAGAGGGGAGCGCCCGCCCGGCCGCCGCCGCCGCCACCGCCACTGCTGCCGCCATCATCATGGACTGACCGGCCCGGCCCGGCCCGGCCCGGTGAGTCCCGCGTCCTCGGGCGCCGCTGCCCCGGCCCTCGCCTCGCCATGGGGCCGGGGGCTCGTGAGGCGACGGCCCACGGGCGGAAGGGGCCTCTGCTGGGCACCCGTGGGCTCAAGGGAGGGTGGCGGGGCTGAGGGGGCCCGGTGGGCCTCGGCTGGGCCACGGGGCACCCGGCGCCGGCTGCCCTCCCCGGGTGACAGGGTGTCACCCGCGCCTCGGCTGCAGGCAGGGCACCCAGGGCCAGCACCTCGCTCCAGGCCTCAGCCGGGGGTTGGTGTGCCCTGCTCTCCCCGAGGCCTCGGCTGAGCCAGGGGGCACTGAGCTGTCCCCTGGGCTGATGACAAGGCCTCGGCTGGGCTGGGGTGATGGCACTGCAATGGGCAGGGACGAGGGTGCAGGCAGGGCCCCATGTCCCCAGCCCTGCCTGTGCCTATCCTGCCATGGGTCATGCTGGGGTCTTGCCCAGGGACCTGGGCCCGGTGCTGCTTCTGTCGTGGGGAAGGGGAGAGATGTGGCTGGGGCTAATGCGGAGCCCGTCTCCCTCCAGCTGTGGCTGGGTGGCTGCGACCCACCCTGCCAGCAGAAGGGCTCCAGGACCCGCACAGGACTGGCATGGTCCTGGGCTGATCCCATGCTTGCCTTGTCCCAGCAGACGTGGCAGCAGGGCTCGCCCTTTGGGATCAGGCAGAGGTGGGAGCTGCTGGCAGCAGTGGCCACCACCACCCTCCTCAGCGGAGGGCTTGGCCAGGGTGGGGTTTGGCCGCCCTGGCCCTGCCTGTCCTCGGGGGCCAGCGTCCTGGGTCACTGACCCACTGTGGGGCTGAGTGGGGTCCCTGGGCAGCACCGGCGAGGGTTTCCCCTCGGCTGGCGCAGAGGGATGCATGCCAGCAGGGCCACCGGCCAGCCTGGCCGCCAGCCGGCAGGGATGCCCCACTGCCTCTCCTGCTGCCAGCTCCCTCTGCGCTTCATCATCACCCAGTGTGCCTTGGGGGGATGCTGGCCCCTGTCACCCTCTCTGGGTGTGGCTTTGGGCCACCGTGGGGTAAGTGTCCCTTCCCAGGCTGGCAGCTGCCATGAGAGCTAGCGTATCGCAGCAGAGATGTTCCAGTTACAAGACCTCTCTTCCCAACCAAAACCCCCCCACTCGTGTCCCCCATGCATACCCACTCCCACTGATGTACCCCACGCTGGCAGGTCTCATCCTACTGGGACTGGGGCAGCTGGACTGGCCTGACCCAGCCGGGGCCGTGCCGCTGCCCACACGGCGCTGGGCAGTGCCGCTGTCAAGGATCACACTAATTACTATTTTTCCCCGCACCACGCCAAGGCCGGGTGGCCTCACCGGGTGGCCCTGACGCAAGCGCTGCCTGCCCGGCTGGCTCTGCCAGCGGGACGCGGCAGGAGGAAGCGCTCGGGGACAGCCACGGCCACCCCAGTCATGCCGTAGGAATCTGCCCGTGCTGCCGGGGCCGCGCGTGGCAGCATCGCCGGCCTCCTCCCAACCTTCGCCGGCATTCGGGTTCCTCCGGAGGCAGTTTGGCTGCTGGTAAAGCAGCTCTGCTGGTTTTTCTCCTTGCCGGCACCTGAGCCGGGGAGCGGCGGCCGGGTCAAAGGGGCAGGAGTGGGACGGAGGGGCCGGAGAGCGCCCTGGGGAATGCAATAACCAGGCCTGCATTCCTCCGGGGCTGCTGCGGAAACTTTAATTAAATAGGGAGGGGAGCCCGGGAAGGAGGTGGGAGCTGCAGCAGCGCAGGGTGGGTTGAAAGGGAGGAGGATTAAGGGCTTAATCCTGCATCCCCCTGGCTGAATCTCGGGAGGGGGCATGTGCTGACATGGGCTTGTTTTTGGGGGCGGTGAGTGGCGGCGCAAGGAAAAAGGGAGCAGCGTCTGCATCGTGCCGGGTGAAGGCACCGTGTCCCTCTCAGCAGTGATGAGGACAGAGCCCAGGGCCTGGCTTCATGCAGGGCCCCCATCCTGCCTGTGCCGGTGCCCACCGGCCGTGGAGGCAGCCCACCGGCCGGCCTGCCGGCAACAACCATGGCTTTGTTCAGCCGCAGGGCCTTGCTCGCCGGGGCGGGAAGGGACATCCCGGCCGTGCTTGGTTCCCCGGGGGGAACGGCTGCATCCCCGAGTGGCAGGGAAGGGCAGGGACCCCCAGGAGGGCTCCTCCAGCCCGTCTTCTGTGGGTGTCACCCTGCAGTGTGGGGTCGGCATCGGCCTCGTCCTTAAAACGTGGCGGGTGCAAAGTGCAGAGACCCTCACCCCGGGCAGGCAGCGGGACAGCCCGGCCCGGGGGGCTGCAGGCAGGGAGGGGAGACACGGCGCTCCCACCCCAGTAGGCTGGCAGGGAAAGGCTGAGCTGGGAGTGGGGGAATCTGAGCCCAGATCCTCCCCACAGCCGGAAAATATGAATAATTCGGCAAATATCTGCGGTGCAGGCACGGAGGAGCCCAGCCAAGGCAGCAGCAGGCTGCTGGCAGAGCAGTCCTAACACCTCCAGCAGCACCGGGGCCCCTGCTCCACCCTCGGGGACCCCTCCAGGACCTGAGGAGGCTGTTCCCCTGCCCCCCATTTTAGAGGGCCAAGCACCCCGGCTGAGCAAGCCTGGGCCGGGTTAACCTCTCGCTGCCTTGAAATAGCATCAGGGCATGAGGGCGGGATGCCGGCGTGTGCCGGCGGAGCGGGATGATGCCAAGGGAGAGGTGGCGGAGGCGTGTCGATGGAGCAACAGCGCCGGCCTGCCCGGCGCTCGTGGTGAAGCGGGGATGCGTGGCCGTGGCCAGGCTGGCCGAACCTGCCGGGAGTGGGGAGCCTGGCAGGCGGGGAGGGGAGGAAATGCCAGCGTAATTAAAGGGACGAGAGAGACTTGGAGTCAGCAGCTGGTTGCAGCACGGGACACGTCAGCGAAACCCGACCCTGGCATTGCAAAACCAATGCTGGCCTCGCCAGCCTCCCGCAGGCCTGGCCCCTCTCCGGCACTGCCCACCGGGGCGGCATGGCACGGCGGCGGCACCACAGGCATGCCCGGCACCCTGCGCCCAGGGCTTTGCCTGCCAGCCAGCATCTTTGGGCGGTCGGAGCCGCCTCGAGGGCTGGCACGGTGGTGAGGGGCACTGGGTCTGCCCCCAGCCCCCTTAGCCCCAAAAAGCTCTTCACAAGGGCTCCACGACACTATTTTGGCTCTGCTCAGTCCTCATGCCGGGCACTGACGGCTTGGCTGTGGTGTGGGGGTGTGGCGGGACCTGGCAGCAGCATCGGGGAGCGGGCTGGGAGCTGAGCTGGGGGTGCCAGGGAGGGAACTCGGTGACGGTAACCCCCTGGACGCGGCACAGCTCCTCCCCGGCATCGGGGGGCTGACGGCACAGGTCACGGCAGGGCAGGGCCAGTTGGGCCAAGTGACTCAGGCTGTTGTGGTGACCCTGCCCAGCGGCGCGGGCGCACCCCACCCTCGGGTGCACCCCACCCTGGGAAGAGGCCAGGATGGAGCCGACTGCCGTGCTAACCCCGTCCGGCTGTGGGCGCGCGCCCGTGCCGCTCTGCAGGGGGGGCTCTGCAGGCGAACGCAGCACAGGTCCAGACCCTCACGGTGCAGGTCGTAGCGTCCCTGCACCGCCGGCGCAGCCGGGACAGGGCCCCCCATGGCGGAGGGGCAGCCGGGGCAGGCGGCACGCGCTGCTGCGCAACCCGGCAGCCCCCCGCGCATGGAGGGGGCCCCTTGTGAGCCGCAGGCGGGGGGCTGCCTGGAGCTACGAACAGCTCGGAGCAGGGGAGGAGGTGGAGGTGGCGGTGGCTGGGGAAAGGGCTGGCAGGGCAGGGTTGCTGACGGCAGCCTCCGGAGCCTGCCTCTTCTCTGCCTGGGGACCCCCTGCTGCCACCTCCACGCACCCCTGAGATGGGGTGGCAGGAGATGTCAGGTCCCCAGCCCAGCATCCCACCACCACCCTGTTCGCCCGGGCTAATTAGGAGTGTCATTAAAAGGGCTGAAAGAGGGGGTTGAGAGAAGAGCCAGCCACTGCCGGAGCAGCGACATCAGCTGTGGCACCCGCGGCAGGGCTGGGGCAGGGCTGGTTACAGCCTTACCCCAGGAGCATCCTCCTCTCCATCCCTGCTGTCCCCGTGCCAGAGGGATGAGGACACAGCCCAGGGTGCTGTGCCAGGTCCCCGGGGTGCCAGCAGGGAGGGGAACAGCAAGGTGACCCGCGGCCCCCATGGGACAGGAGCTGACTCTGAATCAGGGTGCAGGGGGGACCCGTGGGGCTCCTTTGGCTCCACAGCCTCTGCCTAGGCCACCCCTGGGTGCCCCCGTCCCTGAGGGGGATTGCTACCGCTGGCGATCCGGGCAGGAGCAGACCCTGTGGGTGCAGCCACCAGGACGGTGGCACAAGTGAAGGGTTAAGCTGAGCTTGGTGTCCCAGAAAGGCCAGCCAGGCTCCCACCCCCTCGATCGGGTGCTCTGCTCCGCATCCCCCATGTTTGATTTGCACCCTGCCGAGAGCAGCTGGGGCGGGTCTTGGTGCACCACCAGAGACGGTACCAAAAGGCCAGGCCAAAGCCAGAGGGATGTGGCACATGGTAGAGCCTGAGGCATGCAAAGGTACCATGTCCCTAAATCCTGGGGGTCCAGGGAGAGCGCAGGGCTGGGGTGGGCAGCCCACTTGCCACTTCACTCTCGCTGGCTCTGTCCCAGGCCGCAGCAGCGCCGAGGAGGCAGGAGCATGGTGGGGACTTTCCTGCTCCCTCCGTGGTCCCTTTGGGGCTGGAGGGTCCCGGGCAGGACACGAGGAGATGGCTCTTGCACTCCAGCAGGGGTAGGGGGGGCGTCTGAGGCATCCCATGGCCCTGCCAGCCTGGGATCTGCCCCCCGGCAGGGCCTGGCCCCTAACCTTGGCTGGGTTTCTCTCTCCCGCAGAGCTGACACCATGAACCAGCTGATCCTTTGCACGCTGCTTCTCATGGCCCCTGGGGAGCTGGCTGGGGCGTGTCCCACGGGCTGCCAGTGCCAAGACCCCAGGACCATCCTGTGCGCGGCCAGACGGGGCCACACCGTGCCCCGGGGGCTGCCCCCCAACACCCTCTCCCTCTACGTCTTTGAGAACGGCATCACAATGCTCAGTGAGGACAGCTTTGCAGGCCTGCCCGCCCTCCAGCTCCTGGACCTCTCACAAAACAAGATCACCAGCATCCAGAAAAACATCTTCCAGCCCCTGACGGAGCTCGTCAACTTGGACCTGTCCTCCAACCAGCTGCAGGAGATCACCAACGAGACCTTCCATGGGCTGCGGCTGCTGGAGCGGCTCTACCTGCAGAAGAACAGGATCCAGCACATCCACGCCGCAGCCTTCGACACGCTGGAGAACCTGCTGGAGCTGAAGCTGCAGAACAACCAGCTCTGGGCTGTGCCCCCCCTCGACCTGCCCAACCTCCTGCTGCTGGACATCAGCTGGAACAAGATCCCCACCATTGCACCAGGGGCCTTCCATGCCGTCAACATCGAGTCCCTGAAGATCGCTGGGCTGGGCCTGACGAGCTTAAACGAGGAGCTCTTCCAGGCCCAGAACAACCTCCACGAGCTAGATGTCTCTGACAACCTGCTGGAGCGCGTCCCAGCAGTGCTGCGGCGGCTGGGGAGCCTCACCAAGCTCAGCCTGGCTGGCAACGCCCGCATCTCCCAGCTGCCAGTGGAGGACTTCCACAACCTTCACAACCTCCAGGAGCTGGACATCAGCAACCTCAACATCAACACCATCCCTCGGGACTTCTCCGGCTTCTTCCCCAGGCTGCGGGCCGTGACAGCCGCCGGCAACCCCTTCAACTGCATTTGCCAGATGAGCTGGCTGGTGCAGTGGGTGAATGCCAGCAGCGTTGTCCTCCGGCGGCCCGAGGAGACGCGCTGCCACTTCCCCCCCAAAAACTCCGGCAAGCTCCTCCACCACCTGCAGTACGCTGACTTTGGCTGCCCCACCACCACCACCACCACCACCACCCTGCACACCACCATGCTGCTGCTGCCTGCACCGCTCCCCACCAGCAGCCGCCCGGTGCCGCAGCCCAGCACTGCCGCTCCCACCCCCGGGGCCAGGGTCCCCCAGGGCAGCTCCACGCTGGTGCCCTTCAGCGGCCCCCCGGCCCCCACCAGCCCCCCACAGCCCATCTGTCCCCCTCGCACGTGTCTGAACGGCGGCACCTGCCACCTGGGTGCCCAAAACCACCTGGAGTGCCTGTGCCCGCTGGGCTTCACCGGGGCGTACTGCCAGGTGGAGGCGAGGGGGACGACGCCATCCCCAGCCACGCAGGCCCCACCGCCCAGCCGGCGGATCAGCATCGCGCAGGTCAGCAGCACCTCCCTCCGAGTGGACTTGCAGAACTACATCCAGTCCAAAGCGCAGCTGAAAGGCATCCGCCTGAGCTATCGAAATCTCTCTGGGCCGGACAAGCGGCCGGTGATGCTGCGTTTGCCGGCTTCGCTCTCGGAGTACACGGTACGGGCACTGAAACCCAACTGCACCTACCGCGTCTGCATCGGGCCCCTGGGGGAGAAGGTCTCCAAGGAGGAGCACTGCGCTGAGGCCCAGACCTTGCCGGTGAGCCACCAGCAGCACTCCCCCGTCACCCAGAGCAAGGACAGCAACCTCACCCTGATGATCGTCCCCGCGCTGGCCGCCATGCTGCTGCTGGTGGTGGTGGTGACCGCTGGCACGTACTACTGCCGGCACCGCCGGGTGAAGGCGCATGCCAGCACCGGGGTGGACGCCAGCCCGCTGGAGCTGGAGGGGGTGAAAGCCTGCCTGGAAAATGGGGATTTGAGCAGCCACGGCCGCAAGGTGCCGGAGGCGACGATGCTTTCCGGCGGCTCCGAGTGCGAGGTCCCGCTGATGCAGTCGCACTACCCCAGCAACAACAACAGCCCAGGGCTCAAACCCTCCTATTTCTGAGCCAGGCGGGACGAGGCTGCCGGGCGAGGGGAGCCCTGGACAGACGAGGGTTGAGCTCTGGCGGCGGCACCCGGCCATGTCCGTCCGGGGCAAGGAGTTAACTGAATTAAGGCAGAAAAACCCCAAACCCATAACGTGCAATTTCCGAGAGGCTGCCACGCTTCAGGAGGAGACACTAATTTTACCGCTCAGTGCCTTGATTTCTGTGACTCTACGTAGAACATGGGTAGTGAAAGAGAGGGGGTTTGGGTTTTTAACTTAGGGTTTGGGTGGGCTTTTTTTAGCTACTGCTAAAAAGAAAGCTGCCAGTGACTTGGCTAAGGGACATCCACGTGCTGGTAACAAGGGTCCTTTAGCGGAGCATGGCCTGTGACTCTCGACTCCCTGGAAGCTGATGTGAGCAATAAGGCCCGGCCGAGGTGCTGGGACCCTCGGGACCCCCGGGCCAGAGGAAGCACCGAGCAGGCAAACCGGGAATTGAAGCTTTAAAAACTCAGAGAGAATATTTATACACGGTTATTTCCCATTTCTTCTGGGAAAACTTTTTTTTTTCCCTAGTACAGGTTTGTGTACATCTCTTTTGTAAGGCAGACCAGAAGGGTGTCTTTTTGTAAAAAAAAAAAAAAAAAAAAAAAAAAATTAAAATAACAACAACGAAAACCTCTGTGTAACCCCGAGCGCTTTTGCAGACGCCGCCTGTCTCGCCCTGGCTTGCGGGCAGTGGTACGGGCAGCGCGGCGCGTCCCCTGCGGAGGAGCGGGAAGGTCGTCCGCGTCCTCCCGTTGTTGTTGGCGAGCGCCGGGATGAGTCAAGGCGGTGGAGGGGGGGAGGCTTCTGCACTGCCCCCCACCGCGGGCGCTCGGGAGGTGTTCCCAAAACAGAGGCCACGGTTTTCGAATCAGCCCCTGCCCTGCGCATCATCCAGCCTTACTTCATCCCTCCGCGCCTGCCAGATGGCTCCGGGGCCAGCTGCGGGACAAACAGCCCAGCGCAACCTCCATAACCTCCTGACGTCACCCCGCGGCGGCACCGGGACCCCCAAAGCGCCCGTGACAAGTGTCAGCCCGCTCAGTCCCCCCGAAGCAGGGGCTGCAGCCGGAGCCAAGGCTTGGGGCCCCCGCAGCGAGCCCCCACCGCCCGGCCCCAAGAACAGCCGTTTTCGTGTGCTGGCCGCGGCAGGGAGGGCTGGGAGCCGGCGCTCGGCAGGTTCCCGCTGCCAAGTGGTTTCTGCTCCAACCCTCTGGTTTTAATCGTTTTCCAATCCTTTATCTTTCAGGCTGGAATTTTCCAGGTTGGGGCCCTGCCCGCCGAGGTATGTTTGATTTGGAGAGAATGAGCAAAAGTGGGCTGAAGCGCCGTGGCTGCCGCCAGCAGAGCCGAGGGTCACTGCCGTGCCGCGCGAGCTGCCGGCCGCACCGGGGGCCGCCAGCTCTTCGGGAGGCACCGCTCTGCCGCAGGATACGGCCCTGACCCCGCAAGCGCCCCGGTCCCGCTCGCCTGGGGCCGAGGGCGGGAGGGAGCAGCTCTGGATGCAATTAGGGGCGCAGGGTGGTGGCAGGGGCCGTCTGGGCTGGCCCCCCCGGCTCCCAGGTGGGCTTCCGGCAGGGCTGGCTCCCATTAGGGCCGGCGCAGCGGCAGGAGGGGCCCCTCGCTGGCGCGGGCGGGTCGGTGCGATGGCCACGCTCGCCCGCTCAAAGGGCCCATTGTGGTCCTCTCCCCACAGATTTTTCAAATTAACATCCCAAATTCCTCTGAAAATTGCTGCTGTGTAAATATTTTCACTGCGAGCTTTGTATATTTTCCAGCCCCGCGAGGAAGAGAGGAGAAAAGTCCCCGGTGGAGCTGTGGCCTCGCGCCGGGTGCCTTCAGCCGGCCGCCGCCGCAGCCCCCTGAGCCCTCCCGGGCGCTGGCTCAGCCCCTGCATGTCCCCTCACCGGCACCGGGCCACAAGGGACCGGCAGCAGGGACCTGGCGGGGGCCCTCGCTTTCCCCCCTGCTGCTTGGCTTCACGATAAGCTTCCCCTAACGAAGCTGTTCTCCCCACTTGCAATTAACTGGAGGTTTGCAGGGGGACCCCCACGACCCCTCGGCAGGTCCCATTGCTCCTGGGGTGCTTCCGGCAGCTCCAAAGCGATGCCACACCGGCTGCCCCGGCACGGCGGGAGCAAAGCTGGGGCTTGTCTTTGGCAGGTGCAGCGCAGCCGGGAAGCCCCGAGCCAAGGTTTTTGGGGCGGCTCAGCAGAGCCGGGCGCCGGCCGGGAGGTGTGGGGAGGGGGCTGGGGCAGCACAAGGGGAGCAGCGGGGCTTGGCCTGGGCACGGAGGGGTACGGGGATGCTGCGGCCAGGGCAGGGCTTAGCACCCCGTGGGGCTCAAACCGCCCCACCGCAGACACCCACAGCTGCACCCAGGCGGGTCCACGGGAGCTCGGCAGTGCCCAAAATGTGCCCTTCCAGCCCCCGAGCCCCCGTGGCTTCCCAAACCGAGCGCAAAAGTCCCCCTGCCCGCTGCCAGCCCTGGCGCGGCTCCGAGCGGCACATCGTGCGGTGCTAATTCCTGCGAGCTGAATCAGCGCTGGGGAAGGATTGCAAAACCCCCTGAAATGAACCCAAAAAAAAAAAAGATCCTTCTCGCTGTACGATCCAGCGGGGCTGGTAACCGAGACCCCCGGCCAGAAGCCACCGGGCAGGATGGGGGGCTCAGTGGGGAGCCACAACAGGAGGAGCTGCCAGCTTCACTGGGGCAAGTCCCGCTGCCCCCAGCACTGCCTGGTGCAGGCAGTGCCCTGCCTGCACCACGATGGCTGCAAGCCTGGAGGTCTCTGGCCTCGTCCCTGGCCCCGGTCACGGCCCCATGGAAACCAAAGCCTGGTCCCCTGGGTGCCCCAGGTCCCCACGGCCGGAGCAGAGCCCTGGGGGGACATGCTGCCTCGGTGCTGGGGGTCCCCAATCCCGCTCCCCTGGGGCCAGAGCAGGCGTGCGCCCATCCCACAGCCCCACGTGCTGCCGCGACGTGTGGGCTGCTAGGAAGGGCTTGTGGAGAGGCAGAAATCCCGCCGGCTTCCTGGGAAGCTGGGGAGGCCGGGGCGTGCCGGTCGGCCATGGAGGAGGCGGTGGGCCGAGGCCGTGGCCCATCTGGGAGCGATTTCGACGCTGCCGCCGCTCGCTGCCTTCCCGCCCAAGTGGCCCCGTCCGCGGCACCGGGCTATTTTTACACGCCGTAATTACCGGAGCAGGCAGCGGGGCCGGGCGGCCGTCCTGGCGTTAACCCCTTCGTGCGGTCACCCAGGAGCATCTCGCCCCACGGGGACGGGTCCCGCTGGGGTGGCCCCTGATGGGGTGGCCCCTTCCCCCCTCCTCGGGTCCGGGCTTGGCAGGCAAGCGGGAGCAGCAGGGAAAGCCCCTTCCCCACTGACGGCAAGCCAGCCCAGGCACCCGTGGGAGGAGGGGGGACGAGGATGGGGACATCCCTATCTGCCACCGAGACCTGACTGGGGTGGGTGTTGCCAGAGACCCCCGGAACGCCCAGCATGACCCAAAAGGGCTGCTAAGTCCCAGGAAAAGGTGCAGGGTGCCCAGGGCCGGGCGGGCTGGGAGCAGGACCGGCCACCGAGGTCCCGTTACAGCTGGTGGCCAGGGAGGGGTGGCAGGGTGACGGTGGGACACGTTGCCTCGGTGGGATCACGTGCCTCGGTGCACCTGAGGGCTGGAGCCGGGAGATGCCGGGGCTGCAAGCCCGGTCCCTGGGAGCCGGCTTGGCCACCGGCTTTGGCTGGGGCAGGGGCAGTGGGGCGGGTGTGGGGGGGCTGAGCACCCCTGGGCCACGTCCTTGGGGAACCCCCCCAGGCCCCTCCATGTCCTGCTCCAGCACTGGGGGAGCCACACAGCCCCAGATCCCAGGCAGGTCCCAGCTCCGGCACATCTCAGCTCTGGTGGACTTTGCACTGTGAAGGGCGGTGGGGGTCCGGCCGTCCCCATCTCTCAGCCCCCACTGCCATCCGGCCCCATGGGGACCGGCCCAGCACATGCCATGGGGACACCGCTCCCTGCCACCTTTGCACACCCGGTCACTTCGGCCCTACGGACCCAGCCACAGCCCCGAGCCGGCCGCGGTGTGGGCAGACAGCTGCCTGCTCCCCTGCTCGGCGAGGGGGCACCCCCAGCCTCCCCGGGGACATTTTTGGGATGCTGAAAGATGCGGCGACACAAGAGAGCTGCTGTTCTCGCTGGCCCCGGCGCGGTGGCGGCACCGTCCCCGGGCAGCGCTGCGCCAGCCGCCGGGCGCGCGGCAGCGGGGTCTGGTCGCTGACCCCGAGTCGGAGCCGGTAACCCAACCCCGCCGGTGCTGGTTACAATTTAGGGCAACAATAACCTATTGAGTCCCCTTCCTGGCTCCTGCTCTGCTGCTCCTTGATCTAATTAAAGGGGGCCGGGAAGACAAAACCCGAGTTGAAGGGAGCGGCGGGCACCCGAAGGCGGCACGTTGAGGGCCGCGGCGCGGAGAGAGGCCGGGGCCACCCGTGCCCGCCGCTGGCCCCCTCAGGGGGTCTGGGCATCGGCAGCGGGGTCAGCCCCTGAGCACGGTGCTCGGCACAGCCGGGGTGCTTTGAAAATGAGGTTTACACGGTCGCAGAGATCTTTCCTGCTGAGGATTTGGGATGGGGGAACCCCCCAAAATGCATTCACCCCATGGGGTGAATGGGGCCGGTGCCCCCCACTCTCTGCCCTCTTCCCCTGTGGATGCTGGGCAGGGGCGCAGCCACCCCGCGGGGTTCGGTGCAGCTGTGGGCATCGGGGTGGGCACGCTGGGGGTGTCCCCCACCTCGGGGCGCTCCACGGCCCCGCTGTGGGGTGTCCCAGGGTGCCCGGGACGCACGGTGCCGGCTCGGCGGGCATGGGTCCCGGCGGCAGGGCGTGGCAGCGACGCGGTGGGGACGCGGTGGGGACGCGGGCTCCCTTTCCTGCCGGCCCGGCGTCAGTAATGAATGGTATGAGTTTCCTGCCCGCCCACTGATTGCTTCCTCAAAGAGCCTCAATGAGCTGCTGCTGCGCGCCCGGCTCCCCGCACGCGGCTCACGGCACGGCCGGCGCCGCCGCGCTGCCGGACGGTCCTCGATGCCCCGGCACCCACGGCCACGCTGGAGATCCACAACGGGCACCCCGGCCCCACGGCTGCTCCACCGTCCGCGGGCTGCAGAATCGTTGTCCCTGGAGCAGCAGCAGCCAGGACCCGCCCTGCATGGAGCCTGACCCACGCCTGCAGCGGGGATTGCCTCTGGGGGGGACCCAGGGACCCCCCTACCCACGGCTCCGAGGGTCCTGAGCATCACACCCCGCCGGCCCCCGAGCGGGGCGGCTCTGCCAGAGGGAGAGCGCGGCCCCTGCTCGGCACCTCTGCCGGGAGCCAGCCCAAATCCCCCTCCGCCGTCTGTCATCTCCGCGAGATTTACAGGCGGGGAGCGGTTGGGGCTGGAAGTGCCGCCAGCCCCCGGCATGGCTGCCTAAAAAAAGCACCTCCCCGCTCCTTGGCGGCTCCGCGGCACAGGGGGGTTCCCGCTCTCCCCCACCGCTCCCAGCCCCTCTCCGTATCGCCCTGCCACGCAGCTGCAAGCCGGCAGAGCCCCGGGTGTGACGTGCAGGCAGCGCCCGCCAGCCACATTCCTGGCGGCCGATAAACCCGGCAGCCAAAATAACTCCAGCCTGCGCAAAGGGGGCTGAGCACAGCCCTGCGTCTGCATCCAATTTAGCCAGGCTGGCTCGCCCCGGCCCAGCGCCGGCAGGGAGGCCCGCGCACACGGGGTGCGAGAAGCAGCAGGATTTGGGGTAATTCCCGCTGGACTCTCCACTGGCAGCAATAAGGGACCCCAAAGCATCCCCTGGCAGCACGGTGTGTGCCCGGCCTCCCTCCGGAGTGTTCACTCTGGCCACTAATGATGGCTGGGCACTGAGGCTGGACGTGGCAACCCCGTGGCTGCCTTCGCCCATGGTGCCGGCAGAGCTGGGGAGCAGGAGAGCTGCGAGCCACTCGCCCCAGGAACTCGTGAGGGATGCTCCACCAGCCTCCCCGCCTGCTCCTGCCTGGGGCTGCTCCCCCGGCCACGGTGCCAGCACCTCCCCACCATGCCCGCGGCCGATCCTCTCCCCTCCTGTCCGTCCTGGCCACGGCCAGCACCAGCTTGGAGCCGACACCTTGGTGCGGGGGACGCCGGAAGGGCGGCCAAGGGCCGACCCCACCGTCACGGCTCACTCAGCTCCTTGACAGAAGCCCCATGTCGGCACCCGGCGGCTGCTGACCACCCAGCCTGCTCCGGCATCCCGGCCCGCCACGGAGCCAGCCTGGCGTGCGGCGAGGGTCCCGGCATCCCTGCGCTTTGCAAGCAGCTCTGGGGAGAGCCGGAGGCTTCCAGCGCAGCCCAGCAAGGACTTTGCCCCAAACGCCCATCGCCCTGGCGGGATGAAGGCACTGCCGATCTCCTCCTCCCGTTTCCTCGTCCGCACCGTGAAGCCAGGCCACCTCGCTGGGCGGCGTGGGCGAGGCCAGGCCGGGTCTGACCGGAGACTCCTCACCACGGCAATGCCCCGCAGACAGGAGACGGCTCCGTCGCGCCTTGACGAGGGGCAATGACCCCTTATGTCCACAAAAGCCCCTCTCCCACTTCCCTGAGGGGCGCCCGGTGAGCACGGCTCTGCCGCCGGCCTGGCCACGGCTGGCTGGGCAGCCGCTGCGGCAGCATGGCACAAAGCGCCGCGGCCCCACCATGAGCAGGGGGTCAGGGCTGAGCCGCTCCGGTGCACAGGCAACGCCAAAGGGATTCGCTCGCCCGCAGCATCTTGCTGTGCCGCCCCGGTGCAGGCGCCCACCCGGCTAGCAGCCCCCCCAGGCACTGCCGGTGCTGTCGCCAGCAGCGCCGCCGCCCTCCCATCCCACCCGAACGGTGCCGGGGACGCGGCCACGCCATCCCCAGCCTTGTCCCCAGCTTTGTGGACGAGTGCTGCCGGTGCCAGGAGCTCTCTGCCGCCTCCTGCTCCGCCACCGTGCTCCCCACGGGTCGCTGACCGTGGCGTCCCCGCCGCGCTGCCCCGCGTCCCCACCGCCCGCCCCGCGGCCAAGTCCCCGTCCCTACCCGGGCGAGGTGTCCAGCGCCACGGTGAGCATCGCTCCGCTGAACCGCCGCGTGTCCCACAGCTTCACCTCTCGCTCCCGCATCTGCAGGGGCACAGACACGGCGTCGGTGGGCACCGGGGCTGCCCGGCCGGCCCGGCGGCACCGCCTCCTTTGCCAGCCAGCCTCCCTCCGTCCCCGGCAAGGGCCAGGTCACCTGGTGAGGGGACCATGGAGGACAGGCCACCCAAAAAGCACCTGGAGCCCTGGCACAGCTGCCGCAAGGAGCAGGGTTGGGACATCCCGGTAGCGCCGGGGCCACCTTCCCGGCGAGGACCGTACCTGGCTGAACCCGACAGAGATGAGGCAATCGCTGGAGCCCATCCAGAGCAGCCGGGAGTCCTTGTTGTTCTCGTGTCCCAGGACACTCTGCAAGGCACAGGAGACACGGCTGTCGGTATCGCCACCGGCTGTGCCGGGCATACCGCACGGGACACGTGCTTCACCAGCGATGGCCATGAACCTCGCCGGGGCCGAGCACACGGAGCTGAGTGCTGGCTCCCGACTCTGCTGAGAGATGTGCCAGCGCGGTGGGGACAGCCTGCAAGCGGTGTCGGTCCTGAGCCCCCACCCTGTGCTGGCGCTGGTGCCGGTTGCTTTGCGGAGCAGCTGGCCTGGCTCCCGGCGAGGAGCAGAGGGTGGCAGCAGGTAGCGCAAGCGTGAGGGGGCACAGGACGGCTCCCTGGCCCCCCGGCCCCCCGGGGCTCTCTCCACACCCGGCGAAGGGGCAAGGGGGCCAGTGTGCCATGAGAAAGCTGCTCCATGCTGGCAGGCACAAGAAGAGGCTTGGCCACGTCCGTGGCCACGGTGATGGAGGGACTTACTTCCCCGGCTGCATCCCCGGGCTCTCGATCCATGCCGAGTGCTGGCTGCAGGAGCTGGGTGCCCTGCGTGTGTCCGGATGCTACCGAAACACATGGCAAACTGAGCCCGGCCACGCTCCCCACACCGCCCTAACCCCCTGCGGCCCCACATCGCCTCTCCCCTGTGCTCCCTGTGGGGTCGGGACCCCCCAGCCCAGGCCACCGCCTCGTCCTGCCCACCGTCCCCAGTCCCCTCACTGGCCCCGGTGCTGCTCTGCCGAGGACGGGAGGGGAAGAGTTACCGGGGGGCCGGAGGCGGCTGCTTGCTGGCTCCCATGTGGCCCCCAGATGGGTCCTGCGGTTCCCGGCGTCCCAGTGGGAGCCGGCAGCCAGCGCTCGCCCCACGGCGCAGGCAGCGCTCGCAGCCCCCTCGCTCTCCTTTACCAAGCGCCAGTAAAAGACTGTCAGCGATTTCGGAGCTGGCGGGGAGAAGCAGAGGGCCCCGCCAGAGCGAAACCCGGCGCTTCCGGCACCTCCACGGCAGGCAGGGGGGAGCCGGCGTGGGGGCAGGAGGGATGGGGTGGGCAGGAGGGTGCCCATGCGTTCACAGCCCCAGGCTGGCACGTACACGTTGGCCCCGGTGCCGGGGGAGCTGTGCTCCGTGAGCTGCATCCCCCTCACTGAGAGCACCGCACACCACCGGCCACGGCCGCACCGTGACGGCCAGCGAGGTTCTGCCGCCGCGGCTGGCCGGCGAGGGTGCACTGAGGTGCCGTATCTCCCACCCCCCACCAGAGAA
Organism: Phaethon aethereus; assembly: GCF_964289735.1. Taxonomy (NCBI): domain Eukaryota; kingdom Metazoa; phylum Chordata; class Aves; order Phaethontiformes; family Phaethontidae; genus Phaethon; species Phaethon aethereus. Next base: position 16,984,971 of record NC_138591.1, read on the forward strand.
GCCCTGCTGGCAGCAGCCTCGTCCGGTCCCGGCCACCGGCCCCGGACGGCTGCCCACTCTCTGCGAGACCCGCGGCTGGGGCGGGAGAAGGCACACGGTGCCAAGCTCGTCCTGCCCCTGGCTCCGGCACATCAGCCTCCTTGCCAGCACAAACACGGCGCTCGCCGCTCCCAGCCGCGGGGGCAGGATGTGGGGCAGGAGGGGCACGCTGGCACCGGAGCCGGCTCCCGGGAGGAGAAGGGCCTGGAGAAGGGCACGTGTCCCAGGATCGGTGCCGAGCGGGATGGAAACCCCGGGAGCCGGGGCCAGCCCACTCATCAGCCGGGAGAGCACTTCTGCACCTGAGCCACGCGGCTGCGGCAGCCAAAACTCAGCAGCTGGAGATTCGACAGCCGACCGCGCCGGCTCCCGCGCACCGCCGGTCCCCCGGACCATCCAGCACAGCCCCTGAGAGACGGTGGTGGGTTGCAGCCCCCCGGGGCGGGCGGCACGGCTGGCAGAGGGCAGGGCGACGCCGCTGCCGCTTCCAGCCCACGCTGCGCCGGCTGCGGCGCGGGGCCATGTTTTCTGCATTAGTTCCGTCCCGGCTGAGCAGTACGTGTGGCAGCAAGTATGCGGGGAGGCCGGGGCCGGGGCGCTCTGCTTTCGCTCAGACACCCGCCTGTGCAGAGGTTGCCAGAGGTGAGCGTGCGGGGCCGGACGGCAGTCAGTCCTGGGGAGGGGTCCCTGGGGACCCCCCGCCCCATGTCCTCTCACCTGGTGCTGAGGGTCTTGGCAGGGCTGGGGCAGCCGTGCCCAGGTGCCGACGGCGGATGCTGGTGTGGTGCGGTTAGTGGAGAGCCCTGGGGCAGCCGTGGGGCTGCTGTGGGTCCCTGGGGCCGGCAGAGCTGGGCAGGGACGCTGGCACCCAGCCCTGGGCAGCGCCGGGACCCTCCCCGTGGCCCTGGAGCAGGGGACCAGCCGCAGCCCGAGGGACGGGCATCCCTCCGGCGCTGCTCGTCCCCCCAGCAGGCTGAGAGGAGCCCACCAGCTCCGGGCTGGCACGCGGGGAGCCGAGGAGGCCACCCAGCTCCCTGGCCACGCCGGCGCGAGGCCGCCCAGCCTCCTCCAGCCCATTGTGCAGGTCCAGCCCAGCTGGTTTTAGGCAGCCCAGGCCGGGGGGAGCTTGTGCTCCCTCCTCAGAGCCAGACCGGCTGCCTGGGGAGGGTTTGCCGGCACCGTCCCTCTCCCCGTCTCAATCCGCCCCTCCTGGCACAGGCTGGGGTGCGGCGCCGGTACCCACGAGGGTCCCCAGCCCTGCTCCCTGTGCGGCCCCGGAGCACGCCGCTGCGGGGGGCTGCGGGGGGCCCAGCGCCGGGGAGCAGGGCCGGAGCGTGGGATGCAGCTGTCGGCAGCGATGCCGCGGCGAGGCCGGGTGAGCCGGTAACAGCTGCCCGTGGGGAGCGACTGCCTTCGGCTCCTCGGCTGCCCGGGAGAGCCCGACACGAAGCAAACGCTGCTCCGGTGCCGGGGCGATCCCTGGGGCGATCGCTGCCTCCGCTGGGAGCGTTCCCCTCAGCCGGGACGCAGGGCGGGGAGAGCCGGGGGCCGGACGGGGGGAAAGCAGAGACCCTGTGGCTAGCAGAGCGTGGGCACGGCTAGCAGACCTCGGGCATCTGACTCCCATGGGAAGGAACGCCAGGGACCCGAGTGGGCGCAGGAGGCACCAGGGCTGGGCTGAGCTGCCCCTTCTCCGGCGGGTGCCGGGGCAGGAGGGGTCCCCACAGGCTGGGGTACCGTGGTGGGCTCCGGGGACAGACCGTGAAAGGGCGGGTGCACTGACGTGGGGAAAGCCATTGCTCCCTCCAAAACGCAAGCCGAGGCGGCGGGGGCAGGAGGAACGGCAGCCGAGGGGGTTAACCACGGCGCCGCATCCTCCTCCCCGCACAAGAATGCGAGTGATCTCCCTCCATTGCCAAACCCCCCGTACTCCAGAGGTGGCCAGGAGAGCGGAGCGGCCTCTCCCAGGCCAGCCCCGCTCCCCGTCTCTGCCCGGAGCTCGGGGAGACCCTGAGCCGCATCCCACCCCGGGGGAGCGCAGGGAGCCCAGCCGCCGCACACGGCAGCCGCGACGCTCCGGTAGCCGTCACGCTGCCAGCACTGGCCACTGCTCGCCGCTGGCTGTGGGGTGTCTGTGTCATGGTGGGGATGCGCCGGCGTGAGCCTCCCCCTCCTGCCCACGCCGCCTCTCTGATCCGTGGGGCGAGCTGGGCGCCGCCAGCGCGGTGCAGGCTCTGCCTCTCCCCTTCCCCGGCCAGCACAGCCCCCCGGCTCCATCCAGCCCCCTTCGGCGAGGCCGACACAACCCCCCTGGGCAGGAAGGAGAGTGGGCTCCCACCCGGGCAGCCCCCACGGCTGCGGAGGCTCCCACCTCAGCACGGATGCTCAGGCGTGGGCCTGGGACACGTGGGCTGGGCAGACCGCAGCACCCATCCGCACCCATCCCTCCTCTCCCGCATCCCATCTCTTCTCGCAGCCGCCGGCCCCGCGTGTTACCAAATCCCCAAAACACCTTTGCCCTCTTGAGCAGGAGCCTGCCAGGAGCCCCAGCTCGGGCAGCAAGCCCGGGGGGCTCCCAAAACGCCGCGCCGGAGCCCCGGCCCCCGGTAAGCGAGGTGCCAACCCGCGCCCAGCCGAGCCGGCGCGGCCAGCCCAGCCGGAGGGAAGGGCGCCCAGCCGAGGGCGAGCCGGTGCCCCCATACACCCGCATCCCCGGCGATGCTGCCGGCTCATCCCGAATCCTCCTCGACTTCCCCATGTCTGCCATACCAGGCGGCATTCCTGGGAAGGACGGCCGAGGGGGAAGCAGAGCGGAGGAAATATAAACAGTCCCGTGCAGCTACGCTGGGGAACAGAAGCATGAGAGCGCTGAGCGCGCGGTGCTATAAATAGGCAGCCCAGAGCCAGGCCAACTTTTTCAAAGCTTCCCACGGTCTCCTTGGGAATGTGGGATGCTGCGGACCTTCCCCCAGCCCGGAGGAAGCCGCTGCCGAGGCTGGGAGTCAGGTACCCCCGGGGTGACCCTGGCGTGGGATACCGCGCCGATGGGGCTAAGGGGGGAGGAAGGCTGAAAGTCTCTCTCTGTCCTGGTGCGCCTTCCCCTGCCGAGCGGTCCCCGGCCGGCCCCGGGCTGACAGCCGGATCCTGGGCAGAGGCAACAGGTCGGGGTCCGTGGGGCCCGGGCTGTGGGCACGGCTGGACCACCCCATCCTGGATCTCCACCTTCGCCACTGCGGCGTCCGGCCACCGCGGCCACGCGGCCCACGGAGACCCTCTCCCTGACATACTCTCCCACCATGGCGGGGGCCGATGCGGCCCATGGGATGGTGGCCACGGTTCGGGAGAGGGGCTGGAGTCCCTCTCCCACCCCCGGGGCCACGGGCAGCCGTGGGGCACCCCTGGCCTCGGGGGGACGGCGTGGTCCCGGGCGCTCCCAGGCACCCAGCTCTGCCCCCGGCACGGCCCCCGAGGCGGGGGGACAAACCCACGGCGGGGACGAACCCACGGCGACACCCTCCCGGCTGTCCCCGGGCGCCCTCAGCCCCGGTCCCGCTCATTAAGCCAGAACTCATTAAAACGTGAGCAGGAGCGTGCGCTCGCCCGGCGCGCGCAGCCGTTCCCTCGCCCCCGGTCCTGCCGAAACGCCGGCGGGGGAAGTTTCTCGTGAGAACGAAGCCGGCTGCTCTCCATCCCACACCGGCCACGCTCGGCGGCGGCCCCGCGGCCCAGCACCGGCGGCGCCCGCCCCGGCCCCGTAATGGGAGCCAGGTGCCGGCCAGACGCACGCAGCCCCCCCCGCGAGCATCCCCCTCCCCGGACGGGCAGGACCCCGGCCCGTGCGTGCGTGCGGGGCGCCGCGTGCCCGGCTCGCCCCGCCGGCCCCCGGGAGAGGAAGCCCGGGGGGGCCAGGGCTTGCCAGGACCCAGCGGAGAGGGCGGCCGGGGGAGCGGGCGAGCAGGGGTGCCGCCTTGGGACCCCGTGCCGTACCCCGATCGCTCCCCTGCGCCGGTCCCGCCGAGCCTCCCCTCCCGCTGCGGAGGGTGCCCGTAGCCCGGCAGGGTGGGCGATGGCGGGAGCGGAGAAGCGCCGGGCCGCGGCGGCACCGAAGGCGGGAGGGAGAGGATGCGCCTCGCCGCCAGCAAGAGGGTCAAGGCGAGGAGGGCGACCGGTGGCGCCCGTGGCGGGGGGGGACGGGGGGACGGCTGCGGCCGGGGCAGCGCGGCCTTGGGAGGGGATGGGGCAGAGGGTGGGACTCACGGGACCGCTCCAGAAGGACGGCGGTGCTGGGACCCGGCCCCAGCCCGGCAGGGTGGGCGCGGCAGGACCTGCGGGGGCGAAGGGGCGGCCCTGGCACCTCCGAGGCGAGTTTAGGGGGCCCAGGAAAGCAACGCCGGCAGCAACGGGGTGCAAGCCCGGCCCTAAGGCTTGCTGCGGTCGCGCCTCCCTGCTCCGGCACACAGCAACGAGGGGCCCAGCAGGATGAGGCCGCCGCTTTCCCCGGTGACGTGGCGGCCTCGGGTACGTACCAGACCCGGCCACGCGGCTCTCGCCCTGCCCGAAATAGCCGCGAGGGACGGAGCCGGGAACGGGGGGCTCGGGCCCCCGCCGAGGGCACGACCGCGGGGCGCAGGCAGCGCACGCTCCTCGCCGTCCCCGCCCGCTCCCCAGCCCCACGCGTGCCGCGTCGGCGAGAGCCGGGAGCACCGTCAGGCGTCACGGCCCCGCAGCGGCGACCCCTCCTCCCTGCTGCCGAGGCTCTTATTCTAGCTCCTTCCCCTCCTTTTCCCCTGCTCTAAAAGGAGGAACGGTTTTAACGAGGCGGGCTTGGCAAATGAAGAAAACCAGCCGGAGGAGCAGCCCTCTGCCGAGGCCGGCCTCGGCACCGCGTGCCGCGGAGGCACTGGGGTGAGCCGGCGGCGGTGCCGAGCCCCAGCCCATCGCCTGCTGCGGAGGAAACCCAGCCCACGGCGCCGCGGGGGCCAGCCCAGCTGGAAAACCCATCGCGCCGTTCGCCTCGCTCACCGCTGCGAAAAACCGGGCGACTTCAAAGGCGGGAGCTCGCGAGGCGCTGGCACGGCACGGCGGCCCCGGCATCACCCGGTTTCGTAACCGCGCTGGCCCGGGGGAGAAGGAGCCTTTCCAAATAACCCGGCCCTCCAGCAAGCGAGGAAAAAAGAAAAAACAAAACACAGGAGCGTTATTCCTCTTGGCTAAGCAAGCCCTGTGCAAACTTCCAGAGGATTTATGGCATTTTAAAGTTTTCCCCTTCAGCACAGTACTTCTCCAAGACTAAACATCTTCATCAATTCTAAGCCGGACGGGGTTAGGGCTGTGGCGTGGCAGCGCTCGGCCGTGGCAGCGAAGGTGCATATTTCTCTTGGCAAACGCCGAGCGCCGGCCCCGGGCCGGGTCAGGCGGCGGCAGAGGGAAGCGAGCTGCCTGCTTTGAACAGCCACCATCATTCGCACGTTATTTTTAATAGCTCAGCGAGACAGAGTCCACCCTCCCCAGGAGACTTGGCTCGAGCCCGTCGCGTTCGCGGCTTTGCCGAAACGCCGTGATAGAAGCCGGCAGGTCTGGCAGTGGGAGAAGCCGGGGGGGGGCTCCGCGCAGGGGCGGCCGGCGCGTCCCGCTGCAGCCCGGCGCCAGAGCGGCGGTCGGCGCCCGGGGTTACCACCGCGCCCCCAAAAGCCCGGGCGCCGGAGGCCGTCGGCTTCCCAAGCCCGCGGGCAGGCGCGCGCCGGCGGCCGGAGAGGCGTGAGGAGCGGCAGAGCCCGCTGCGGATGCCTCGCCCCGCTCTCCGCGGCAACCCTCCCCTCCCAAAGGCTTCCAGCTCCTTCTGCAGCGAGGGACGGCGGCCGCCGGCAGCCAGAGCCCCCGAGCCACAGGAAACCTCTAATAAGAGGCTGTTTAAACTCGACGTCAAGGCTTAAGTCATCTCCTTATTTCCTAATCGCTGCTGTTGGCTGAGCTGCGCGGATTCAGCCGCCCGGCCCTCGCCCTTGGCACGTCCCTCGTCCCCAAGAGCCTGTCGCCCAGCTCCCGCACGGCGGCACGGAGCCCGCAGGGCCGGGGATGGCTGCCTGCAGGCGGGCGCGCCGGCGCATCGGGAGAGCTCGCCGGCGCCGGGCGGGAGGGCGGGGGTCCCCTGTGCCGAACCCCGCCGGAGCCGAGGAGGAGGAGGCTGCCCGTTGCCCCCGTCCTCAGCCCGCGCCGTCGCGTCGCCCCTCCCAAGCCGTGCCAGGGCTGGGGCGGTTTGGGGCAGCGAGCCCACCCCACGGCAGGCAGCGGGCGCCCCGGTCAGGCAGGGCTGCCTGCACCACGTCGCCCAGCGCACCCAGGAGGGACAGTACCTGCGAGGCAGCCGGGCTGGCTCGGGGGTCAAAGATCCGCAGTTTCTTGTCCTGTTGAGATAAAAAGAAAACAGAGGAGGGTTAAGGACCCCGGGGCCAGCGGGACGTCCGGCCGTATTAGGCAGAAGGCTGGAGCGAGCAGCCCCCCTCCCTCCCGCCTGTCACCCTCCTGCCCCTACGGATGGTCGCACAGCATCCTCCCGGTCCTGCCCCACGGCGCGGGCGGGCGTGCACCCCCAGGACACCCACAGCCTCACCCTGCACCCCCAAAACTGCTCCCAGAGAAGGGGGGAGCCTCCAAAGCAGAGCCAGGGCTGGAGGAGCCCTCCCCTGCCTGGCACCCCACAGCCAAACCGGGCGTGGGGTGCCCCTCGGAAAGGGCTGGCTGGGGCGCAGAGGCAGCAGGGAGGCGCAGGGGGGCCAGCCTTGCTGTCATGGAGCGCACACCGCGCCGGCCAGACGCGCACGGCACGGTGTGGCGGTGCCGCGGGCCTTGGGGGCCACGCAGCCTCGGCTGGGGGGCTGACCTGCGCCCCACGGCACGGCTTGGGGTCTTAGCCTGCGCGCTCGGCCGGCCTCCGTGCGCCATCTTGGGCCCACCTGCTGGCTCACCCGCACGCTTGGCCTCCTCCCTCGGCACAGGGGGGCTGAGCGCTCGCTCAGCCCGCAGGCTTGGTCGGCACGCTCCGCTGAGCTTGCGCGCTCGGACCCGCTCACCCAGCCTCTGTGCACGGCCTGGGGGCCTGGCAGCTGGCTCGGCCTGCACGCTTGGCCTCCACGTCGGGCCTGCGCGCTTAGCACAGAGGGGAGCCTGCTCGCTCAGGCCGTACGCTTGCTCTGCCTGCACGCTTAGCATGGGGGCCCGCCTGCTCGCTCAGCCTGCACGCTTGGCCTGGGAGCCTGCCCGCTCGCTCGGCCTGCACGCTTGGCCTCCATGCAAGGGCCTGCGCGCAACCCGCGCGCTAGCGCGTCCGGCAGCGCGCGGGCAGCGAGCGGCAGGCGCCATCTAGTGCTCCCGTCCTCCTCGGCTCCAGCACCGCTCGCTGACCCCATTTCTGCCCTTTTCTTCCCAAAATGGGGTCAGCACGTGCCCTCCTCCCGCTCCCCCGACCAGGGCCCGGCCGGCAGCCGTGCCGCAGCAAGCCGCGGCTCCGCTCACCTTGCAGGAGGTGCCGAGGAGGCGGCCGTCTCGCTTCCAGGCCAGGCTCTGCAGCTGGTCCCCGTGGGAGCCCAGGGCTGCGGGAGGAGAGCGGGCTCAGGACTGGGATCAAGCAGGGCTCCGGCGGCGGGCGAGGCAGGGGTATGGGCAGGAGCCATCGCTCTCCGCACCGCAGCGCTTCCCCCAGAGCTGCTGGCAGCCAGAGCAGGGGCCAGGACCCAGCGGGACGCTGCCGCGTCCGCGCGGGGAGCATCGCCGCGCCGCTGCCAGCTCAATCCGAAGGGCAGGAGCCGCGGGAATGCCGCGGGGCGCTTACACCCCCGCGCTGCTGCCCAGCCTCCGCTCCACACCGGCTTAGCTGGGGTCCGGGCAAGGCCGGTCGGCAACAGCCCACGGCAGCACGGTGCAGGTACACGCCGCGAGCAGGAGCTGGCGGGCACGGCCATGCCTACCTGTCAGCGGCTGCTGCTGCCCCACGTCCCAGACGGTGACTCGCTTCCCCGCGCCGCTGGCCAGGACGCCGTCTGCTGTGGGGTGGAACTGCAGCGCATCCACCGGGCCCCCCCCGGGCCCCAGGGTCAGCCCCGCACCACCGGGCAGGTCCCGGCCGCTCTCGGGCAGACGCCACAGCTTCACCTGCAGCCCAGGGAGAGGCGGGTCAATCTCCGGGCAGGCGAGCCGGACCCGGTGGGGCGCCGGCTGTGCTTGACCTGGGCTGGCAGCTTTTCCAGGCTTTGGTCCCCGAGGACACCGGGTGACCCTTCATGGAGGCTCGGTGGGATGGGAGCTGCGGGCGTCCCAGGTGGGAGAGGGCCGATCCCTGGCTGATACCATCTGCCCTGTCCCCCGCAGGCTGGGGACGTCCCACACCGCTCCCCGAGGCTGGCAGCCCCCTCCTCAGGCTCCTCTTACTGCCGTCGCTCCGGCTCCACCTCCCCTGGGCTCTGCAGTGAAGCCCAGAGACACGGCGGGGGACGCGGGCTACCCTCACAGGACCCCCAGCACCGAGCACTCACCGTCTCGTCAGCAGAGCCCGTAGCCAGCAGGAGCTGATCGAAGGGCGAGAAGTCAAAGTCTGTCACCGCATCTGGAAGGAGAAGGGCAGAGGTTCGTCCTCGCCTCACCCCTGCCCGCAGCCTGTCTGCCCGCCATTGCTCTTCCCCAGCCTCAGGTTACTTTCATACGCGGGCAGCCGGGTCAGATCTGGCCCCAGCGGAGCGGCTCGGCTCTGCTGCGAGAGCCCACGCCCCTCCACGCTGCCCGTCAGGGTCTCTCACCCCTTCGGCATCTCCCCGTCTAACCCACCGCCACCGGCTTTGGCTCCCATTTCAGGGCAGATGTCCCCAAGAGGCGCAGGGAGAAGCACGAACAAGGGCGTCTGTGCCGGCGCGGCCGCCGGCAAGCGAGGCCGCGGCCAGCTGGGGCCGCGCTCTGGTAACAAGGCTCCCTTTGTAACGCCCCGGCTCGGCGTGCCGGCGGCAGGGATGCTCCTCGCAGCTCTGGTGGCAGGGCCCCGTGGGGGAAAGGCTGGCACCGTCAGCGGCAGCCCCTTGGATGCATTTGGCACGCTGGGAAAAGTAGGTCACCGTGTACTTTTCCGCTTCCAGGAGGCTGCGGAGAGACAGGCCCGGGAGGCGTGAAAAGCGAGCAGCCTCTGCTCCAGGAGGAGAGAGAAACCCCTTCCCTGCTTCGGAGGCATCGCTCCGGCACGGCCGCTGCTAAATCTCATTAAGAAGCCGTTAAGGCTGCGCTGGCTCGCCGTGCCCCGCGCCAGCGCTCCCCTGGGAGCGGCGGAGCTCGCCGGCCCGCTCGCGAGCGCGGCGCCGCTCTCCGCGCCCAGCCCTGCGCCGCTGGGGCGGGGACCGAGCCGGGCGCAGGCAGCGCGGCCTGGGCACGCGGCGCCGTCCTGCAGCGATGCCAAGGCACCGCACGCAGGATGGCGGCGCTGGGACCGGCTCTAGGGCAATTTTTTGGGGAAATGGGCGGTGGCCCCCCGGGCTGGCGCCGCGGCTCCGACACGAGGAGAGGGGTAGCCCAGGCTCCCCACCACTCCGTCCCCGTGCCCGGGCAGGCGGCAGAGCCCTCCGCGGCACGCGCTCCTCTGCCCGCAGCCATGCCGCCAGCCGCCCCTTGCCCTGCAGCACTCGCTCTGCCCGCGCCAGAGCCGCTCAGGGCCGCGCGGCTGCCGGTCCAGCCCGTTCCTCCCGTCGCTGGAGCCGAGTACACCCGCGGCAATGCCATCCCCAGCTCCTCCACTACCCTGGCACTGGGCGTACTGGGACCTTCAGGGCGTGCAATGAGTAACACATGGGAAGGGCGTGCTAGGGAAAGCGCGTGAGCAAGAGCTACGTGTCCAGACCTCGCTGCAGCTCGAGAGACGGAGGGACGTGGATCAGTTTGGCTCCTTAGCAAAAGCCCAGCCTGGCGGAGCCCCGCGTGGTCAGCGCGGCTGCGGCCGGCTCGTGCCCCGCACACAAGTGAGGCTTGTCGGGGTCACCCTGCCCGTGGGCGATGGTCCCCGGGCCTGACGGTCCACGCAGCCCACGCTGACCCAAACGCCTCCTGCGGAGGTGGGAGGTGGTACCCGGCTCCTCAGTGCCCCGGTGCGGAGCGCCGCGGGGGCAAGGGGACAAGCCGAACCGGGGCCGGTGGACACCCAGCTCACCTGAGTGGCAGCAGAGCTGAGACACGGTCCTCTTGCCTCCATCCTCGCACTCCAGCGGCACGATGCCCAGCACACCTGCAGGAGAGGACACAGGAGCAGGTCACCAGCCTGCCCATCGCCCACACGACGCTCCCAGGACCCCCCTCCATTGGGGCACAGCGGGGGGGGGACACACCCAGCTTTGCAAGCCAAGAAGTGCAGGACTGTCAGCACCTTTGGGGGAACTCGGGGAACGCCTCCTGCGCTCGCCCTCGTGCCTCCTGGGGTCCGTGGGGCTGACCCAGCAACGAGCCCCACAGGGACCACAGGGTCAAATCCATCCCACCCCCCCCAGCCGCGCTTGGCACCCCTTCCCTTGCGCCTCACCTGCCGCCTCGGCATTGAAGGCGATTCGGCGGCAGCTGGCCTTCACGTGGTTCCCGCAGGACACGATGGAGCCAGCCCGGATACCCCCGATCCAGACCTGGGACGGAGAGGGAAAACCCAGGTCAAGAGATGTCTCTGTTTCAGAGGAGCCCGACGCCATGGCCGGAGCACGGACGGAGGGGAGACACTAGAGACCCTCAGCCCCAACGAGCTCCCACACCGATGGACTTGGCACTACCCGGAGGCTGCCGACACCAATGGGATCGTGCTGGAGGCACAATTTTAGGGCCCGGTCCTCTGGGAGAGCCAGGGCAATGTGGCTGCTGACGCTCCCTGCATAAAAGCACAGCCCCTCCCCGGGCTGGGGGCTTCGGGGCCAGCTTTGCCAGGAACCGGAGACAGCAGCATCCCGGCTGCCAGCGCTGCCTCTCCCCAAAACTGTCCCGACCCCGGGCTCTCCCACGGTGGGAAGGGCTCAGAGGGCTTTGCGATAAACTGATGTCAGGGAATTTGGGCTCTTGGGCTGCGAAGCACCGCGAGGTCGGGCCGTGGCTGACCAAGGCAGACAAATGCCTCCGGGCAGCGCGCTTCCCGCATGGACGAGGAACTTCATTACAGCTCCAAACCCCAAATCCCGCTTTGCAATGTTTCCCACCGCTATTCCACAGCCAAGCACTGCACCTCTGGGGCTCCGGGACGCCCCGCGTCAGCTGGACCCGCTCCAGGTGACACAGACACCCGGCCTCAAGTAGCCACCAGGACCAGAAGCTGCCTGGCATGCCCAGGGCCAAGTCCAACCCTAGAGCAAAGAGGGGTGTTTTACGGCTGCCGCTGCGCCTGCACGTCGGCCGGTGGCCACCGGCATCGCAGAACGCTGCGGCAGGTGGCCGGAGCGAGGGGTACCCCGCAAACAGGGCAGAGCCCTTTGCAGGGAAGGGAGCTGCGGGTTTCCTCTCCTTGCACGGCTTCCTTTCGCGGCCTGACAGAGCAGCAGTTCCTGCAGCGCTTCCTCTGGTCCTTGTCGCAGCAGCCTGCTCGGTGGCAGACCCGTTAACCCTTCCCCTGCTGAAGGCAGGTTCCTCTCCCCGCACCCAGCTGCGGCCAGAATGGGGAACGGGGCTGGAGCGTGACCAAGACCCCGGAGGAAGGGTCCCACAATCTGCACCCCATCACCCTGCACTGGTCCCTCGGCGAGGGGGGTCACTAGCCGCATCCGGCCCCCAGCATCCAGGGCTACCACGCAGGGCCCCTGCAGCGAGGTTTCGCAGAGGGACCCCCGAGCTGGTCCAAGGCGGCCCCGCAACGTCCCCGCATGCAGGCGGGAGCCCTCGGGGAAGCAATCCTCCCCGCAGCGTGCCAGGGCAGCCGGTGAAGCGTACGGTACCATCCTGGCTACGTCCCTAAAACAAAACGGCAAGCTTTCAGGGCGCCTCTGCCAGAAGAGTCCCGCAGACGCTGCCTGAAGGGGAGAAGCGACCCAGATGTTTACACTGCGCTTTCCCGATGCGGCCAGGTCAAGCGTCTGCCTTCGCCTCTGTAAACAAGCTGCTCTGCTCGGCTGCACACCGGGGCGAGAGCACGCCGTCCCTCAGTGTCCCACAGAGCCTCCCACCATGGCAACCGACACCAGGGGAGTGGTGACCGGGACGTCCCTGCCTGGAGGATGCCATAACCCCCCCACAGCCAGGCGTCCCAGCACCCACACAACATGCTCCCTTGGCCGGCTGCTGGCAGCAGCTCATCTGCACCCCGAGGCTCACGGACAAAGGCTCGGCCGGCTGAGATGTCTGCTCCGCAGAGGCACCGAGGCTGGCACGCCGTGGGGATGGTGGGATGCTCGAGGCCGGGCACGATGACGGGGGCCACCATGTCCCCTCCTACAGTTGAAGCTCAGGGGGATGTTTCGGGTGCTCGCTGGGTCTGCAGAGGTGCGTGAGCGCAGGGTGGGCCAGCCTGGTGCAAGGACGGCTTGGCCGGGAAGGTACAGGGAAGGAGGGTGCTGACATCCAAGGGCTGGGAGACGAACATTTTGATGGCCCCAGGGGCCCCCAAATTCTTTTCAAAGGCAGCAAGACACAATGAGTTTTAGCAGTGTCACCCGCCCTGCCCGAGCACTCCACTTCTGGCCAGATGGCCTGCGCCAAAGGCTACCAGCTTCCCACACCTGCGTGCCACCCCGGCATGACTGGTAACCAGAGCAGCCTACACCACGCAACTGGTCCATACTGTCCCTTTCCCATGTGGGACTGTCCCCAGCAGGGACCCTGCTCCAGCTCTGCCAGCTCCTGTCCTGCCCCACAGGCTGGGAGCCACCCGGGTGGGATCCCACCACATGGCGGAGCAGCGGCAGCCTTGCTCACGGCCACGGTGCCGCGAGATGCCAGATGAAGCTCCGCAGCTTGCGGGCAGGGTGACGACGCTCAGCCCCGTCCCGCGGGGCCCCAGCGCTTCCTCTCGGCCTGCGGAAGCGGGGTGGCAAGAGTGGGGCCCAGCGTTTCACGCTCGGGGTGCACGGTTCCCCAGCCGGCACGGGCGAGGTACCACGCCGAGCTGGGATGGCAAGGCAGCGCAGACCAGGGGCCACCCGCCCGTGCCAGCCGTGCCCAGCCAGGGCCTGGCAGCAGGAGGGGCACAGCCCGGCTCCCTGCCGCCGCCAGACGGGTACCCCAAGCACCGGAGCAGCTCCTGCCCCGGGAGAGGGCTGGGGTTCCCCACCAGCACCCGGTTGCAGAGCACCCCGTGGCAGGGAGCCTCCGCCGACGCCGGGGCAGGAAGCGGTGGGTGCCAAGGAGGGGCGGCCCAGGCGACGCTGCTGCACTGGGACCGGGCACCGGGTGGGGGACACGGGCACGGCCCCGCCATATGTAGCAGCTGGGCCCGGAGCCGCGCCCTGTCGGGATGGCTGCTGCGGGGCTGGGGCTGGTCCCACCCGTCGGGACACCGGCCCCGCAGTCCCCGCGCCCCACCCCCCGCCCCCGGGTACCGGACGGCGGGGAGCGTCCCGCGGCGCTCACCTCCCTGCGGGGCAGCCGGGCCTCGGTGTGCCGGAACTTGGACGCCTTGAAGCGATTCATGGTGCTCCGGCCGCACCGAGCCGCACCGAACCGAGCCGCGCCGAACCGAGCCGCGCCGAGCCGCGCCGCTCCGCCCGCCCCGGGGCCGCCGGCGGCCACGCCCTGCCGCCCCCCGGGGCCCCGCCCACGGACACGCCCTTGTTCTTTAGCCCCGCCCCGCTGGACACGCCCCCTCGCCCCCTGCCCCCCCGCTGTCCCTAGCGCAGGTGAGCGGGGCAGAGACCCCCGGCTGCCCGGGACCCTCCTCAGAGCCTCCCGCCCCTGGCGCTGACCTCCGACAGGGAGGCCGGCCCGGGGGGGTGTGTGTGCAACCCCTTCCCTGCCTCTTGCAGAGATTCAGGGTCACCAAACTGAGGGGCTCTGGGCAGAGAGGAGCCCAGGGGTACCCCCGTTATCCCAGGGATAATGGGAGGTTTCCAGTCCCATGGGCTCAGCGTCCTTGTCCCCTTCCTAGCCTCGGAGCCAGCAGCAAACACAGGCTGTTGTGCACAGACAGCTGCCAGGGAGGGGAAGGAAAGAGAGGGTTGGGTCTGGGCCTACCGAGCCTGGCCGGGGCATCGCCCAAGCCCGGTGAAACCCGGGCTGTGACACTCGCGTGTACATGGCGAGAGCAGCCGGGATCTGACACAATCCCCCTCACTGCTCGGCCCTGCTGCCGCGTCCTCCCACGCACCGCAGAGCCAAGCCTCTCTGCTGACGGGTGGTTAAAAGCGTGAGCCCTGGTAACGAAGGCAGGAGAGAATCGCGCTTGGCATGAATTATCCTCCTCTCTAGAGAAAAGCTCCCGCCCTCTGCGCTGGCGGTTTGCTAACGCAGCCGTTCTGGGTTCAGAAGAGCCTTTATTTTGGTTCTCCGACTACGTTTCATCCAGCGGGGCAGGAAAGAAGCCCTGGGAAGGCCCTGAGCACGGGGCATCCCAGGGCCTGAGCACGGGGCATCGAGCCACAGCCCCGGCGACTCCCAAGGCCCAAGTGCCTCAGCCCCTCGGGAGCAGCCTGTCGCAGGGGGCTGAGGAGCCCGGCTGTGCCTGGCTGCTCCAAACCGGCCCACGGGGACGAGCTCTTCCTGAGCAGCGGCCCGTCCGGGCCTGCGCAGCACGGCGCTCCCGCTGTCCCTTGCCTGGCACAGCTACCCCGGGCACCGTTCGCAGGGTCCCTGCTGGGGGTTCCCCTCCACGGCCGCTAGACTACCACGGTCACCCACGGCGGCCCACGCCCAGCCGCTCCCCGCGGGCCGCGGCCGCCCAGGCCCAGCCTGACACCGCCGCCCGCCGCCGACGGCCGGTACCAGCACCGCGCATGCGCAGCAAGCGGCGCGGCGAGGCAGCGGCGGCGCGGGGCTACTGCGCAGACGCGCTGCGTCCTCCTCCGCCGGTGGCGCAGGCGCAAGGGCTGCGCGCGGGCCAAGATGGCGGCCGGGAGCGCCTCACGCTGGCTCGGGGCGGCCGCCGCCGCTGCCGCCGCCGCCAGGAGCCGCGGGCGGGGGCACGGGCGGCTGCCGCTCGTCTGGCTCGTCCGGGGCCTCAGCGTCCCGCCGCCTCCCGCCACCCGCCGCCTCCTGCCGCTGTGCGCCGGGCTCTGCGCCGCGGGTGAGCGGGGCCGGGGGCGGCGGCGGGGCCTCAGCGGGCGGCGGGCTGTCGCGTCGGCGCCGGGCCCCTTCCCCCAACCTTGTCCCGCCCTCCGCGGCGCCGTCCCGGCCCTCACCCCGACCCCTCTGCCCTCCTCTCCCGCAGGGACGAAGCGCGCTGCCGCCGCCGCCTTCCACAGCAGCGCCGCGGCCCGCGCCAAGGAGGACTATTACCAGGTGCTGGGGGTGCCCCGCTCGGCCACCCAGAAGGAGATCAAGAAGGCCTACTACCAGGCACGTCCGACGGCGGGCCCTGCCGGGGGGGCCCCGCCGGGGCGGGCGGGCGGCCGGCGGGCCGCGGCCGAGAGCCCGTGGGCAGGAAGGCGGAGTGGCAGCTGCCCGCTGCCCTCTCTTGTGCGGCGAAGGCCAAAAGTGCCTTTGAGATCCCCGTGTTCGGAGCCGCTGGAGACAAGGGGAGGTAGCGGTGGGAAAGCTCGGCACGTGGGTTTGGGGATCTGCTTGAAAGCGTGGGCCGCCTGTGCCGTCACATCGGGTCTCTTTCCTGGGACTGCCGAGAGATTGAGGAGCGGCTTCTGTAGTTCCTGATGTTGGGATGATAACGGAAAATGAAGGCTTTTAGTTCCCTAAAATATAGAGAGTGAATGCCAAGCTTTGCCTAATGTGTTTTGCCTGGCATGTGAGCCATGCTAAAGTTACTTTTGTCTGTCTCTAATAACTTAAATTTTTGTTGTTTAGCTGGCAAAGAAATACCACCCTGATACAAATAAGGATGATCCTAAAGCTAAAGAGAAGTTCTCTCAGCTGGCAGAAGCCTATGAGGTAATATGCGGCATTTTGTTGTCATGAAAAAGAGGAAAGCTTGGAGGGTAGAATTTCTTGTGTGTGTTTCCTGTAAAACCATGGCTAATTTTTCATGTCTTGCACTTTAGATGTGAGTGGCTCTGTCCTGATGGTGTCTCCAGAAAGTTACTTAGCCCAAATATCTGATTTAGCTGGATGTGTTTTGGGCTGCTTGAATTTCACTCCCAGCAGCAAGTTGCCTGGTGCAGATGCTGTGGTCACTGCAGGGAAATTATTGGCCAGCTTAAATAAACAAACGAAAAACCCCTGCTGGCAGTTACTATCTGAGATCAGAGGTACCTTCCACTGTACTGCATCCCAGCCCCATTTCTTCCCACTCTTCAGCTTGTTCAGGAATCTTCTTGTGTTGGTTTTTTGCTCTTGTGGGTTTTCAAATTTACCCCAGCACTCTTATCAGCAGCTTTTATGCAATATATAACGTAATTTATAATAAGCAAGAATAACTTAGTAAGATCCTGTCATTTTTCTGATGACAAGCTGAGAGATACCACGGAAGAAGGAACTTTTCAGTAACTCGTTATGCTGCCGAGAGCTGGGATAGCCCTCCTGGTGACGAGAAGGTTTGAGAACATGGGCTTGTGGTGGTGTAATGCCAGTAGCCTTGAATTCTCCCAAGAGACGCCGCTCTGGAGATTACAGGCTGTCCAGTTGCTCGGGATCGTGTCCTGACGGCATTGTTCTTTTGCCTCGAAGGTGTTAAGTGATGAAGTGAAGCGGAAACAATACGATGCATACGGCACGGCTAGCTTTGATCCTGGCGCAGCAGGTGCTGGTGCTGGTCGGCAGTACTGGAGCACCGGTCCATCGATTGATCCAGAAGAGCTTTTCAGAAAAATCTTTGGGGAGTTTTCGGGATCCCCTTTTGGCGATTTTCAGAATGTCTTTGACCAGCCACAGGAGGTATGAAGTGCGTTTGTTTTCTGAGTAACGAAATAAAAATGAGAAATGGAAAAGACAAAAGCTGGAGAGGGACACTAGTCTGTCACGGATCGCTCTGGGAGTGAGCTTAAGCAAAGAATTTGCTCTGGGAATATCAGCACCTGAGTGTCCCATTGTATGGGTGGGAGAGTCACCTATTTTCAGTAAGCTGTGTGGATATATTGTCCACACCTTCAGACACAGTGGGGTTTTTTCCTGGACTTCAGTTCCTTCATCTGGTGTTTACTGACACGAGTTGGTGCTGCCAAACAATTCCATCATTGTAGAGGCATCTTTTCTGCTGTACGTTGTTTTCCATATGTCTGCTTTGATCTGTAATGCTAAAAACCACAAAATACCTTTTAACTACAAAACAAGCCTTCCAGCGTTAGGTTTGACTGCTTAATTGATTTAATTTTGCGACTTAATTGGCTTAACTTTGCAGTAGAGCCCATTAATAAAAGAAAACCTACGTCTTGTTCTTCGTACTGCAGCTAAATGCTCTTTTCAGTGTTGATTCATGTTTTGCCTTCAGAAGTGCTTGGTATTCAGTACGCCTGCCTTTACTAAAAATGGCCTTTCCATTATAAACAGAATTTCCTATTTTGCGCAGTCATCTTTGCTGATGTAAAGAGTTTGTCGAGGGAGAGCTTGGGATTCGTTGGGATTGAAGGTCTTCTCCCTCACCTGGTGCTGCATTCCCATTAAACTAAGCCTTTAGAAGTACTAAGAGTTTTCCTCAGGGCAGAAAAACGCTTGACTTCTATTTTTACTTACTTCTTTTATGTTTCTAAGTCTCGTTTCTGCTATGTGACTGCTCATCGTTCCTGAAATGTTTGCTGCCCTTCTGTACCCATCTTTATTTACATGAGACAGATTATTGCTTCCTCGGGTGAGGCAGAACGCCTTCTGAATCTGTTTCGTCCCACCCTCTATTACCTGGATGTGTTTTAAGCATTGCTTGATATTTGGTCTAAAACAATTTCAGCCTTCTTAAGACCCCCCCCACCGCATGTCAGCTGTAGATTGATATCCGTCTTTCCTGTACAGTATATCATGGAACTGACATTCACCCAAGCTGC
Organism: Phaethon aethereus; assembly: GCF_964289735.1. Lineage (NCBI taxonomy): Eukaryota > Metazoa > Chordata > Aves > Phaethontiformes > Phaethontidae > Phaethon > Phaethon aethereus. Next base: position 17,003,075 of record NC_138591.1, read on the forward strand.
AAAAGGTGTTAACAAGGAGATTGTGGTCAACATCAATGACTCCTGTGAGCGATGCAATGGTAAGGGACACGAACCTGGTACCAAAGCGCAGCGCTGTCACTACTGCAGTGGCACTGGCATGGTGAGTGCTTTTTAAGACCCAGGTTCTGCTGTGCTTCTCCTTCTGGGTGCAAGTCAGTCCTTTCCACAGTGAAAAATTCGCACTGCAGTCGTGAGCGTATCTTGGGTGAAGCCAAATTAATGTGGACCTGGTGTTAATATGCGCTAGGAAGATTTTCTGTGTATTAAAGAAGTGCTGTGCCCAGCTAAAAGCACTAGCCTTCGGGGGTAGATCATCTGGTATCGTATATCCAGCAAACCATATTTATATAATGTAACAGTTCTGAAATTATTTGGGCATTAAATGGGATACTTTGAATCGAGGGGTGGAGGGAGGAGGAAGGTGACGATAGCCTGAGGGGAACTGTGAAATAAGAAGATGCATGTTACTTACAGTAAGTAATGATCAAGCTTCAGGCTTTTGATTTCCACCCATCAAAATGGGTACCAGCAGCCAGCCTGTGACCACAGTGTCTTTCTGCACAGAACACATGTAGTCGGTCAGAGGAGACAGCAAGCTCTTCCCACTCTTCCCTTGTGTGCTTCAGTCTGGCGGGTGGCTTTCACAGTTCAGTCCATAGCTTAGTCACCATATCTTTCTCCTGGATGCTGGCAATAATTCATGCAAGTGGATTGTCCACGGATTCCTCAAAATACAGATGTTTGTAGTTCCTTGTGAAACCACTGTAAGGAGCTTTGTTCCTGCCTGCACGTTAAATCCTAGAGATGAAGCCTCGCGTTTCCCTCGCCACGAGACACTTGCTCATAGCGGTGATGGATTTCAGTGGAAATCGGAATGCGATGGCAATTGAATCTGATCCAGCTTCTCACGAGCACCATCCTCTTTGGAATTCTGAGCCAGTTTTTTGCTCCACCCCTTGCTAGAGGGTATTGCTGTCCTGTCAGGTTGCATGTGCAATTAGAGGGACTCAAATGTGCTGGGCCAGTCACTGGCAGTGTTTTATGGAAGCGGAAAGTACCAAATCTTTGTACCATCTGTCTTTTGTGTTTGGTTTTTTTTCCCCCACTAGGAGACAATAAATACTGGCCCTTTTGTAATGCGATCTACGTGCCGACGATGCGGTGGTCGTGGTTCCATCATAACAACGCCATGCGTCGTATGTCGAGGAACGGGGCAAACCAAGCAAAAGAAGACAGTGATGGTTCCTGTGCCAGCTGGTTAGTGGTGTACTTGTGTGCTGCTCTCCGTTAAATAACTATAGTTATCTGCTTCCACTTGGCCAACAGCAAGGCCCTTACCTCCAAAGCGTGGCTGGTCCCTTGCCAGGTACGAATGTGAGAGCAACAGAAGAAGTTTTGCTGCAGAGAAGTTACAAGAGCAAAGCAGGTTGATAGCTTGGCAGTTGAAAGGGCTAGTAATGAGATGAACTTGCTGGCCATGGATGTAAATGTTTGGTTTTGCCCTTCCTGACCTGAGGTTTTGGTTCATGCATGGATCCTTCTATGCAGCTTTTGAAGAGGGAAACTCTCAAAAGGTTTCGTTGCCCCGAGTCTTTTGTTTCTCCTTGATGAAGCCTGGGGAGAGGGTGGGAGTCTTGAAAGCCTTAGCTTGGTTCAGAACAGTGTGCTGGTGGCCTTCCTCACCAGAGAGGATAAAATAAGTGGTGGGGCTGCAGGCTTGCTTCATGGAGACCGCCCTGGGTGAGCAGCCTGTAATTTTCCTGCAGCTTGTGGAGGCTGCCGAGTGTTCCTTAGTCTGATCCGTTTCCCAAAAGAATTCTGTAGGGGTTGAAGTAACGAGCCTGCCTGGTGCATAGTGGTCACCTCAGAGGTATAAATGTGTGCCGACACCTCCTTCCTTTGGCCACGGCTCCTGGGCTCCCGTGGAGAGTTTTGCTGTGGTGACTGGCTTTTGGGGCTGGCAAGAGTTGTAGGTATTCAAGTAACACGGGGATTACAAGGCAAGGTAACGTTCCCTCTTTCTTTTTCTGATTGCAGGCGTTGAGGACGGGCAGACAGTTCGGATGCCCGTGGGGAAGAAGGAAATTTTCATTACGTTCAGGGTACGTATCGTTACATTGTTGGCTGTTTTCAGTACTTAAGTTGGTTGCTTGTTCCCTTCGCAACTGCCTGGGAAGTCTGACTGAATGGGGGACGGAGGAGGAAAAGTGAGATCCTTTGAAACAGCTGAGGTAACATGATCCACGTGAACTTTCTGAGATAGCAGAAGATCCGCATTGTAACAAGCGGTGTAACGTTAAGTCTGCTCGTGAAGAATTGCGCTGCTCGTTCCAGGATGAGGCCCTTCTGATAAAGCGTCAAAATGCAGAGTAGGTTTTTGATGCCTTGAGTCTTTGACTTGGAAATGTGACGGAGCTGTCTGCTTGCACAGGTGGGAGCACTGAGGAGGACCAGCAACACCCGTGAGAGGCTGGCTGCTCACATGTGCTTTTGCAGACACACGTTAAGTGCCGCTTAGCACGTGTTTTGTAGCTGGGGCCCTCTTCTCCTCTTGGGCATCCTGTCATACGCATCTCTGCCCAGGAGAGAATTTTTTTTTTAGCGCCGTTTTTGATGCAGGAGGATTTAATTCCCTTCCAGCTTGTGAGGCCACTGCAGAGGTGCTTGCCTCCCTCTTCTCTTCTGGCTTTTCCCTGTTGAGGATACTGGGCAAGGCAGTGTCTTCTCTGTCTCTGCAGACTCATGCCGACACTGATAAATTAACAACAGGATTAGGGGAGGGAGTTGCTGAGATAGGAAGCAGGCATCCTCCTAAGCCTCTGGCTAATTACAGTTATGTCAAGGTCTGCGTTTTTCTAAAAGACTGGACGTTTAACTTGCGCTTCTCAGCCGTGCAGTTTGGGGATGGTAAAGGGTGTGACTACAGCGTGCTGGTATGTTTTCTTCTGTGAACTTTCAAAGCCGTTTACTGTGAGAACTTTATTGTGTTGTGCCCACTTCTCTTTGGAACTGCCTGCCTTTTAGGTTCAAAAAAGTTCTGTGTTCAGAAGAAATGGAGCAGATATCCATTCGGACCTCCTTATTTCAATAGCACAGGCTGTTCTGGGAGGCACAGCCAGGTGTCAAGGCTTGTACGAGACAATCAATATCACGGTAAGTACCGTTATGTGGAAGAGCTTGGGCATAAATCGATGTGGGACAGCAGAGACTTCTCCTTTGCTGCAGAGATGGTGCAAATCTCCTAAGTCTGCCAGTATTGTTTCAGACTTCTTCAGGATTGAGTGTCAAGTAGTTTGTGACCTCCTTTCCTATCGCTGTGTAGGGAGAGGAAAAGGAAGGGCTGGGTGGATTGCTGGACAAATCCCGTCCAACGTCTACAGACCATGCAAGGTTCTTTACTTGTTCCTTCAAAAGCTTTTCTGTCATTATTAACTTGCTGAATGTATCCAGATGCATCAGCGTACCACATCTCTCCTGTCCTACTTTGAAGCTTGCTGGAGAAGTAGTTCATTTTTACAGACGTGTAATTACTAGATAAATGATTAAACTAGAGCAATAAACGTGACCTCTCTGTGTTCATAGATACCCCCTGGTATTCAGCCAGACCAGAGAATTCGGATGAGTGGGAAAGGCATTCCCAAGGTTAACAGTTATGGCTACGGAGACCACTACATTCACATAAAGATAAAAGTTCCTCAGTAAGTAGAGCTAATGCAAGTTACTGTGAAATCTTGAATGCTTCTTGCAGAAAAAGTTGTTCAGAAAGGTTTTTGTGAAAATTCCGTACTGCTTTATCAAGATGATTAATTTCCCAGTCTGCTTTTTTATTCTCTCTCTTTTTTTTTTTTTAAACACTATTTGGCAACCCAACTCTAAAAATCCTAAACCCTGGACATACATGAGTAGTTCTGCACCTGCGTATTTGCCTGGCTATCTGTGATGCCGGTTACATGAATTCAGCGTTCTGGCTTGTAAAACGTCTGCGCTCTCACATCTACAGCTTAAAGGAACTGAAGTCCTTGGCAGCTGCTTTTCAGGCTGCTTGGCCACCCTCTGATCCTGTGGTGAAGGAAACATTTTAGCTTGTATTGCTGCGCTCGGCAAGGGAGTTCATTTCCTGAGGTCTCCCCACCAGATGTGTGTTCTGTTGCAGCTCCACACGGTTCTTTCTCAGCACTTCCCCTAAAAATATTTTGGTGAAATGCAGTAGATCATCTCTCTCCTCTTCCACTGGGGCTTATTCTTTATAGATTGCCCATTTTAAGAGCACCGTAGGGATTCTCAGCGTATGCCAGGTGTATTAATCTTGTACTTCCAGTAGCTGCCTCTTGTGCATGCTGCTGGAGAAGGTTAAGGAGGTCTGCGGATACATCTGTCCCTAAAGACAGCCGTATCTGACAGCCAGCGCCTCTGTCTTTGACCTGCAGGAGGCTGACAGATCGCCAGAGAGCCTTAATGATGAGCTATGCCGAGGACGAGGCGGATGTGGACGGCACGGTGAACGGAGTCACAAATACAGCATCAGGTGAGCGGTGGGAATTAGCGCTTCTGGCTCGTGGGGTTGGCGTGGGAGCGCAGAGTGCTTCCCGAGGCTTCCTGGGGAGGACAGTGAGCCAAGGTCACCTTGAGACAGCCTTGTCAGCACAACCTGCCAAGCATGTTATATTGGAAATAGTTTTAGTATGATGTTAATAGGCTGTAGCACAAAGCAAGGAGGTAGCCTCTTCCCAGAAAGCTTTGCTGGAATTCTTACTGGGCAAATCTGTGCATGAATAGAGAGCGGGTACTGAGATACTCAGAGGTCCTGATGAGCTCCGGTGAGTCTCGCTATGGGGATGAGTGCCTCCTGCTCCCTGCTTCTGCGCCTGTGACTTGTCTTAGCAGAGGTAGAAAAAGAGAATGTGCTTTGGGCCAGGTTTCTGTGTGAGCTAATCTGTTGTGCTTCAGACAGCCATGGGGCCGTTTCTCCTTGAAAGCTGAAGTCAAGGCTGCTCTAAGCCATGCTCTGTGCGCTTGGATAGAAAAGTTCATTGGCGCTGAGCGTTGGCTCCAGTCAGTAGACGGCGTCCAGCGTGATGGAGGGAGTGAAGTCAGCTGGGAGCTTTGTAAAGCTGCTCTTTCAGTCCCAGATCAACAATTTTGGTTCAGCAATTACGTGTTTTAAGTTTCAGGGCTGAGGTACCTGGCATCAGTAGCAGCTAAAGGCAAGACATATGGTAGAACAGTAGGGCAAGAACTTTGTCTTTTGCTATTGGAAAACAATTTTTTCTTTGCTCATTTATTCCAATATTCATTGGAATAATGAACTTCTGAAAGCTGGTTGGATTTCTTTTTATGCTTGAAACCAAAAAGGGCATTTGTGACTCTGTACAACTAGGCAAAGGTGAGAGTCTTTCAAAGCTGCTAAATGATCTCAGGAACTTGGGTCCTCTCCACTCTGCATGCCAAAGCCTGGGGAATATAGGCTGAAGTTCAGGATATTGGAAGGCAGTATCTGCCAAATACTTACCAATGTTAGGTTTTATAGTGCTTTCATAACACAGAAGTTACGTCTTTTCTGCTGAGGGCAAGCATTGAAGGTCAGCCTTGGGGGGAAGGGGAGAGGTGTCTAAGCATCCAATTTTCATTCCAGCTTTTTAAAAGACGTTTATGTGCCAAAAAAACCCCAAACCTGCTCTCCAAATTTGTTTTTTAAAAAGTAAACCTGCCAGTTTTTACCACAATTGAGTGCCAAGGTGGATTAAAAACACCACCAGCAGTTTGCAGTGTAGAGACAGGCTGTTGCTGAAAGCGTGTCCTTGGTCTGGGAAGCAGAAATACCCTGAGTGGATGGAGGCATGTTCTGCTGCAGGCCTCAGTATTTCATACCATTGCATCAGTCTGACCTCAGCAGTCAGCTGTGGGAGGACTGGGCTCTGTGTCCTCCGTGCGCAAAGAAAGCCTGAGGAGGATTCGGGGGTCTTGGTATTGGCAGCTGTACTGTAGAAAAAGCAGATTACCTCCCACTTCTAGAGGGGCAACCAACTTCTTGGGACCTGTTTATACAGGAAAATTATGCTCGTTGCTGCCAGTAAGATTCCTTATCTGGATGCTTGTTCTGAAATACTTGTAGCCTTTTTCATTCTAGCCCAAATCCATTTTCTCCTCGATACTGTTTGTCTGAGCATTGCGTGAGAGTTAGGTGAGGCAGGCTCCCGGTATGGTTTCACACTGCTTTGCTCTAAAGAGTCATCACACCACCATGAAACGAAACGACAGCTTGTTCCAGGGACCACCAATGGAGCAGGTTTTTTTTTCTCCTGTAAAGTCATGGCTGACTCTGGTCAAGCTGACAACTTGTTTTTGGCGGCAGACTGTCAATTCCAAGTGCTTGTTTTCAAAGCCGGTGGGTTCCCCGACTCGATTGTGCAGCATGAGAATTCTCTCACCAGTTGGAGGGCTGGGGAGAGGGGAAGGGAACGGTTGTACCTGGGCTCACGGTCTTATCTTCTTCCACTTCTGGGGTCCGGGCTCTCCAGTGCTTCCATTGCAAGTGGTCCACTACTGTGGCTGGCTGCCAAGTGCAGCCCTGGGCGACCGCTCGCGGGCAGAGATGCCTGTAGACGAGGATGCTGGCAAAACCAGTGGACTTGACCGTTCCCCACCTAAAATAACCCTCTCATTTTGTCAGGGGTGCTGGCTTCTGGTGGGAGATGTATCTGACTGCAGCCCTTTGCTGTTTGTGTCCAGGTGGCAGGGCCACGGCTAGCGCTGACGCAGGCGGGGATAGGCCTGAGGCTGAGGAGAACAAGGAGGGATTCCTTTCCAAACTTAAGAAAATGTTTAGCTCCTGACACCCCATCCGAGGTAGGAGGCCTCTTGTGTTTTGTTGTCGTCTTTCCCCCCACACCAAGCGGAACTTGCACTTCTTGGGAGGTAGAAGCAGCAAAAGCATGGCATTGCTTCTCACTTAGCCTCAGGCCTTCCAGCCACTTGGTGTGAAAAGCCCTAGCTGTCCCCTGTGACCTGGAGCACTAAATTGCGTTGTTGCTGCAGCAAAAAGCAGCAAAAATGCTGGATACATCTTCAGGGAGGTTGCTGGCCTCCCCTGCAGCTCAGCTTCCTTGTCCACTCGGTGGCTGTACCCGAGTCAAAGCACCACGCGTGTTCTCCTTAGCTGGTAAAGCTGAGACCGGGCGGTTCTGCTGCCACTGCAAAGCCCAGGCTTGCTGGGGGGAATGGGGGCACTGCAGAGCCTCCGGTGCCGGAACTCTCGGGCTGGACTTGCCCCTACCACAGGCTTACAGCACCAGGAAGGAATCGGTCTTTGTCGTAAAGCACAGCAAAGCCCCTGTCACACAAAGGAGCACGGTGTGTGCTCGTTACAGTTGGTGTTGGCCTGCGGTGAGGGAGCGCTGCAGCCTTGAAATCATCTATGGCAGATTGTGGTGTCGTGGGTTCCAGGGGCTCAGCTTCCTGTCACCGCAGGCTTCAAACTTGTCTGCTCTGTGGGGAGGTGCGCTCGCAAAGCAGGCTGTGGGGGCTGCTGCGTGCCTGAGCCTGATTCGGTCAGGAAATGTTGAACTTCTCTTGCTTCAACTGCAGGGAAGCGTTCTACTGGAAACTAGAGCTAGCAGCAACAGGTCATCTTTGCAGTTGGGGATGAATCTTTCTGGCAGCAGGCTCCGGAGAGCGAAGGATGTCAGTCAGCAGCACCGCGAGAATCCCAGCTGGGGAAGCTACGTACCACTGAGGCCCCAACAATCAGCGTGATAGAAAACCCACCCACTGTCCTACGACATGGTAATGAAGGAAAATGCCAGCTTTGCAGAAATGCGGCGCTCTCTTGAGGTTGCTCCACAGTCCCTACTGCTGCTGGAAGCTTACTTGGTAAAAATTAAAGTTGAAATACTATTTAGGATCCAAAACAGTGGAAATGTGAAATCAAAATTGTCCTTCCAGCACAGACTGGAGCAGTTTGCTGTATGGCTGCTGCTCACTCAGGTGCCCTTCTGAATGCTGGATGTGCTTGGTCAGCTTGTCACTGCTTATCTTCTCCTAGGAGAGTGAGTTTTAACCCTGTCTTCACGACAGCCCTCCACGCTGTCCTGCACATCTCTGAGTGGGAAGTCTCCCTGTGGCTGGGACTCGTCAGAGCCCAGCTCTCCTGGCTCTCTCGGCAGTCGTGGGGTTTCTTAGTCCTGCTGATTTCCTGCACAAAGAGCAGTGACAGAATCTGCACTTTGCCTCAGGTTTCCCTCTCCCTGCCAATAACTAAAGTTACCACACAAATTCTGTCGCTTCTGAATGGGTACAAATTCATCACCAAGCTCTTTGCCAGTTTGGGACAAAGTCTTTTTTATTACACTAGCGCAACACCCGTAGCATGAATGATTGGTCAGAGAGTCATTGTTCCTACATGTGTGAGAATATAAGTAAGTGAAGTGGATCACTCCTTCCAGGTGGAGTCGAGCTCTTGCAGTGAGTATTGTTATGATTACTGTAGCCTGCTGTTGTTAGTTATACCGTGCAGATACCATCAGCCCACATACTAATCGACCAGTTAAACAAGGACATGTCGTAGTCTTGCCCTTCTTAATTTGCTGAAATAAAGCACGCGTTGCCTCCTGATTAAACTGTCTGTAAAGTGATTCTGTATCCATGTAAATAAGATTAACTTCATAAAGATATTTAACATGTGCTGTGCCTCCCTGCCTTGTCTACTCTTCCAACCTTGTCTTGTCACCTCCTTTTCCTCCCCCAGGAACAGGGAACAAAGGTTTTCTCTCGGACGAGGAGAGGACAGGGCTGGATGACTTGAGCATCTCCCTGGTGGCTGTGGTTGACTTCAAGCACAGACTGCCGAAGCCCAGCAGTACCTTAGCGTATGGTGGTGTGTAAGGGAGTCTTAAATCCTAAGGTTGGACAGTCTTGCAAAAGTCTGTTTTACGCCCGGGGCCAGCGGTGGAAATTTAGCTGTAGGAGCCCAAAGGCCAGGCTGCAGCTGAGAGCTGTCTGACTTGAGGAATTAGGCTCAGCTTTCATGTTAAGCAGCGCAGGAAGCCACTGCGGTGCTAAGGCAGTGCTCCGTCGCTCCGGGCGTGCTGCTCTGCCCGCTGCCTCACCTGCGGGCCCTGAACCTGCTCCAGGGAGAAACCCCAGCGTTTGCTGTTGGCTTAGGAGCCGGCAGCGGTGCTGCAGAGGAGGCGCTGCCCCTGGGGGCCCAAGGGACAGGGCAGCGGGGCGCAGCGCGGCTCCCCTCCTCGGCCAGTTCTCGCTACCTGCTGCAGGAGCACGGGTGGAAGAGGAGGGAGGGAAGGGTCAGAAGGCGGCCTTAGTGTCTGCCACGCGCTGACAGAAGGTGCGGGCCTCGGGCTGGAGTTCCGTGGTCAGGTCCATGTTGCGGTCTGGCTTCAGGGCTTAGAAACAGAACATAGCGGCCATTTCCTTGACCCCAGGGGAGCCATGTTGCTCATTTTCCTCCGGTGAGATCTGCAAAAAGAATTGGGGGTGAAAAACAATGTTGTCGCAGGGCGGAGGCTGCTGGGGCCTTTCCCTTACACCAAGCCGAGGAGGGCTGCGTTAGAGCAGCCTGCCGTGTTATTTCCACTGGTGAGGAGGGACCTGCGAGTCATTTCGGTGCTGTTTGTGTAAAGGCAGTGGCAGCCCTGCCGTGCGAGGGCAAGGTGGAGGAAAGCCCTGGAGGAGCACGCTGGCGGGAGGTGGATCTGACCCAGGAGTTCCACCCTTCCGCTGGGCGTGAGTAAGGGGGGTGGTGGGGAAAATCACACCCTGCATGCTCGGGAGCTTGTTCTGGATGTGGCTGCGGATCCGGGAGAGCCCGAGCAACCCCAGCAGCCACCCGGCACCCCAGCTCTTGCCTTCCTTGCCTGAATCAAAGGGTGGACCACCACCGAGCTTCTGCACGGCCCTGGGAAGAAAAGAGCTGCTCATTTGTCCTTGGCAGAGCAGGCCCTGCAGACGGCATCAGAGATGCTTCGTTTCTGCCGAAACGTGCGCTTTTTTTTTTTTTTCCCCCTCAAAGCGGAGAGCCACTGCACCCCTCGTCGCAAGCCTGCGGGGCGCAGCACGAACAAAAAAATAGAAGAAGAAGAATAGAAGACCCGCTGCAAGGAGGGGCGCGCAGCAAGGACCTGGTCTGTGGGTGCCCAGCACCACCAGCACCTGCCCGGCCCCTGGCTCCGCTGGAGGCCTGTTATCCCTCAGAGCCAGGCGCGGACGCTCCGTGAGCACGAGCTGTCTCCATACCCATCCCGACAAGGCAGTTTCGGCGCCAAGGCGTGCTCCAGCCGCACGCGGGGGCAGCGGGACTAATCCCGGACACCAGCGCTGCCTTGTACCAAACCCGTACGCCGAGCTACGGCGGGGGCCCTCCGCCCCGGCGGCTCCTGGCCTTGCGGCTGGGGCAGGACAGCTCTCGTTTTGCCACCGCTCAGCCCCTCTACAGGACCCCCCCCACAACTACTCCAGAACAACAGGAGAGGCTGGGCGTGCTGCTCCCCTGCTGCTGCCAGGCTGGGGTGCCCACCCCGTGGGAGGCCAGCACATCCATCGGCCGACCCCCTCTGCTGTATCCTCAGCCCCTTAAAATCTGAGAGCCCCTGTATAACCCACGGGGAGGTCGTTAGGGGTTGTGCCCCTTCCGCCCCGAGGCTCGTAGACCCTCGGTGCTGCAGTAGCAGGAGGGTTCTGTGTCACCTCACGAGCTTCGCTGGGCCGGTTAGAGAGGGATGGCCCAAACTTGTCCCGCTGGGAACTCGATAGGTTGAACTTAGTAAATACATTGGGAAATTGGGGTGTGAATCAAGTAAACAGCCCAGAAAAATACATGGGGGATGTGTTATAAACAGTCACAAAGAAATAATTCGATGCGTTAATTAACACGAATGAGTGTGGAAGGAGGAGGTACAGCCCCGACGGAGGCTTCTGCACAGTCACGTTGATGTGAGGGAGCTTTAGCTACAGCTTATCGGGAAGGTGACAACTGACGGGACTTCCCTGATGCCATTTCCTCTTGAAACCAGCCTCCTGACAGGGTAGGAAATTACCAGCAGACCTAACGCTTGGGAGACGGAAGGTTTTAGCCCCTTACCAGGCACAGCCCTGGGACCAGCAGAGAGCAAGGCTTGTGCCCGGAGCCATCCCTGGGAGGTGCAGAGCCCAGAGCGGTGGCTGAAGATCCCAGCTCCTGCTTGCTCCCACCTCTCCTCCCCAAACGCAAGTTCACCGGGCATGTGAGCCCACCCCGTCCCCCATCAGCTCTCCACTGCGAGAGCTCCATCCGCCACCATCATCTCCACCATCATCTCCTCTCCACCATCAGCCGTCGACCACCTCCCGGCCGGACTCGGTGAAGGGAAAGCTGCGTAACTACAGATTTAAATACAGCTTCATTACAGCTACCTGCTAGCTCCATGAGATACGCTTCGCTCCTTCCCTGGGCACTGCTGCTCTGCCCCGGGATGCACGGAAAGTTGGGTTATTCGCCTTGGGTCTCGGTGCTGCCGCCACCCTGTCCCCCTGCCTTCAGGGGATCTCCCTACTCAGCACCTCAGAATCAGTAAGATTTGCCTAAATGCCAGCAAAACCTGCAATAGGATTTACAAACGAAGGCTTCTGTAGAACAAACATGCAAAATAACGACCAACCCCACTTGCCTGAGCCAAGCTGGGGAGGGAAGATCCTGCCGGCGGCGCTGGCTCCTCGGATGTGGATGCAGTGCTCCCTGGTGCCATGCGATCCACCTCCTTCCAGATAAGCTCACAATTCGAGAACACATTCAGCACTGGCAGAAAAATGGCTTTGGAGGAAAGGGAGTTTATTCCTGCCCCCCTCATTCTGCTCTTTCAAGATACGACTAGAATTTACTCGTGGAAATCTTGCCATGCATGGCCCGGCAAAGGGCAGAGCTGCCTCTTCCACGGGATCTCCCCAGCGTTCCCGGCTAGCGAGCCGGGTACGTAGCAAAAACCTCGGCTCTCCCAGGCCGGGGTGAGCTCATGGTTCTGCTTCGAGGGAATTCAATGTAATTTGGACGCTAATCAGCCTGGTTTCGTGGCTCTCCCGGGAGAAAGCAGCCGTGGCTGGGGAACCGGCCGTGCACCGAGCGTCCCACCAGGACAGACCCCGCGCCACTGCGGTCGGGGAGGGTCACATAGGCTTGGGGTGCTTCCCACGCACTGCTGTTTTTCAGCAGATAAGTCGCATCGATTTGCATAGGCAGCAGCGCTGCGCTGACAGGAAGGAAGATCGGGTGAGACCCACGGCGCAGGAAGGGGTGAGGAGCAAACTGAAAGAGAGAAAAAGCCACGGGGCTGGAAACGGCAGCGGCGGGCGGCTGGGGAAGCTGGACCCACCTTCCCCAGGTGCTGCCCGGAGCACCGCCCCGGCCGCTGGGTCCCATCACCCCCGCAGGTCCCCCGGGGGCAGGGGCTGCCAACTGCGGGGGCTTCCATCCTCTACCTTGAACTTGAGCATCCAGACGAGGAGGAAGCAAAGCTCTGGGGATAAAGGGTTGAGCAGGGGCACGGAGGGGCTGCATCCTCCTGCCGCGACGAGGATGCCCTCTCTGCTCCCCTGCTCCCACGCAGACCTGGGGAAGGTGGCAGGCGGCTGAGGTAAGGTTTCGGCGGGGCTTCGGAGGGGTATGGGGAGAAGGGGAGGCGTTGCTCGGTCCTCCCGCGTGGGGATGAGCTGCTGCAGGCCTCTCGCTGCGACAGCCACGTGAAATGGAGTGGCTAGGCCAACACGTGGCAGGGCCAGCAGCTGTTGGGCAGAGGTCCCTGGGAGGGCTAAGACGTGACCAACCGCCAGCAGCACCTGGCAGAGCCGCCCGGCACGGCACGGCCGCTGGCGCTGGCAGGAGCGGGTACAGTGGGGCACGGCGCTGAGCCCCGAGCGACGGAGACAAGCCTGCGACCTCGTGGGGGACCTGACACTGGTCACAAATTCTCTCCCCTTGCCTGCTACCGCCTGCCCAGGCATGAAGGCAGCCGCAGCCAGGCTGCCCTGCCCGCGCAAAGCCTCTCCGCCTCGTGCAGCGTCAGCTTTTGCCCCCACGTTGATGACATTTACTGAATTCATTCCACTTCAAAACCGTCCAAAGCAATCCCCAATACGTACTGCAAATAGAAAAGGATGAGATTAGCGATATACTCGCCCACGGCGCAGCACAAAATTGCACCAAAGAGCGAGGAAGGGTCCTGGGACTGTCCAAGACCCATGGACCTTCGAACCCAGAGCTGCACCCCCGCGTCCTCCGTTGGGAAACGGGCTCAGCACGCCTTCCCGGCGCTCAGCCGGAGGGAACGGCAACGCCAAGTTCTCCAAAGCTGCAGCCAATACCTTCTTCAGCCCTTTTCCCTGCAGGGGATGCCCCAGCGCTGGGATCCCCCCCCAGGGGCGCAGGTCAAGGTGATGGAGCTCAGCAGGGGCCATGTGGCTGTGGACCCAGACTGGTAGGGAGCCTGGGCACGCCGGGCTGTGCCAGTGCATCAGGCTTAATCTTGCTGTTATTTAAGCACTCTTAAGGTCATTAGGGACAGTACGCATCCTATAGGTATGGGACTGCTGGGGACAGGACCAGCTGGAGCACCGGCTGGGTGCCGTCATCCACTGAGACATCACCAGCGCCCGGTTACCCGAGGCCAGACGCACGCTGCTCAGAGCTGCCTGGGCAGAGCTCGGCACAAACAACGTCCACGTTGCACAGAAGTTTCTTTCTTCTCGAGAGTTCGTGGATGCTTTTCACGGTGCTTTACAACCCCAGAAACTGGGGCTGACCCCGAACGTAAAAACCCGGCGGGACGGGTACGCAGCCATCAGCATCCTGCATGCCGAGCTGGCGGATGGGGCTGGGCTGGTCGCTGGAGACCGGCCAGCAGCGGCTCCTTCCCAATTTTCACTTTGATGGCCTGAGATCCCGTAGGCGAGAAGAGCAGAAGCCGTTTGCGGGGAGAGGATCTGCTTTTCAAGCAGCTGGGTGCACGTCCGCGGTAAAGTGTCCTGGGGGCGTCCTGGGGGCACGATCACCTCAGCAAATGCATCATTCTTCATTTGCAGCTTGTGAGGTGTAGCAGTATCCTGCGAGAGACCTTCTCTCTGACATTATCTTCGTTTTTAGCTGTTTGGAATTACCCGGAGATTGATCTTTGCTTTTTCTTGGTGAGATTTGGTGTTAGGACTGCTGGCGTTCAGCGGGAGGGTCCTTCACAGCTCCTTGCCTCCACGACTCGCTATTTAACTCCCGCTGTGTCTGGGCCCTGTTATTCCGTTCGGGTTTTGGGAAAAAAACCACACCAAAGCCACAAATCGGTTGGGGGTTAGTTTTGGCATAGGGGGTCACTCTGTATTGGCGGTAAATTTTGCTAGCGTTCAATGCAGACCAGAATAAGCAAGACCGCATCTGAGAAAGTCAGATGTAAACTTAGATTAAGTGAATTACCTGCAAATCTGCAAGTTTCACAGTGGGGTATAATGCAGCAGCTACTTCATCGCTTTGTTTAATTAAGAAAAATTAATAATATGGGATCTTTTCGCTTCTGCCAAGAGGTGGCAGCCTGCATCCTGGCTTCAGGATCTGCTCAGCCGAGGGGGAACGGCTGGAGCCGTTGGCTTGGCAAACGTTCGTGCGCGCAGCTCGCCCGACGGCCGAGACGGGATCGGTTCAGGGTGGATGTGCGGCAGGAGAAATAAAAGCGGCTCCCCGGCTGTGCTGGTAAAGGAGCCCGAGATTCGCTGGAGGAAACCCGGCGCGCCAGGAAGCGGTGGGAAGGTCTCGCGGGGCTGGTTTCCCTCCATTCCCATGTCTGGGGGAGGGAGGGCAGCGGCGAGATGGGTGCTGCGCTGCTGGGGTTCGAGCTGCGCCGAGATGCGTCGCCCCGAACCGGAGGGCCTTTGAGGAGCCGGCTGCACAGGCAAACCCCGCCGTGATGGGACGGGGAGAAGGCAGTGGCCGGGCTGAGGGTTTCCGCGCGTTTTGGGCACGCAGCCGCGCTGGAGCGGGCTTTTCTCTGCTCCTTCAGGTGCCTGGTTAACGATGCACTTACTAGTTTGTACAAAAAGCTTTAAAAACGTACCTAAATACTGCACTGCAGGTCAGCCCCTTTTCAGACGTTTTGCCCAGCACTTTGGTGACCACCTAGACTGAGCACCCTTCAGCCCTGTCCCCAGCCCACCCGGGGGGGACACCCAGATCGGGTGCCCAAGGCTCCGCCAGCTGGAAAGCCCTGCCCGAGGTGCCAACCAGCATCCCCTGACGCTGCCGGTGAATCCGCCCGGGAGCCCCCACGGGGCGACGACCGCAGCTTTCCGAGTGCTGAGCGTTGCAGCCCGACGTCGTCCCGGTGCTGCTGGCCAGCTGCTGCTCCAAAGCACAGGGCGACGGATCTGTCTGGGGGGGATGGCTGCCGTATGAAAACCAAAGCCACCTCCTGGCATGAGGATCTGAGAGGTCAGAGGGTAGAGCACAGGGGTAGTAAATATCTGTTGTCTCCAGGCACCTTCGTGCTGTGGCCATCCCAGGACTGTCCCTTCATCTCGGATCCCCCGGCAAGAGCTGCTTTTGATCCACCTCGGACTTCCAGGAGCAAAAGTGCCTGAACATAATTAGAGCCAGAGATGAGCAGAAGCTGCTGCCTCTAGGTCCACGTTTTCTGGGGTTGATGCCCCCGGGGTGCAGGCAGCAAGGCAGGGCAGACACAAACCACCGCCGGCTTGCCGCTTCTCCGGGCGCGCATCCCTGCGTGGCTTCCAGCAGCGGGATCGCGTTTTGAAGGTAGTACCAGAGGACACCATCAAATAATCCCCAGCGTTAGAGCAGGCTCCCCCCCCATCAAAGGGCTTTTTCTTGCCAGCTGCGTTGCAGAGGAAGGGCTGCGGGGAACATCGCGGCACGCGGCAAAACCCCCTCGCATTTTGGCTGTGTCCTTGGTCACAGGGAAAAGATGAGAGACCTGGGGACTGCTGTGTGCAAAGACCGAATTGAACTTTCCGGGCCAGCTAGAGACAAGAAGACATCAAAGGGTGAAAATTTCACTGCGAGTTGCTCACCCAGCTCCTTTAATTGACAGTATCTTAATTGACCAAACCACCGCCTGGGGGGTGAAGAACAAGGCGAGCTGCTGCCGAAGCCCTGCTGCTGCCTGTACGGAGAAAAGGGCTTTGCTATGGGGCCACCATCACCCACCGGGGGAGTGTGGACCTTTGCCACCTCTGAAACCAAGGGGTCAGAGCTGGGCAGCCGAGGAAGAGCAGAAGGACTTGGCTTCCCCTCCTGGAGGGGTGTGTTCAGACCCAGCTACAGCAGCAATCCCCAGCCCTACGAGGGCTTGTCCGAGCCACGTGTGAAACCATCTGGGCAGGTTTGGGTTGGTGCTTTGTCACCCAGCGCTTCTTTGTCACTTACCCCACTCCGTAGGACGTGCTGTGAAGGGTTCTTGATGAGAGGTCCAGCCCGTGGGGTCTGTGAGGGACTCTGCTCTGGGAGGTGCTGTGCCTGCTCCTCCTGGTGCCGAGCCCTTGTGTCTTCTGGTGGGAGAAATAAACCTCAGCATGGATGAACAGAAGAGTCCGCAAAGGAGATGTTCCAAGCACCTTAACCTTGCACCACGGACCTAACCGCAGACCAGAAACTCTACCAAGTTTCCCTGGCCAAGCTACATTTGTGCTTTCTCCCAGGGTTTGGCTTTCTCCAGCCCAGGAAGAGGCTGGGTTTGACCAAAAAAAAAGTGAGCGTTACCTCTACCTGTTGGTGAGGCTGCGCTGAAGCCCCCGCGGCGCCCACATCCCACTCAGGAGTGGGTCTAGGCAAAGGCAGGGACCTCCTTGCAGCGCCTCTGACGGGCACGGGGATCGCGCGGATCTCTAGAGCATCCCGCAGGCCAGGCAGAGGTGAGGAAAGGATGCCGTGCCAGGACCACGGGCCAGGGCACTGGGACGCTGCGCTTGCGTCGCTGTCGTGGTCAGACAGCCGCCGGGGCTGAGAAGCTCTCCCGTGGGCACGGCCGGCTCCTGGAGACGAGGGGGGCTGGCGGAGAGGCCATAGCACAGAGCCATCTGCTCACGCAGGTGAAGCCGGGAGCACTCTCAGGTGCGGAAGCGTTTCCCTCTCCTCCTCCGCCCTCAGAACAAGTGGGCTCGGTGAGTGGATGCCCTTCTTAAAAATAAAACACTAAACCCTCAGCGTGGTTTGGCGGCAGCCGAGGCGGGGGGAGCAGGTAGACGCTCCTTCTCCGGGTGATGATTCACCAGCGCTGCTGAAAGTGGAGCATCTACAGGGCTCTGCAACAGGATGTGGTGCCGGCCGCGCTCGGCGAGCCCCGACGGAGGCTCTGGACGGCGACGAGGCGGGTTTGAAACTGAAAGGGGCCCTTCGTCACCCTGCCTGCTGCCCCACAGCTTCCTTCGCAACACAGAGAAGGAAAACGCACGAGCGGTTCGCAGCCCGGCTGTCCCTCCGGTGACAGCGGTGACGCTCGGGCGCTCGCTGGGCGGCCCGTGGATGGCACGGGGGCATCAGCGGGGCAATTAACGCAATCACTGTCTGCCCGAGAAAGGCTGCGGCATTAGCGGTGGTGGTAAAGGCATCAGGTTTGTGGTACACGAGGTCTGCACCTGCCAGGTCCACAGCGCCGGGGAGCCTGGTCTTAGCCAAAAGCTGATGGATGGACCCTTGGCTCAACCACAGTCAGCACCACGTTAGCTCAGGGTGGGCTCCCTCCTATGCTGCTCCTGATGCTTCTCCTCTTCTTCCACCAGGAACACGGATAAAGGCTGAGGGACCTCAACTGATGCTGTGAGCCAGCCGAGGGGACACGAGGAGGTCCATGGGACGGCCGTGCTGCTGCCAACACGGCACTCCTCACCCAGGCATCGCCCATGTCGCGGGAGGCCTCTGATGGAAGGTGAGTGGCGGCAGGGCAGCCGGAGATCCGTCATCTCGGTGGCGTTTTGGGTTCAAAAAACGTGTTGAGGTGGGGCACTAAGGTGTGAGGATTGACAGCAGTCCCTGGTCCAAGAGCTTGGGGACCGCTGTGCTGGCACAGGGGGAATGGCTGTTTCTGAAGACAAATGATCTTGCTCAGACTTTTATCTCTACATGGGCTTGCTTTCCAGGAGGAAATGTCGTTTCCTGATTGTGTTCTTTTGCCTTCTATGACTCCAATTTTGACAGCTGCTGCCTTGACCAAGCAGCTCCTAACAAAACAGCCTGCCATGACTTTGGGATGGCACCACAGCAGCCTTCCAGCACCTGAAGGGAGCCTACAAGAAAGCTGGAGAGGGACTTTTTACAAGGGCATGTAGTGATAGGAGAAGGAGCAATGGCTTTAAACGGAAAGATGGCAGATTTAGATTAGATATAAGGAAGAAATTCTATAACTAGGAGGGTGGTGAGACACTGGAACAGGTTGCCCAAAGAAGTTGTGGATGCCCCAGCCCTGGAAGTGTTCATGGCCAGGCTGGATGGGGCTTTGAGCAACCCGGTCTAGTGGAAGGTGCCCCTGCCCATGGCAGGGGGGTTGCAACTAGATGATCTTTAAGGTCCCTTCCAACCCAAACCATTCTACGATTCTATGATCATCTCAAGGAAGACTTTGGCAGGTTGCTCTGGAGGGCTCTGGTCTACCCCCTGCTACCTTCAGAATCAGACAGGGCGCTCCACTGCTGCCATTCCCCACCACCCCTGAGCAACGTGCCCAGGGCTTGCACAAGACCCAACTCTCCCGCTCTCCTCTCCTGCAGAGGCTTGGATCAATCGCTACAACAAGCAGCTGCTGAGGTCCATCTCGCCGCAGTTCCTGGAGGAGATCATCTGCTACCTGCGGAGGCTGGACCTCCTCACGGCGGAGGAGGCCGGCCGGGCACAGGAGGTGAGCTCCCTGCCCGAGCAGGTGAGGGCGGTGGTGGATGTCCTGGCTGGCAAGGGCAGCTACACCTCCCAGTCCCTGCAGACCTTCATCGAGACCACCAATGCCCAGCTCTACCTCCACATCATTGTCTATGGTAGGCAGCCCGCTTTGGACCCAACGTGGGGTGTCTGCACACATCCTGGCTGTGCGCGCTTGCTGGAGCACCCCAAGACGTGCACGGAGCCGGGCAGCTCCGACGGGAGTGTCCATGGAAGAGGTGGTGCCATCTCCAGGGTCTCCGCTGGAGAAGGATACAGCCGGGGGTGATAACGGCTGTGTGCCAGGTCTGAGGGACCTTCCTCCAGGCCCCTCGCAGATCTTGGCGCGCCTCTCTGGGCAGCTTGAGGAGTCTTTAATGTCCAGATCACACCAGCCACTCCCAGCATCTGGGCTGGGATCAGGGGGACAGCAAGAGGAGGACGACTGGGCATCCCTGACCCCATCTGTTGGTGGCTGCTCCAACTTCAGGCTCTCCTTGCAACCCTCTTGCCAGGAGAGGTTTCCCTGTTTTCCCTCCTGGTTGGAAGGCTCCAGCCTAGGTTGGTGTCTGCTCTGAATCTCTCGCAGCACCATCCCCCGCTTGTCCAGCCTTTGCTGAAGGGTTTAAATATGCTGTATTGGGGCCACGGTACCTGAGCCTGGCAAGCAGGACAGGTCCAGAGAGGGTCACCAGGTTCAACCAAGATTAGAGCTCATCAGTCAAATCCATGGCAGTGAGGCAGGGCTGGAGTCAATCCAAGCTGGGAAGTCAATCCAAACATCAGGATCAGGTCCAGCGAGGGCAACCAGGGTCACACATGGTCCAGTGGTCACCAGGCAAGTGCAGAGTGATGAGGTCCAAGGTGAAGGTCCAGATCGACAAGGTCCACAGCAGACACAGGCGCGATGGCGCTGTAGACAAATGCTCCTACAACATAGCTTAGGCAGGGGCTGAAGGCCCAGAGCTGAGCTTAAATGGGCTCCTGGACCGATGGGTGGGGCTGGTCAGGGCCAGTTAAGCCTATTAGTGCCCTCAGGACCCCAGCACATTCCTTCCTGCTCGGATGTAAGGGCTCTGTGCCATGTCCCCTCTGCATGGGCATGGCAGAAAAGTGAAGCAGCATCGCTCATTTGCATTTGTGGTTGCCATCCTCTTCCTCACCCGTTTCATTTCCCTCTCTGCAGAACCCATGGTGCAGAAGCACCTGGAGAGCCTCCAAAGCTATTATGGGAATGGCTTGGAAACAGGTCCCCTCCAGCGACTCAGGAACCTGTTGCTGGTGGAAGGCTTGACCGATATCCAGCAGAAGGAGCATGACATCCTGCAAATTGAAGCCACCAAAGGCCTACGAAATGCATCCAAGAGCATCCCCCTGGAGAAGCTCTTCCTGCCTCTCTCCAAGGTCAGCATCGCACCTCGGATCTCTGTCACCATCGGCGTGGCCGGGATTGGTAAAAGCACACTGGTGAAGCTGTTTGTCTACACCTGGGCAAAGGGCGAGATCAACAGGGACATCATCTTTGTGCTGCCCCTCACCTTCCGGGAGCTCAACACCTACGAGAAGCTCTCTGCCGAGAGGCTCATCTGCTCGGCATTCCCTCACATCACGGAGCCGAACTGCATCTCGGGGGGAGCCGCCAGGACCCTGCTGATCCTCGACGGCTTGGATGAGTTCAAGACTCCCTTGGATTTTTCCAACACGGTAGTATGCACTGATCCCAAAAAGGAGATCCAAGTGGACAACCTGATCACCAACATCATACGTGGCAACCTGCTGCAGGAGGCTTCTGTCTGGGTCACATCGCGGCCAACAGCAGCCAGCCAAATCCCTGGCGGGCTTGTTGACCGGATGACGGAAATACGAGGTTTTGGAGCTGCAGAGATGAAGGACTTCTTGGACCAGATGTTCATTGACAACAGAGACCTATCCAGCCAAGTCCTACATCACATCAGGGCTAACAGGTCGTTATACGTCATGTGCACCGTTCCCGGCTTTTGCTGGATTTCTGGCTCCTCAATTGGTTATTACCTAAAAAATAGCACCGATCAATCCCAAGAAACAACCACCGTCCCCAAGACCCTGTCAGAAATCTACTCCTATTATTTTAAAATGGCTCTGAGCAGCGACTGGCTGGAAAAGCCAAGAGAAACACTCAGGATCGAGCAGGCTGTGAACAGCAGCAAGAAGATAGTGGGCAGCCTGGGCAGACTGGCCTTCTACGGGCTGCTCAAAAAGAAATACGTGTTCTATGAGCAGGACATGAAAGCGTACAGCATTGACTTTTCCTTGCTGCAGAGCAGCTTGTGCAGTCGACTCCTACTCAAAGAAGAGATGCAGTCCTTCACAGCCTACTACTTCTCCCACTTAACCGTACAGGAGTTTCTAGCGGCTATTTATTATTACACGGCTGCAAAGCGGGCAATATTTGACCTCTTCACAGAGAGTGGGATGTCCTGGCCCAAGTTGGGTTTCCTCAACCACTTCAGGAGTGCTGTTCAGAGGTCACTGCAGGCAGAGGACAGGCAGCTGGACATCTTTGTGCGTTTTCTCTCCGGGCTCCTCTCCCCGCAGGTGAACAAGCTGCTCTCTGGGTGGCTGCTGGTGAAGGATGAGCACAACAGCTTCAGGAGCCAAGCGATCAGCTTCCTCCAGGGTTGCCTGAACACCAACTACATCATCTCCTCGCGCACAGTGAACACCATGCACTGCCTGTATGAAATTCAGCACATGGAAATTGCTAAGACTGTGGAAGAAGCAATGAAGAACGAGAGCTTGGCTGGGACACTCACCCCCGTGAACTGCTCTGCCCTAGCTTATCTCCTGCAGGTCTCCGACATCTGCATGGTGGAGACAAACCTCTCCAACTGCCTCACCTACAACATCTGTAAGAGCCTGCTCTCCCAGCTCCTCTTCTGCCACAACCTCAGGTGAGTCTTGGTGAAATTGCACTGGGAGAAGCAAGCAGGGATGCTGGACTGTGACTCAAAATCCCGGGTGTCGATGGGAGACATGGGCCCAACCAACATTGTCCATCATCAGAGAGCTGCCTTGAGGATAGCACTGGGTCAGCTCCGCTTCTGTGCTTGAGTTTTTCCACCTGTCATGGGCAGATGTCACGGGAGGGGAATCCTTTCTCCGCTTTGTTCTCCAAGCACTTGCTTTTGCTCTTTCCTTCTATCTTCTCCAGGCTGGACAATAACCAGTTTAAGGACAACGTGATGGAGCTGCTGGGCAGCGTGCTGAGCGTGAAGGACTGCCAGATCCAGAAGCTCAGGTAGGACCTGGCCCAGAGCAGACGGGCTGTTCCTGGGGATGCAGAGCGGAGCTGGGGGCACCTTGGAACCAGGGTGAGGGTCCTCCAGGAATGTCTCTCCCACTGGCTCCCCAGGGTGCTTAGTGACAAGGACAGCCCCACACGATCTCCCGCACCTGGGCATGGTGCCCTTGCGGTGGCTGGGCACGCTGCCTCGCCCAGCCTTCCCGGGACCGCTGCCTCCTCGCGGTCCTAAAAATTTCCTGTGCGGAAATCCATGGGTTATCGCAACAAATTGCTTCCCAAGGTCACGGCCGTTTGCTGGACACCCAAGGCTCCGCATGGAGCATCTGGCATATGGAGGGGATGGGCTCCTGACCCCCGCACAGGGAGAGGATTTTCCCCACCTCCCTCCCCTTCTTCGTGGCTGCGCGTAAAGCCCCCCACGCTGCGATCTGAGTTCCCTTTTCACAACATGAACGAATTTTAAGTCTAGAAATTCCCCTTCTACCCTGTTCCTTGCGATCCACCTTGCCTGGTGTCCACCCCCGGAGGGCATCCATCACTTCGCATGGTTGTACCACAAACAGGAGCCTCTTTCTCTCCCTTGAAAAACACCTGATTCTTCTTTTTCCGGGCAGCTTAGCAGAAAATCAGATCAGCAATAAGGGAGCCAAGGCACTGGCCAGGTCACTGATGGTGAACAGGAGCCTGACGGTGCTGGAGTAAGTGTTTCCCCTTCACCAGCTCCTGCCACGCACGCGCTCCCCACCGGGAACCATTCCCATGGCTGCAGCGGGGCTGGATCCCGCCCAGCCTGACCGAGCTGGGGAGGGTCTCCAGCCCCCAAAGCCACCACCGCTCAAGAGCCGAACGTAACTCTCGCGAGCTGCTGGCCTAATGCCCCACCTCAGCAGTGCCTGAGATCGTGCCCCGTGGAGGCATTTGGCTTAAACCCGGAACATGCCACTCTGGCTTTGCTAACCTTGGCTTTTTTGCCATCTCGCCCCAGCCTGCGGAGCAACTCCATCGGCCCCACTGGAGCAAAAGCACTGGCTGATGCGCTGAAAAAAAATCAAGTCCTGCTCTCCCTGAAGTAAGTCTCAACCTCTGCAGCACCTCTGGGAGCACATCCCCAGGACAAGCCCCCTCCAACCCGCTCTTGTCCCATCGAGGTTTTCCCCACCTTGAGGGCCAGCAGGTGGGGAGACCCCGGGCACAACCTGGTTTGGTTGTGCCGGGCAGCGAGCACGAGTGCAGCCGGCAGAGAGCCGGTGACTGCGGCAGCCCTGGGCTGTTGGGACCCTCCTGCCTCTGAGCTTCAGTGGGTCCAGGCTGAGGTTCAGGTCCGGGTCCAGGTCCAGGTCCATCCCTCATGCAGGGGCTCACGAGGTGCTGGAGCACAGGAGGGGGCATCTCCCATGGGAGAGGAGGGAGGGAGATCCCCGGGCAGGGATGCTTGGGGGCCAGACGCCCTTCTCGCAACAGGGACCGGGGCAAGCAAACGCCAGGGCAGGCAGTCATCGCCCTGCACGGCCCCTCGCCCCACCGCGGTGGCTGCCGCACACGGCTTCGCTCCTCTCTCCTTGCAGCCTGCAGCACAACGCCATCAAGGAGGATGGTGCCACCTTCCTGGCCGAAGCCCTGTTGACCAACCACAGGCTGACGACCCTGCAGTGAGTGACCGGGACCTGCTGTCCCCCACCCCCAGCCCCCCAGAAGACCGAGGTGCCGCTGACGGGGACGTGGCACCTGATATTCATGGGTGCCTTCCTCACCTTCGCAGCCTGCAGAAAAACGCCATCGGAGCCCACGGTGCCGGGAAAATAGCAGAGGCGCTGAAGCGGAACTGCAGCCTGAAGGAGCTGACGTAAGAGCAGCGTGAGGTGGAGGGATGGCAAGGCCAGCACCGCGTCCCCCGGGATCTGCGGGCAGGAGCGATGGGCAGCTGGTTGCAGCGCAGCTGCTGGTAACGCCTGCTCTTCCTCCTGTGTCTTCTTAGACTCTCCAGCAACTCGGTAGGAGACAACGGCTCGGTTGCCTTGGCCGAAGCTCTGAAGGTGAACCACAGTCTGCAAAGCCTTGAGTAAGTCCCCGCTCCATGCTTGGTCTCCTGCTTGCCCAACAGAGCCGAGTCCAGCCTCCTCGCTCCAGCAGCACCTCCCAACCTCTCCAGGCTCCCTCCCCTGCCCCCAGAGCCCCTCGTGCCACCGCAGATCCTCCCCACGTCCCCTGGAGTGACACGGGGCCATGCGTGCTCCGTGCAGGCTGAGGCACCACACAGCAGCCCCAGGCAACGCCAGCAGCAGCCGGGCTGGCCCTGCCTTCACCAAGGGAGCACCGAAGGAGTTAATCCTCAACCCTGATGATGACTTTTTTCCAGCTTTTGGAGGATATTTGAGAGACAGGCCTTCTGTCTCTCAAATATGATGGGAATAGGCTAGCGAAGCAGGTAACAGGCTGAGGCCTGGCAGAGTCAGGGTGGGATGGTGCAACCTTCATCCTCCTTGGGAATGGCAGCCAGATGGGACCATTCCTCCCGCCTGGCTGGAACAGAGGGCTGATGGCTCCTGGGGACAAGCTGCTGTGCCCTGGGTCTGTCACCGGCTTCCCATGGTGTGACAAGGACCCAAAGACTGCAGGAACCACATCCCCAGCTGAGCCGGCAGCCGTGGTGATAGCTGGCCGGGGACATGGCTGCCTCAAAGCTCTGGCAAACCCTGTCACCTCTGCTCGGTGGGGTTGGTGCTGTCATGGTGAGCAGGAGATGCTGATCCTGGCCTGGCTGCTCCCAAAGTTGGTCCTTTAGCCTCGGCTCCCCCGTCTCCCGTGGCTGGGAGACGCCTGTTTCTCAGTGAAACGGGCAAACGGGCACTTTTCACCCCAAACGCGGCTCCACAGCCTACCTGCCATGCCAAGGCTGGCCCATCCTCACGCTTTCCCCTGTTTCTCTCAGTCTCCAGAGCAACTCCATCAGCAGCACTGGGGTCACCGCGCTGACAGCAGCTCTCTGCTCCAACAAGGGGCTCATCAACCTCAAGTAAGTGACAGTCCCTCCGGCCACCCTGGCCAAAAGTTGGTGCCAGGACACGGGACGCGAGAACTTCTTCCTTGTTCCTGGTTGTTTCTACAAGCGCTCTGGGATGCGGAAAGCAGCCTCTGTCCCTCCTCTGGCTGCGAGCACCTTCTCTCCATCGTTAGCTTTCTCCCTTCAGGACAGTATCGGTTCAGCCACGTCTGGCAATGAAACGAGGGCAGCAGGGATGGGAGGCTGGGAAAGAGCCCCGATGGCATCGGTGCTCACAGCTGTAGGATGCACAGGGAATGGAGATGCAGATGCTGACGGGGATGCGAGTCATGACAGACTGCCCTGTTGCGATAGGTGGTCTCAGCCCCCAAGTGAGGGATCTGTGAGGGAGCAGCCAGTGCCCTGCCTTGGCTGCTCCTCCCCAGCCCCGTGTCTTTCCCCAGCCTGAGGGAGAACTCCATCAGCAAGGAGGGAGGCCCCGCCATCGCCCGTGCCCTGCGGACCAACAGCACCCTCAGGAAGCTGGAGTAAGTCCCGTGGGCCCCAGGAGGGCACCCACGCTGCTGCGCGGTGTCGCTGGAGTTGTCCCAAACTCTGTGTGTACGACTTACGTCCTCTGCTCCTTCCCTCTAGCTTAGCGGCCAACCTGCTGTACGACGAGGGCGGCAAGGCCATCGCTTTGGCCATGAAAGAGAACCGGGTGCTCATGTCCCTCCAGTGAGTTTCCCCTTGGACCTGGATGGTGGTTTTGAAGCCCCTTGTGTGGATGTGGGGCGGGGACACTGCCCCGGGGCCTCTGCCCATCCAGGCTCTGAGAACCGGTCACCCTTCCACCAGACATGTGCTGTGCCATCCCAGATGGACCCACGGGCGTCTTGCACATGGGTCACCTGCCAGGCTCCACCACACTGGATGGGAGCGGATGGGCGCTGAGCCCGGAGGGATCAGGACACCCTGGCAGCCCCGGGCTTCACCTCCATTTCTCTCCCGTTTGCAGCTTGCAGTGGAACTTCATCCAAGCAAAAGCTGCTGCTGCCCTAGCACAAGCACTACGGTCCAACGGCAGCCTGGCCAGCCTCGAGTAAGTGGGGGACATGGGTGGGCAGGTCCCAGGCAGCATCTTCCTACTGGGACCTGCCCCAGGACTCTGCCCTCACGCTGCTCCAGGGGAGGTGGCTTTGCCTGCTGCCTCCTGCCCGTCCTGCATCCCCTTCACACGTCCCTGCCTGGGGATCCCGTAAGCACATGGTGGCCCAGGGATGCCCTAAAGCCATTTGGGAAAGCCCGGCACACTGTGCCCTCTGCCCGTCTCCCTGCTGCCAGGTGCCTGGGCTGTGGCAGAGGCAGCACTTGCATCTCTCAGCTTGCAGGAGAACTCCATCGGAGATGAGGGAACGGCCGCCCTCTCCGCCGCACTGAAGGTCAACACAACCCTAGCAGACCTCCAGTGAGTATCCAGGCTGCAGGGGGACCCTGGCACCACAGCTTGTCTAATCAGCACACCATGGCCACCTCACGACATGCAAGGGTCTTTGCTCTCTCGCAGCCTGCAGGTAGCTTCAGTTGGTGCAGTTGGTGCCCAAGCCCTGGCAGAAGCCTTGATGGTCAACAAGAGCCTGCAGATCCTGGAGTAAGTGCTCGGTGGGGCCACCAAATCCCCCTGGCTGTGACGCTGCTCCCTGGAGGTGTCCTAGACCCTGGTCCTTAGCTCAGCACTGCTTCCACCCTTGTATCGTGTCCCACCAGACTTGGCTTGCCTGTCCTTTGACTTGCTGGCATGGGGTCACCTGTCCCACCTCCTCCTCTCACCCATGGAGAGCGTGGGGCTGTCCTGGGCTGTCCTTCCTCACTGCCTGCCTTCCTCTGCAGCTTGCGGGGAAACTCCATCGGCGTGGCAGGGGCCAAGGCGATGGCCAACGCACTGAAGGTGAACCGCAGCCTCCGCCGGCTCAAGTAAGTACCCTGCTCCCCGGGATGAGAGCCAGAAAGAGCAATTCCAGACCTTCCTGGAGGAAGCAGCAAGGGGGAGGGCCAGGCCAGCAACTCTCAGCAGGGAAAACTCCTGAGCTAGTGGCTCTTCCCAATGCCCACACCCATGGCATGAATTCTCTCCTCGTGGCCACCTCTCCCTGGCTGGTTCTTTCTGACCCACCTCCCGCAGCCTGCAGGAAAACTCCCTGGGCATGGACGGAGCCATCTGCATCGCCACTGCGCTGAAGGGCAACCACGGCCTCACCTACGTGAAGTAAGTGGCTGCTGAGCTGGACAGTAAGGCAGGGACAGGGGAGACCACAGGAGCCATCAAGGGACCTTCTCCACCAGGGGCACTGCCCCCTCCCAGCTGCCCTAGAGAGAGCTCCCCAATGGGGCAGGGGCAAGAGTGCCCTGTGCTCCTCCCAGCATGACAGCCACCATCCCCACACAGCTCCAGACCCCACAGCTCCTCTCTGGGGATGCCTCTGAGGTGAAGAACCCCCCCAAAAGCCAAATACTCTCCAAAGTATCACAAGGATGGGCTGGCTCAGCCCCTCCAGCTCCCCAGGGGCTTTCTCTAGCTTCCCACCTGGCTGCCTCTGGGCTCTCAAACCCAGAGTCCCCGTGACTGGGGACCCAGCAAGAGCTCCTGGGTGGTGTGGGAGGGTGCAGGTGATGCTGGACACTGGTGCAAAGCTGGGGAGCATGTCTCATACCCACCAAGGATCCTGCTCTGCCTCTTAACCAAGCCTGATCCCTTTGCTCCCAGCCTGCAGGGGAACTGCATCGGCCAGTCGGGAGCCAAGATGATCTCAGATGCTATCCGGACAAACTCATCCAACTGCGTCGTGGACATCTGAGGGTGCCTGGTCACAGCGAGGAGGTGGCCCAGTGGGTCCCTTTGGCCAGCATGCCTCTGCAGGGAGCTGCTCAGCCCTTCGCCCGCCCACCTCAGGGAGGAGAGCTGGGGCAAAGCGAGCTCCTGAGCTCCCCGGCACAGCACAGGAGGACCTGGGGCCTCTGGATCAGCAGTGCAGGAGGGTCAAGACTCATCAGTGCTGAAAGCTGGGGGATGTGTGCCCATGTTCCTGTTCATCTGTGCCCTGGGGGAGCTTTGAGGAATGAGTGAAATGCAAAAAGGAGGGAGGAGGGGGCAGATCCCACACACCAGCGCTTCTTGTTTTCGTGGGTGACAGCTGCCACTTCCGGCGGCAGCAACCTGCTCCTGTGATCTCCATGGGGTTACAGCGCTGTGCTGAGAGCCAGCCCGAGACCGGGCACATCCCGACTGCCCCGGAGCTCTGCGCTTGTCCCAGCCTGAGTCACTGTGGGCAAACGTTGCAGCACCCCAGGCGGGGGTCCAGCACTCTCCTCCCAGCACCAGCTCTTCTCCCTCTAGTTCCGACAGGCCACCTCCAGCACACATGTCTGCACCGGGACTGCCTTATCATGAAGTTCTGCTTCTCAAGTGCAGGCTGGACTTCTTGGGTCTCCTGCTGTTGTCATCGGTGACAAGCTGTCTGACCTTGGGATGTGTCTTCCCAACATCCCAGCTGCAGGCAGGGTGCTACCCTAGCAGGTCACCTTTTGGGCAGGCGGCTGCTGAAAGCAGAGGTGCCAGGTGATGCCCTCGTGCGTGCGACAGAGACCCAGTGACTCTCCAGAAGGTGCCAGGTTTGCAGGTGGACCAGTAGCCAAACTATGCAACCCCACCCCCCTCCAGCCACTGTCCCCTCTCCTCACTCCACCCCAGCCAGAGCCCACCCTGAGACATGCTGCTGCTGCAGTCAGGGCAGCGAGCGACTGCTTCAGGGACCTCTGTGGGCTGATCCTGGAGAAACGCGGGGCTGAGCTGTGCGATAGGTACCTACTTGGAAATAAATTGGTTCGTAGCTGAGAAGATGCCTTGTACTGCCTTCCTCTCTTGGCTGTGGATCATTAGATGCAGCATTCGGGGTGTGCCATGCTCCGCTGCCCCGGATACAGACCCCACACCCTGCACCGGCGGGACAAGAAGTCTCATGGCTTTTCCATGAGGGGTCAGGGGCTGGCGCTGGAGTAAGTCCCGTGGGCCCCAGGAGGGCACCCACGCTGCTGCGCGGTGTCGCTGGAGTTGTCCCAAACTCTGTGTGTACGACTTACGTCCTCTGCAACAGGATACAGTGACGCTGAGTGATTTAAATCCTACCTCTTTCACTGTTCTTTCAGGGCAGATTGAGGCTCGGGTCCATGTCTGTCCAAAGCCTGTGCCTAACCCTGAGCTGAAACGTTACCTGAAACACCAACGGAGAGAGCGATCAACAACACCGAGCCAGCTCCTGTGCCCTGGAGCTCCAGGGAACCAAGGGTTAACAACAATTTGAAATACATTTAATCGATCTGTACGCAGACACGCATACCTGGCTATACAAACACACTGCCGAGCTGAAAGCCTCCAGTGCTCGGTGGGTGCGTTTCCACCAGCACAGCGCTGCTGGTGGTGCCCGATAGAAGAAGGTTGCAACGCAAAGCACGGCTACCCTAAAACCTGGCCGCTCGCGCTGAAAGGCTAGGCAGCAGTGCTGCCTGAAGCGGCTCTGGTTCTGGGCACGCAAGGTATTAAGTCAGTTTTCCATTTCAGCCTACAATACAGGAAATAACACAGAAAACTGGAACTCCGAAACTGCAGCCCAGACTTGGAGAATGGGCCCAATCTCATGGGAAATCTCTCTCATGGGTCAGATATATCTCAGCACACAGGTAGGACCAGAACAGATTCCCTGCGTAACATGGAAAAATGTTTTCAGAACAGGTCCTAAAATCAGGACGTTCTCATCCCCTGGGAGAAGGATGTGGCGAGCACGTGCACTTTCTCTCTGTTGCAGGACCACCTGAATGGTTTTGCAGCTGCCGTCTAGCACGACGAACGCTGTTTTCTGTGTCTGCTTCCTTTGAAGTGAGGTGCAAGCTGCCAATTAACTTTATAGTGTGCAAAGAAGAGTCCTAACCCTCAGCCAGTTCAGCTCAAGCCTGTTCGATTGTGTGCATTTCAGCACATCACTGCACCCACATATGTCCCGTTACCACACAAAAACTGCGCTGTATTTACCTGCAAAATTTTGTCCCACCTTGACATGGCATTTCAAGCTCTGAACTCTGCCGATGGGGAACTGCCTTGGGTTCCATCCTCGGGGCCAGAGACACGGAGAGATGAAAAAGCTCTTGTTTTTTCAAGCAACTCGCGTGTATCCCTTCCTTCAGCACAATAACAGAGGGATTGGACCCGGCTCTAGACTTCAGATAGGGGGGAAAGCAAAGTGCTTTGCTGATGTAAAAAAAGGGAAGGGCTGGAAAACAGCCTGGGCTCTCATCTGCCCTGATGAACACACCCCAAAATGAACTCTTCTAATCAAGCACTGAGTTCTGCTCCCGTGAAGACAAACTGTGACACTAAAGCAGAGCTAAAAGCAAAGAGGCAACACACCAGATAAACCCCAGCTTCTGCATTCACCTGAATACACTTTCACTGGCGGCATCAGTGTATCTTGCTGAACAAAAGCCCAACTTTTGGCCCATTTGAGTGCCTTAATCTCAGCCCACCCCAGAAGTACCAGTATAATGCAAGGGCTAATTTCATACGGAATTAGTTACAGTGCTGTCTCACACGGCTGCTCTCAGAACACTCAAGCACAGCCCACTGAAGTTTGAGAACAATTCCCACTGACACAGCTGAAATACTAAGCTATGCTGCACTGAAGGTGGTACTTGAGGATCCCTTCACTGGTTTCCTGCTCTTTTAGTGCCAACTGGTGCTGCTCTTTGTGGATGCAAGCCCTTGATAAGTAAAGAATCTGGTTAGGATAAACAGATTTAAGCCAGATTTAAAAATCAATTTAAGCATGTTCCCAGAGCAGCTTTTCATCCAGTTTTACTAAGCCAAAAAAAAAAAAAAAATCTGTTTGGACATAATAAAATGCAGGGAAATCAAGCACACAATGCTCACTGGAGTGCCGCTTTTGGCACTGCAGTGCATGAGGGCCAGTTCTAACACAATTACGGAAATAACCGCACCCCGCATTACTGTGATTCTCATTACGGATAAACTGCTCATGCTTTGAGAGTCACAAGACTGGCAATCCAAGTTTAATTTTCAAGTTTAATGAACATTATTTACCGACTCTTGAATTCATGATGACAAGCGCTTTTCAAATGGCAGGATTTTATCTCCTGGCCTGCATGCTCTCCAAAGTTTGCATTTCCAGATGCCTCCTGGTTCTGCTACTAACGGGTCAGAAGTCATTATCACTTTCCTCTAGTGGCTCTGGCTTCCTTGCTCGGTGACTGGATTTGCTCGGGGAGATTTCCATGCTGTCATCTTCCATATCATCCTCCTCCTCATCTTCATCTTCATCCAGGTCAATCTCACTATCCCCCGAATCCTCCTGCAGGAAAGCAAACAGCATTCCTGACCAGCTGAACTGACCAGCTCAGTTCTCAGATGGCAAGGCATCTTTGCCAGCTGAAAAGTGAAGGGTGGCACTGCTGGCTGACCTTAAGTCGCTTCCTCCCCTGCTCTCAGTGCAACCACCCACCCGGGGGCTCTGGGGAGGGCTGTTTGTCTGGACTGGTTCGGATCCAGATTTGGACTTGCTCTGGGAGCAGCAGCAGATTCTGCACGAGGTTTTGTTCCAGCTCAGGCTGCTGTGCTGCTGGCCTTCCAAAATAACAAAATGCCAGAGCTGCTCCATGCAATTTATTGCAAACCTCCTTCTCCATCGGGCTGACAAAAATGAACTCCCTGACTTGTGCTGAATCTGTGGTACTAAAAACCTTGCAGGGTGTTTAACTTTAAAGTGATACCTATTGCAAGACCCCCCCAAAAAAAACCAACAACGAACTGCAGGAGAGAAACCCACCTGTGCCTCGGTGATGACCTTGCCCGTGCCTGGCCGTGCTGGGGCAGATCTCCCCTTGGAGAACCAGAGTGGAAAGAACAGGAGAGGCAGAGCAGGAAGGGGAAAAAAAAAAAAAAAAAAGTACAAGAACATAAAAGAAAACAGAACGTAACGAGAATGGGAGCAGGTGACAAGGCAGCAAAGGCAGGTACAGCTCAGGCATCATGTGCCCCACCAGCGAGTGACAGAGGCCAGGCACGCAGCTGCTGGCACTTGGGCAGGCTGAAGCCTGCTCTCTTCTCACCTCTATAACCTGATTAATTCTTTGAGGGGTTCAAACCAGCCTCACTAGTTTCCTTCCCCGATCTCAGACCCATAGGTGCCTGCAAGGGCCTTGCTTAGAGCAAGCCTCCCAGCCCTGGTGCCTGCTGAGATGCCGTATTAAGAGGGCAGAGCCACGAGATGACTGAAGTGGCTGCAGCTGTGGGCAGTAAGAGGCCGAAGGCCTTGGTTTTCCACACCTAGATATGCTGGGGCTGTGCCAACAGGGAGGCACAGGAGAAAGCTGTGAACAGCAAAGGCCAAAGGGAAGAGAAATTGCAGAGGATGACTATCCAAATCTGGCAAGAACATGGTAAAGGACAATCCGGCAGCACCATGACTACGGTCACGCCTTCACCTATAGCACTGCCACTCCTGCCCCTACCCAGAAACGGGTCTGAATGCCAAGGGCATAAATCATTCCCCAGATGGCAACAGCCAGCCTTAACCACATCCAGTCTGGCAGAAGCAAACAGCAGAGCATGGTCTGCAAGTTCCTTTCCAGAGAAAAGGTGAGGATGGGCATCTCGTCCCTCTCCAGCAAGAGCTCCCTTATGCTATATATATCCTATATTACTATACTGCCTCCAGGTCTCTGCAATGAACACTTAATAACAGTGGTATTTTCTCTCTTCTGGCCCTGCTTGCTGGAGAAATAGTCTGCCCAGAGCTTTGCATGGCTAACCTAGCAGTGTCAGACAGCCATGGCAAATGGCTTTTGCCTGTGGGGGCAACATCAGGAGTTTCCTACTATTCTTATGTCCTGTAGAGATGGATTCCCCCATCCACTTCCCTCCTGTTTTAAACCTTCTCCTGGGGACCCTGGACGACTCCTAGCTCACAACTTGTCCATTAACCTCTGCTTCCCGACCCAAGCCAGCCTGCTCCCCAGGGTCTGGTGTGTGTAACGGCCTTTTGTGAAGGGATTGCTCAAAAGCAAATTCTCCGTTTCAGAGCGGCTTAATTCCTATGCCACGAAGGCAGCGAAAGGCAGGGCAGTCCCGAGACAGATGGATAATCCCTCAGCAGCACAGGGCTTCTTGCTGGGTGCAGA
Organism: Phaethon aethereus; assembly: GCF_964289735.1. Lineage (NCBI taxonomy): Eukaryota > Metazoa > Chordata > Aves > Phaethontiformes > Phaethontidae > Phaethon > Phaethon aethereus. The sequence goes on from NC_138591.1 coordinate 17,036,489, forward strand.
GAAGATGTCTGACCTCCTAGCACGCCCTCATCTAGACAGGCAGCACCGGGTGGGGTGTCTGCTGGACAGTGAGACAGGAAGGCTACACCTACGCCAGGAAATTAACAGGCAGCACAGGTTCAAACACAGATTTACAGTTGTAGTTTTTAAGTGTTTGTACTATTTCATAGCACAGTTTTGGCCTATGCCAACTAGCACTCTCCAAAAGCAATACTCCAGCATCATCTGGGGAACTGGGCAGCCCCACCGCTCCTGGTTGGCAGCTTGGATGCCAGCACCTTTTTTGGATAGGTGGGGAGAGCTTACCGTACGGATGCAAACCATACCACAGCAGCTGGTTTCAGCTTCCTAGTACAGAAGTAGCCACTTACGAGTGCCCAGATGCATAGAAAGATTGCCCACATATGCCGAAGGCTGAGCGCAGCAGTCCAAGGAAGTGCCTGCTGTACAAACCTGTGTGTCCCTGTTTAGTCACTGTCCACTCACCAGGTCAACCGTAACCAGAAGCAAAGCCAGTAGCCGTGGGACAGCTTTATCTGCAAGGCAGGGATCCCAAGGGGCACAGCTCACAGTTCTGCTCTCAACCCTGTCCCTTCACCTGGAGGACTGGAGCTAAAGCACAGGGCAGTGCACAGAGACTCCAAGAGCAAAAGAAAAATAGGAAAATATGTGTCTATGCAGATGAGAGAGCAGTCAGCTGGAGGAAAGGAAGGGAAAAAGCAGGCCTGGTACATGAAGATTCAGCAAGCAAAAGGTGTTTCTCTAGCTGAGAAGAGGGCCGTCACCCTAAGGCACTGCCAGCGAAGCTCTACAGGCACATGGGATGGTTACTTACATCTTCCTCCGTGTCTCCACCTTGCATTGTTCCCACGATCCGTGCGCCAGCTCTTCCTGCAAGAGCAAAGAGAATCACCATAAAGCCTGGCTCATCATTAATGCTGAGAGAGAATGAAAGATAAAGTCCAGAGTTTACATTTCAGAGGGCTGGTCAAACGGCGCTGAGGGGATGAGATCCCAATGCATGTAAGATCCACCCCCTTGTTAAGCCCCAGAGTTCAGGAGAAGGCAGAAGAGGGTAAGGCTGACAGTAATTCCAGTCAGGGTGGTATTTCCAGAGCTCCCTTATGCTGATATGACAGTTCTGACAGGATGAGAGGCAACGGACAGATTAAGAAACAGGAAATTCTATCTGAACACAAGAACCTGCGCTTTTTTTTTTTTCTTCTTTTTTTTTTACTGTGAGGGTGGTCAAACACTGGAATGAGGTTGCCAAGAGATGTTGTGGAGTATCCATTCACAGAGATATTCAAAACTCAACTGGACATGGTCCTGCACAACCTGCTCAAACCTTCTGTTTGAGCAGAGGGCTTGGACTAGATGATCTCGAGAGGTCCCTTCCAATCTAAACAATTCTGTGAATTGGCATATTCCTTCCTCTGCTTTGGTAGACGGAGAACAAAAGTTGCCCTTTTCCATGCGGTAAGCCTTCTGTCCTTTAGCGAGCTCACTATGCTCAGATCCTTTCCAGTAGGGACTGACATCCCACAGGAATCCTAGGCCATGCCAAGGCAAACCTCATGAATTTCTTGTTGAGAGTTGGATGTGTAAGTCTGAAGAGGGAGGTGGAGATCTCAGGGTTGTAGGGAGTTCATTGAAAAGGGAGAATAAACTTGTGCCTTGCTGTGTTACTTTTGGCTTTGTAGAGGCCATATGAAATGGGGAAGATGCTAGCATGGTCTCTTTTGCTAGGAAGGGAGCCCAGAAGGTGTTGGGAATGGCTATAGCAGAGTTGTGACTGGGGAAATTCTGCGTGTGGGCTGACTGGGTGAGTCGGCCCTGCTTTCTGCAGCCACCAGAAGTCACTCAGCACTGACCGGATGCCTATTTAACAGTCCTGCCATCACCATTGCACTTCACCATCTATCTCCTGTTGTCACTAGCTTTCTCTATGCCAAATATGGATTTTTTTCCAACCTAGTCAAAATCTATTTTATTTTTTTTTAGCGTGAAAACAAAGCAACTTTAAAATATATCCTGTCGAACCTCTTTTGTACTTCTGAAAGTACAAAAGAAGACGACAGGTCCCTTTTGTCCCCTTTGAAGATTGATTTGAGTTAGTTGTAGCAAAAAGCTGGCTAATTCATCCGGAAGTCACCAAAAAACCCTTGTTGCATCAAGGCAGATAATTTAAAGGATCTTATGTCTTTAAAGAAGAGAGTGGTGTCCTCTATCCATAAGGTTGCTGATAACACAAGCAGTGGAGATGGAATTATAAGATTTCTGAGTAGAAGATCTCTCTTCAAGCTTTAGAGACTTCTGCTCTAATTTACGCTAGATTAAACTATGTAAATTTGGAGATGATTACAACTGACATCATCAGACGACAATGGAACCACATTTTTGCCCAGCCTACAGATGGGCAGATGGCTCCAAGAGTTTAACTGCAATTTTGCTATGAAGAAGTCTTAGCATAAAGTGTTAGATAGGGAATTATTACCTCAAAAGGAGAAAGCAGCGGGGAGCTCCTAAAATTTACTGGTAAGACAAAACAGAGAGATTCTGCATATAAAATAGAATCAAGATATCATGTAAGGATTGCTGATGGAATAGGACAGTTCAAAAATGCCAAGGGGAGAGCTTAGAGAATGCTAACAGAAGGTCTGCAGGATGCTGCTCTTCCATCAGCGGAAACAGTTAAGGACATCTCACTGCTTACCTTTGGAAAAAGACGAGAATCAGGTACTGCCCGGACTTCGATCCCTACATCATTTAAGCCAGGAGCACCTCTCTGAACTAGCTGTGGGATCAGCAGGATTAGGTCCTGCAGCACAACCCTGGGACACTCACAGGAGACACCCCAGGATGCAGAGGGCCTGGAACCTCGGGCTGTGCTCTATGCTGTAGACTAAACAGGAGAGAAAACAGATTTTCCACATTGGTGGAAAGCTCTTCTGCTTCCACGACAAAGGTGGGAGCGTTATTTTAACTTTCAGATCGTAAATCCCCAAGTTTCCAGGTGTGGCAGCAAGAGGAGTGACAGATGGCTGCGGCACATTTCTGTGTGTACTGGGGGGAGGCAGGAAAGAGGAGTTGTCTGCACAGGACAGGGAGAGCTGGCAGGTACGGGGCTGTTTGTCACTTCAAATTTCCTGGGTTCAATTTAGCTGGGCTCAGCTTGCTGAGGCATTACTGCTGCACCACTCTAGGCGCAGAGGCTCACGCAGCTTCCAAGCGGGTGAGAGCCTGTTATGTTTACTTACAGATAATGCGAATTCAGCCGGGACAGGCTGTACAAAGTGATAATTAGGTAAAACGTTAGTAATGAACAGAATGTAATTCACTGCACCTTTGGATTCAAATCTAATCTCCGTGCATTGCCACGGTTTATAGCCACCGAGATATCAAAGATCAGAAGCGAACATGCATCCACGATTTTAAGCCGGTGAGCATTTGCCATTTTTCCCCTGCGTGCGATGCTTGCCGTTGTACTAACCGTGCAGCTGCCTACAATGGATCCACAGGACTAGAATAATTTACACTTCCTCACCCAGCAGTGGGTATATGTTAACCCTGTGCCCGACAGCAAGAAGCGACACTTAAACGGAGAGGTTAGGACAGCCTACCATGAGGGGAAGGTAGATTTGCAGCTGAAACATTTTGCTCCCGGTGTGGAGATCGGCGTTCAGTCTCCAGCTCTTAATGCAAATTCACAGCGTGAGCTCCGGTAAGACACATCCCTCCCCTCCACACACGGAAAATTGGGATAAATCTTTGGTCTGCTATTTCCAACCTGCATGCCCTTTGGGCACTGTGTTCCTCAGTGTGAGCGTAGCCCTTAGGACAAGGCTCTGATCTCAGCAGCATTTTCTAGGCATTGCCAAAGTACAATGATTAATTAAGCACACTACAGCTGCTGCCCAGGATGAGCGTACTTCTATTTATTTCTTACACCCTCCATGAAAAGGAAATTTCCTCGGAAGCGAGTCACCTGTCTCAATCCCACTATTTCAGACCTAACAACTTCTCCTCCTTCTCCACGAGGTCCAGTCTCGCAACACAGGCTGAAAGTGTGCAGAAACACCTCTTCCCTAACTTTGCTGGCACAAGGCATACAGCCAAAGACAGCTCCCTTGGGAGCAGATGCCGAGGTGGCAGGAGGAAGCTTGATTTCAAGTTAAGACAAATTCATTGCTGTGAATTCCAAACTGCAGCCCCTTTGCGGTGTTTCCAAACACAGTCGGTTGCCCCCCCTTCCCCAGCTACATGAGCGTGGTAATATTGTCCAACATCTGCTATTTCAGGAAACTAAAGACTTTGCAGGCTTTTATCTGGGGGACAGGAATCTGCAGAGATCCACATAGAAATACGTGAAAATGAGAAGATCAGTTGTATTGGCTTTCTCCCTCCTCAGAGTAGTTTCCTCCGAGCACTGGCAGTCAGAGCCAGTGGCTCAAACACTTAGTGTTGACTGTTTTTTTCCCTCCTGCTTGACCTGAAGAGGCGAGGAAGAGACTAATCTGACTCTCCAAAATTCTTTTATAAGGTTTACAGTTAGAACTTGATTTGCTTTACTAGAAACCTATATTCAGTCCAAGAGCACAGTCACAAGGACCCACTGTATACCATGCGTACAAAGCCCCAGTCATGATAAAACTGCACTTTGTGAAGTTCACAAGGAAGGAATTTATTTTTAAAGGGTCGTGAAGAGCAATACCAGTTTGCTAGAGTCCTCTGAGGTGCTCTGAGAGCAGGTGTTTTTGTGAAATGTTCCCCCTTGACTTCACACTTTATCAAACAGCTAGAGAACTTGAATCCTGCTAATGCACAAATACCTTCCCGCCAGACCCATTCTTTATGTTTCAGCTTTCTCCCTCTGCCACCACCACGGTACGTGTGAAATCCAGACCCACTCATCTCTTCACTTTCACAGATTGTGAATCAAGGCAAACATGTGCAATGAGATGCCTTCCTGCCATGAGGAAGAGAGCAGCCTGGCCAGGGTAGAAGAGATTTTTGTTGCTGTTGCTCTGTACGTCACGTTAACTGCCAAGAAATCAGGCAAGGATTTTCAAAGACGTGCTGGGGTTACAAACAATAATCGCATATCTGTTCAACTGCTCATACCAGACTCACCTCTGCCCACCTGACGCCACACCAGGTCTATAGCTCTCCCTTCTGTGCAGACATCAGAATCTATTTTGGCCTCTGAAAGCCTGAGATGCAGAGTACCTACAAGCCCCACACAGTACCTGAACTGCAGATTCCTGGTATTTTTGAGACTCGGGGCTGGCCATGCTGGAACTGCTGGGACATCAGGAGGACACTGACAGTTTGATTGTGCAGCAGACCCTTAGCAAATCCTCCCTAGTGGCACCTTAGTGGCACCTTAGTTACCAAGTGCCCCTGTAGTTGACACCAGTGAGGCTGCACCTCGAATACTGTGTTCAGTTTTTGGCCCCTCACTACAAGAAGGACGTTGAGGTGCTGAAACGTGTCCAGAGAAGGGCAATGAAGCTGGTGAGGTGTCTGGAGAACAAGCCTTACGAGGAGCGGCTGAGGGAACTGGGGACAACTACCCTAAGGGGGGTTGTGGTGAGGTGGGTGTTGGTCTCTTCTCCCAAGTAACTAGCAATAGGACAAGAGCAATGGCCTCAAGTTGCACCAGGAGAGGTTTAGATTGGATATTAGGAAAAATTTCTTTACGAAGAGAGTGGTCAAGCATTGGAACAGGCTGCCCAGGGAGGTGGTGGAGTCACCATCACTGGGGTGTTCAAAAAACGTGTAGACATGGCACTTCGGGTCATGGTTTAGTGGGCATGAGGGTCTTGGGCTGACAGTTGGACTTGATGATCTTAAAGGTCTCTTCCAATCTTAATGATTCTATGACTCTAAGTGTGGCATGACTTGGAACAAGACATTTTCTTCAGCTTTTCAATAACACAAACTCCACACACTTTGGCTGCAGCAGTGGGGAGACCCTGATCACAGTTTCTTAAGGGTTTCTGAACAGACTGATTCAGGGGAATGACTTGGGAACAGCAAGGAAGGAGACCACATCCTGCACTAAGCTGCATGCTGGTAAGATGCAGCTGTCCCTACGGCTGAAGCTGAGAGATCAGAGATGGGATCATACAGCATTTGAACGATGCCTAGACAACCGCAGTGGGCTTCAGCATGTTTCAATTATCAAGACTCATTTCCGTAAGAGTGAAGAATACAACATTTTGAGAAAACCTGCAGATTTGTTATCACCTTGTTTCTGTAAAGATAAATGCACTTGTATACGTTTCTTGGTCTTGGACTCAAGAGGTGTAACTTCCTTTAGGAACCAGAGGGAAGGGAAGAAATAGTCTAGTTATTTAACATGCTTTTTAAAAAGTTAGGCAGGTGACAGCCACAGGAACCATCAATGGGAACAAGACATCCAGCAAGGAGCAGGCAGCTATTGCACATTCCTAATTGAATCCCTCCACTCCCCTGCATATCAATGGCCACCTGTGGCTTCTACACACCTGGGGAGGTTAGAGGGAAGGAAGACATTCTAGAAATTCAGTAGCAGAAGTATGAACACAGTTATGAGCTGAAGAGTGAATTTCCACAGAGTCTAACCATTTCCACTGAGATCAGGATTTTCCTACTTTTCAGCTGCATGCTGTATGGAAGGATTTGGAAACAGGACTACATAGGCTCTGCTGGGAAGATTTCTGGCTACTATGTCAAAGCTCCAATTCTTTCTACAGGATTGATAAAATGAGGGCTAATTCAGTCTCTGCAGCCTCTCTGCCAGCACGCAGGGTACCTTTGGTGTCTGCTGGCCAGCTCCTACTTAATAATCACAAGCTCAGGCTGAAAAAGAAAACTGAGACAGGGAGGCTAAGCATCACCATCATCTCCAAACACTGAGTATCTGCCACAAAAGCATCATCAGCATGCTTTGGATATGTGCTGCTCTGTGTGCACTGCCTCTGTGAGATGCATCTGTACAGCACTGGGGTTCCCCCAAGCCTGGCTACAGCACGGGAACAGCTGGCACTGGCAAGCCAGCCCACGTCCACGGAGACATGGGACCACGTGCTCTGTCTGCCCCGGAACTCACCTCCGGTTTGATCATCGCATATTTCGTTCTGCTTCTTCCAATGAGGTACACTTTGCTTTCTTAATAAAACCCCTTTATTCTCACCTTCTGCGTCCAGAGAGATATTTCTTCTTGCTATGTTAAAGAGCGCAGGTTTTCACAGGCAAAGGTTTTATCCATTCGGTAGCAAGACACTCGCTAACCTGGCTGCCAACACATCATTACCACATTGATCCTCTGGGTCAGCTCTGCAAAGGTAAGAGGCTCCAAGAGAGCTGCTCTCTCACTGATTGACTTTGGACTGATTGTTTGCTGAAAAACATTCAGAGTTTTATAAAGCTGTCTTCTGACAATAAAGACCAAATGGGGCTGAAATTGTTACTGTCTCGCTACTGAAATGGTCTCTGTGGTCTGAACAGGACAAAAACGCCCCTTGGCACCAACGTTATTAAAAGGGAACAGAAGAGCTAAAGCATTCAGATAATTGGTTTACAGCAGTTGAAAGATCCTGGCATTGTGGAATAGAGGGTGATTTACTATAGACAGGCACAGTTCCACAGTTCTGCAAGTGTGGATCATTTCTGTTTCATTCCGTAGCACTTCCACTGCCTACCTCGTTGCAAGGACGGCGTGTGCCAGTCTGCCATGGCCTACCCACTCAGCCCGTGCTACCACTGGGAAGAGGAGAGATCCTGAATTTGCTCATGATACCAAAATGCATTTCAGAATTCTGGTTCAAATGAGACTGGAAAAATGGATCTGCATACGTAATCATTACATCACTTCAAAATCTGCCGCTTTTGATAGCATGGATGAAAAAAATCCACTTTAGTTCAAAGGGAGACAGGGCAGTTCTTCGGGGAAAAAAAAAAATATTCTACTGAGGGTTAGACTAAATTCATGGAAACCACATCGGGCTCAGGAAATTCTGATGGGGGTTGAAAGAATTTGAGAGTAGGAGGGAACTGAGGGAAGTCCCTACGCTCTTCCCCAGGAATTTTCTTGCAGCCAGTGCTGGAGACAGAAGACCAAGCTAGACAGACCTTGTGCCTGACCCGGCATGGCAGCTTCTACATGCCTAGGACAAGGCTTTGCATTCTTTACTCTGATGTCCACCCCATCTGCACGTGAACAACCGTCCTGGTTTATAACCTGTTTCAGGTAAGAGGTTTCTCTACACTGCAGATTGTTAAGACCTTCAACACTGCAAGAATTTCTTTTTCTTTGGCTCTTTGACAAAACGAGAGTCTTATTCCAAATGCCATCACTAGCTCACGGTTTGACCTCAGGGGAAGTCCGTGCATCTATTTTATTTGCTTAACAACCTCACTTACCTATTGCCAGACAGATTAAAAGCGGATGTGAACTTTTATTCACATTGACAACGTTAAAATTAAAAGTTATGGACGATAAATCAATGCATTCTCTAAGTTACAAAAGCAAATGATTAGTGAGACATGGATTTATTATAATAAGCCCCATCAAGGAGGAGACTTGCCTGTAATTGTGATAACAAAGCAGGCTGTAGTTTCACAAACCCAGTAAGCCAGCACCTATCAGTTTGGCGACTATCCTCCCAGCCATTTATTCTCACCCCCATGGCTGCTCCCTCCTTGTACAGAAGCCTTCCCAAAGCTGGGTTTGCTGTATAGTTGAACCAGAAGCATTGAACTCAATGGAGATACAAGCTCCGTAGCACATTCCACCCTCCACCTTAACCCGCTACTGCCTATTCCTCTTTGTGCATGGGGAATAAGGGTTCGATTTTCTCTCTGTACCACAGGAGCTAACAGCCTGTCAGGTCTCTCTCAGCTAACACTCTTTTCTACTCCATGGGAGACTAAATCCTATACCTTCAAGTTTTTTAATTGGCTAAAAGAATAAAACCAGGAGCAATATTGTCAAAGCTGCATTTAGACAAACCTGATGAAAGGACTCTTGAGGGTGAAAGTGTGTTGATTTTCCTCAATTATACCAGGTGGCCTAATAAGGGAGATAATCTCTCCCTGAGGATCTTGCCTCTATAATGGCAAAACACACCAGAATACCTGCCCACTTACTACAGACAGAGGGAGGAAGTCTTATCTTACAATACTAATAACCTGAAAATTAAAGATGTAAAACTGAATCACAGCAACTACGGGAACTGACCACAATGGACCATTTCTCCTTAGTTTGAGAGCAAACACAACTCAGAAGCACCACCATGTAAGAAGAGACAAAGGTTCAAAAGAAAGGAATTGAAATGTCTTGAATTGAGTCAAGGAAAAAAGCAGTAATTAATAGAAATAATGTTCTTGTTATGCTGCCTTAATAATTAACTATATTTTAAATGCAAACTACCTGTGCTGAAGAACGTGTACAGGTTCCTGGTGTGCTTAATGACAAATAGCCAGTGAATGTTCAGGCCTGATTTTTTTAAAGAAGCTGACGCACCTGACATTAATCTCAGGTCTTGACATGTCTCCAGGACTTCAGCTGGTGACCGTCAACACGGCCAAACATCGATTCCTCTACCCTCATGATCGGTGAGGGACCTGGACCAGATAGGCCTGTTTACACAGATGGAGAGGTGCAGATCTGAGCCTGTTCTCAAGGCTAGAACCGCTTGTCACTTAAGCGTGCACTCTGGATCAGGCTGGAGCTCCCGAAGGAAAGCTTTGGCCTAACTGTATGTCTTGATACAGTCCAAGCTTTTGTTCCTATGGTCTGGTTAGGTAAGAACAGGCAGGACTGAGCGAGATCACTCTTAACACCAGCAGCAGAGATATCCCAAGGCTGAGTTCTCCTAAGCAGTAAGCGTACACAATTTGAACCAAAGCAGCAGTACAGACAGAGAGCCTGCTGTTAAACTCCCAGTGTAGCTACAGCTAGCGTGACAGGGCGACTTGCCCGAGATGGTGCTGAGTAACCTTAGCAAAGCAGAGAAGTAAGCCAACAGTCCTTCCCCTATGAGTCCAACAACGTTTGTATCCATCTCTGCCAGCAGAGATTGTACTGGAGCACTGTAGGACTGAAGTGCTGTGAGTTAGAATGGGGGAATACAACCTTACTCCTCCTGGAGAACCTGTAGGGAAGGCATCTCAGGAGCCATTTAACATACCTGGAGCTGCTTCAGTATTTCACAGCAGGTGAGAAGCAAAAAGAGGGCAGAGAGTTTGTATGGGAGGCTTCCAACTTACACAGAGATATGGAGAATAACAATTGGGATGGTGACCGGGTAGTCAGCAAACAGCACACTCAGAGTACGCAAAAGTCAGAGGATAATTATCTGCCACAAGTAGTTTACTAAACACTACGAAGAGACCTACAAAAGCATAGAAAGCAATCTAAACAGCATGGCAGAGAAAACATCTCAGGGATTTGAACTGCTTGCTTTAAGTGTGACAAGCTAATGCTGAGTCTGCAGTTAAGAGTAATTAATCATAACAAAGCCGTTCCTAGAGAAAAAATTCTACTTGCAACAAAATGTACAACTTTTATAATAAAGCTTTTCGCTCCTAAAACTGATATCAAGAGCTGACTCTGGCTGCAGCCAGTATCCGTATCACTAGGTTATGATGTCCTCTGAGAGGAGGCATCACAGACAGTTACAGAGTCACCTCCAAAGCTCTAAAAACCATGCACAAACCTTTCCTTGAGAAACTACAATGTGAAAATCCTTAGAGAATATTAGCATTTCTAGCACTTTTCAAGAATTTTCAAGTTTTATGAAAAACAAAGGAACTGAGGATAAAAATGCTTGAATGGTAGTGACTTAGGAACTTAATCTTCTTGTTCTGGTCTCAGTCAGAGAGGGGAGAGCAGAATTAAACTCAGAAAGAACACATATTCGCGGTTTATCTAAGTAACAGATTCCAGGAGAGGTAGTGGCACATGAAATTACCCGTACGGGCACTTTACCCAGATCCCAGAGAGGCTTTTGCTGACAGTCAGAATCACTCACCGCTAACAAGAACAAGAACCAACCTGATTTTCTGGTTTCCTTTTGACTGTATACTAAGCAGAACATTTCTTTTTCCACCTAAGCAAAACACAGACCCTCGCACAGTAATTTCTCCGAGTTGCTTCTGACCAGAGCTCTAGTGGAATCAGCGGCCAGAGGCTGCAGTTCCGCTCCACGTGAAACAGTGGCAGAAGACAGATGTCCTTCCCTGAAAGAAGTAACTCAGGTGCTTTGCACACATGACTGTGTCAGTGCAGGTGGCTTTATGGACTTGCTAAAGGTCTCCTTTTGAAGAAGACTCTACTACAAGTGTCAACAGCTAAAGGGAAATAAATGCTTTGCAATGAGAAATAATATTATTTTCTAAGGCTTTGGATAAAGCTGCTTCAGAATCTGCAAGGCAATACCAAGGAAAGATTTTCCTCACATGGTACTTTTTTCAGTAAATACTGCTTAATTTGCTCCCCTGAAAGCACTATATTTTCTCCGTAAGACACTGTCCTCTTACAGCTCACAAGAACTGAGCAGTGCCAATGTCCTTGAGCATAACAGGGTCTTCTTACTTCTAAGGTTACTCAGATAATTCCAGCATATCCTTCTGAATAAAGGCAACTAAGATACCTTGCAGTAGTGTTTCTGTGGCGGTGCGCTGCTTCACGATCTGCCTGTCTTCCACTTCACTATCGGATCCTTCATCCTCTCGAATCTCTACGTCGGAATCATCGTTATCTGGTGAAAACAAAAGCAGTTGATAAACATCACTCAAACCAACCCACAACTTGGAACAACAGGTGGACCCAAGAGGTGCTAGCAGCCTCTACCTTTGTTCAAGTCCAAGATGAATGAAAAATGCAGTCGCAGACAGACCATTGGCTCTACTGACGAGCGCAGGGAAATAGCCGACGTCCACAACCTAAGGAAGGCATCCTTCTACACGTAAGCGCCAAAAGAAGCATGCAAAAGAAACAATTGTCTTGGGACAATCCTCAGATTGTACTGTAAAGGTGCTGTTCTAAATACACTCTCTGGGTATGATGCATACGTACAGTCAGAAGGTGCTATTTCAGCAACTGTTTTAATGATAAAAATCTTTTAAAAGCATTTGGAAAGTGTGGGCTTATTAATACATCTCCCAGTCTTTTACCCTGACATATGCAATATCAAAAACTGTCTCCTTAGACTCCTTGCCTTTCCTTTAATCATAGGTTAGAAAAGCACAATGAGACATCCCCAGATAAATGAAAGTGGTTACGGTCAACCCAAGATGGCTGGAGAGACAGGAAAGCTTCCCAAGATGCAGGAATTTCTTCCAATATTTTCATAATCTGCCTTTGTTTTCTTCTTCCTATCCAAACTAAAGCCTACTTAGTCCCTTACTGCTCATTTCCCAGTCACCAAATTGGAATGAACCTAAAGGACTTAGATAAAATTGTCCTTCAGATGTTTGAAAGGATGACAAAGATCTTCAGATACTTAAAAGTGCCTGCAAAGCAACAGGCAGACTGCTCTCCACGTCAGCTGTACGAGTCCTACCTTGAGGTTCAAAGGCACGCTCAACCACACTGAGTCTCCTCTGAGCCTATTCGGAAGCAAAGCAGTGGGTGGAAAGCTGGCGCACAACTGTGGGGAAAGTTTGGAGCAGACCCTGCTCCACTGAAGTCTCCTTTTATCCCACGAGCTTTTTCCCCCTTTCCTTGTTCACACCAGCCTGCTTGTGTCAGCTCCTTGGCTCACTAAGACCAAGCTCTGCTTTCCAGCGACCACCCACTTGTAGCCATTTACTTCCCTCTTCAGACATTCAATCAACGAGCCAGACCCTCAGCTCCTATCATCTGATGAACTCTTCCCACTCCTGGAGAGACCAGCCCCTCTACACCAGCTGGTCCCACGGCTCAGAGCTGATGCTGTGTGGTGGCCCACCTGCAGGAGCTTATGGAATCAGCTATGCTATGACAAACCCAACAGGACCCCGTGTGAGGTCAGCACAGCAACATCAGCTATTAATTATTTAGAAAAAATAGGCAATTCTTTCCCAGGTACATTTAATTACACACATGTCTGAGCTGAAAATGGAAATAACTACTTTAATTATGATTAGTAATGAGCTGACACATCTTTGCCATATTTAATTATCGGACAATATACAAATATTAGACATTTTTCCATAATATTTTTCATTGCAATATTAAGTTAATGACAAAACATAGCAGCAAGGGATATATCTGATACACTGGTAAGGTTGCAAGCCTCCAACAACGTTGGCTACAATTTCTATTTGTGTTGCACTTTCTTCTTTGGCAAGTGAAGGAATCACTCACTGCTGCGTGACCTGAATACTGTTTCTGTTTACCTGGTATTCAGGAAGGCGAGGTTTTGTTCAGCCCTTACCCAGGCAAACTCTTTGAGAAGAGCCATGTTGAGCCTAAATAAAGGATTCAGGTTCGTGCTCTGTGTGTTAAAGAGCAAGACTACCTCATCTGCGATGGCTGTCACTGCTACTGCTAAAATGCCCTCGTTCTTATTTTGTGAGGGGTTTTTTTTCCCTTTTTTTTTTTTTTTTTGAGCAGCAATTCCTCCCTTTCAGGTTTAGTCATTTGTGCTCCTCCTGTTACACAGCAGCACTGGCCAGAGCTGAGGATGCCGCAGAGAGCCCTTACTTTTGCCAAATCACTTCTATCTCGTCCCCATTAGCACCTTCTGCTTCTCACTGGGATCTCCTGAGCATGAGCTGCCAGCTGAGCTGGGACTAATGGAGCCAGCGCTCTCCGCTGACAGCCCGAAGTGGCAAACCCAGCTAACACCACTATGGGGACAGGACTTACAGCAGAGAGGCACAGCAATGCGATTCTGCTCTGGCTGGGCGCACGGATGTAACAGCACGGGGCTTTAATTTTACATCTCACTTCCCTGGAAACCTTTTTTTTTTTTTTTTTTCTTTTTAAAGCCTTCTGTGTTAACAGACTCTCAGATATAACATGTAAAATATATTTCCCTTGGGACAAAGCAGTGGTAAGACGACAAGAATAAACAGGCATGAATCTGCCATCTTCCTTTTGTTGTACGTAGATGTGCCCTTTCCTAACTACCCATGCCGATGGGCTTAACGCTCTCCCAAATGACGTGAACCTTTCCAGCTCCCTGTAGGGCTCTCCTGGGCACTCCAGCCATTTCTGACCCATTTCAACTTGCAAAAAGGAAGCTCTTTTCGGCGTATAAATCCCCACAGTATCTTTCTGTTGGGAAGTGGGACTTGCACGAAGATCACACGGTGAATAAGTGCCCTGTGATAGAAGTGATACCTACTGTGGAGAGAGCACCAGCGACTGGAGGGCCCCGAGCTGCTGCTTTATGAAAGGAAATGGTTTAAACACAGGTTTTTTCCCACGCCTCACCCAGCCCTTTTCTTTTTTTCCCCTCAGGTTCTCTGCTATTCTCAACCCCCTCTTTCTCACCCTATTTCTTCTACTCTTCTCCCCCACTAACTCAGACATCGTAACTCCTGCCTGTCAGTGATGAAGGCGCAGTTTTCTGCTGTTCAGCCCACACGTGGATGCCACAGAATACCTCCAGCAAGCCTCAGAAAAGCATGTCTTGTGCCCCAGCTCTGCCTCTCGTCTTTCACAGAGTGCTCGACAAGCCAAGCCAGTAGCAACCGAATGCGTAGCTTTCACTTACGCCTTTAAAAACCCTGGATTACTTCTCAACACAAATTAAGAGAATATTCATAAGATGAACTATCAGCATATAAGGACAGTGCATAATTTTTCTTACCAAGTCATGGCTTTGAAACATACCTTGTTAGGGATCTATAGCAAGAGTTTGGAATTTCTTTGAATAGCCTAGCTGGAATTCTGATGCACATACCCCAACACGAAGCGTCACTGTGCTGCTACAGTGAGCGCACGCCGGAGGATCAGAAAAGTGGCAGCTGCAAATGCAAATTCACAGTAAAATCTGTGCTTCAAGCCTCCTGCTCACCACTTGGAAAGATATTGAGCACCTTTTTAAATTACAAAAAAAAAAATTTATTGCTCTAACGCAGGTCAACGGTTGCTATCACCAAGCCCCGGCTCCATCCAGCATACAGTCCAAGTTATCATCAGCTGAGCAGAATCGTGCTGGGCCAAAATCCCAAGGACAGAGAAGCAGAGTATATCGCTGAAAATTTATTTAAATACGGAAGATAAAGACAAGCTGAGTACAGGCTTCTTAGCAGGATTAAACGGCAGACTAGTCTAATGCTGCGTGTGACCTGTCCTAGCTAAAGCACCACAGGGTTCCACGATCCTACATCCTTCATTGTACACGCCCAGTGTACAAAATATTTCAACAAAATATTCTTGGTATTCATAAAATGGTGAGAATTCAGAAAGTTTCAGTTAACAACATATGGAAAGAAACTACTTGTTGCCCTTGGAGAAGTCACAACCACATCTGGGTAATACCGCATAACAGAAATTACAATGCATCGATTCCGGGGAGACAAGGAACATTCTTTACGGAGAAAACAGGGATTTTTCTTAGTATCGGCATAAAGCAATGAAGATAATAAAGCATACTACTACGAATTCCCACGTACTAGTACATGGAGTACAGAACACATTCTAATGGAGCTGGCTTATGAGATTTGCATGGGTTTAACGTGAAGATTATTTGACTTTTCACAATAAAGTGCTACAGCAATCCACGTGCCCAAATTTAGGCCAACGCTGGCAGCTTACTGGGGCTAAAGGCTGGTATTTTAACAACCTCCTGTATTTTTACTACAAAAAGGTAATCAACAGAACAACTGTATAAACTGTGTTTGGCCCATTTCCCCACTGCTGTCATTTACTCTACTGCATGGAGAATACTGGCAAAGTATCAAACTACCTGAGAGAGAATATACTGAGATTTTAACCTCTGCTTGCCTTATATTTCAACATTTCCAGTTCATAAAGGTGGGTTTCAGTCAATTAAATTAATTTCATTTAAAGCAGTCCAGCCACAAAAAGTACACCCCGGTTACAACTGAAAACCACTGCTCTCAGAAGATGCGTTATTTGTTCCAAAACACACCTACTGCTTCCAGAAAAAAGCCAAAGCAGATACCTGGACCGATAATACTGTATTTAAATGATTTAATTTTTGGTCATTTGCAACGCTTGAAGGAAAACCAGCATGATTTAATAACTTACCAGGGATTTCATTACAGATACGTTAGTTTGCATAAATATTCAAGTACATGTATCCAACTGTAAAATAAGAAGGTACTGTGGTGAAGATAATGAGCACAAAGGGCATCGTTTATTGATATGCTTTAGAATTAGATGTAGGTGTTGTTTAGCGTGTTCAGTTTGATAATAACAACCACTGCTTTGAAAACACAGGCACTGGCTCCACAGCAGTTACTGGATTCAGCAGGATGTTGATTGTGGTGAAAAAACAGCATAAGAAAATCAAGTGGGCAACTGACAGCCACTTGATCCAAAATAAAATCCATTTAATAAATAGCATGACATTTTAGAACAGAAGAAAAAAAAAAAGAGGTGGGTTGTGTGGATTGGGATTTTAATGGGACTGAAGGGAACGTGAAGTTCAGTTCCCACTTGAAAGCCTCAGTTCTACCAAACCCATACTCTAGCCTCACCAAGCTCAGAGACGCTAGTTGCGTACATCAGCCTGAATGCTTACATATCCGCAGCTCTGCAATCTGAGCAGGAAGAAATGCTTTGATATATATATAAGTAAAAAGTAGGGAACATCCTTTGTCCTTAGCACAAACCTGAGATCCTTCGTCTGATCTCTAAGAAAAAATTCATCCTGGTACTGAGAGCTTGGATCAAGGTCCACATACCTGTGGCTCCTACGGACTTCAGCAGAAAGCTTGGGTGTTCAGACATTCATATAATAAAATTGGGCAGTAACACACCAACAAATACCAACCACAAGGTTGTAGAGGTCTAAGTGCACTTTCTTCATTTTAAAATGGTCTATTGCTACAGTAGCCAAACTCCCATTTTCAATGGTAAGGATGATTAACCACTGCCCAGGGAAGAAATAGGTCTCTGTCACCTGATGTAATTAAAAATAACTCTTGATGACAGGCTCCATTTAAACTGGGATTTGTAGTCTTGGCACAGGAGTAATATGGTTTTTGGCCCATTTTATGGAGAGGTCATATTCAGTGATCATAACTATTTCTAATGATCTTAAAAGCCAAGAATCCGTCAAAGTACTATTAAATTAGAACATGAATTTGCAATTATATAACAAGCAAAACACAAAACTCTTGTGGACGAATTCCAAGTATCTGTTACGAGAAGATGGATGGTCTGAGCATCCTGCTGGTGACAGTGCTGAGCATTAGCAATACCATCCATCCAGGCATCTCGCCCTTTTGGGAATTACCCAGCGACTCACCAGTACTCTTCCAATGCCGCAACTGTTGCAATGGGGCTTTTTGTTTATCTGCTGTCAGATTTTTAAAGCATCAATTCTGGAGTAGAAACAGTACAAGAGATTCGGTACAGCACCAAAAGGCAACAGCGTCACGCGATTTGCTGTCTGAAGCACAACATCGATATTTTCTCTGTTTAATCGAGCAGTGTGATAGGGCTAAGCATATTTTGCTTGGCTATCAGAAGAGTTAGCTCGGCAAGTAGAACTGGCCAAGGAAACACTTTGGTTGTGTATCAAGCAGAACCGAAGCTCTCCAGGAGCACTAGTTAATCCTGTTGCTATTACTAAACAACACAGAAGAAGCGAAAATTTCAAAATGCTGTGTAACATGGATGTTTCTTCGTTCTACAGACCAAGCAAGAGTACGCAGGGTGGGCTGACTGTAGCAGCACACGAGAAAGTGGTGCATTCAATTAAAAAAAAAAGCAATTTTACAGCAAATACTTTTGCAAATTGAAATCAAATCCTGGGCATTGCATTACCCAAAAGAAATACAGGAAATATTTTGAAAAATTCAAAGGGTTTATTTTTATCTTTTCAAAACAAAATGTTTTACTTTTTTTTAACTATAGTTTATATAGTCCGCTTTTAAAAGGACACAAAATCTTAAAAAGAATGTGAGAAAACACACAGGTGAAAAAATGTGTAACACAGTGAGAAAGATCTGTAAGTGAAATAAACTGATTAGTCTGAAAAAAAAAAAATGTATTTCAGTCTAGAAACATTCCCACTTGTTACTTTTTGCTCAGCAAACATGTTTTTTCAACCTTGAACGAACATGAAAAAACATCTTGAATTTCTGCTGTGGTCAGTGACCCTCTTGTCTCACACCAAACCATTATCAGAGCAAGCTTCACGTATCTACACCTGACAATAGTTCTATCAACAGCCTTCACAGTGCTCATCTGAGCAGTGTCTAATACAATATTTTAAGAGTCGCTTTCCATTATCCACAAGGAAATCAAGCCCTGAGTTTCAGTCAACTGGCATTTTTTACTTTGCACCAACCTTGGATGTGCCCCAAGGGCAGGACTCTGTGCAAAAAACACCACATCGCATATTGGTTTCCCTGAGAGCATCTTATATGAAATAAAGATTACAAAAATAACAGCAATTTACTTACCACTCATCACAAAAACATTTCTGTACTGCTGCAAATACTTACTTGCACATATTTTCCACCATGTAAATAATATGCAAAGCCTGATCTGTATCTAGAGTTCAACATCTTTACGCAATTTAAGAATGGGTTTTCACGTAACTTAGTGTTAGCCTTTTTTTTTTGGTGCAGTGGTTTTATGGCGATGCTCTGTCAGAAATAAAAGATGATCTGCAATGTATGCTAGCAAAAGAAAAAATGAACCAGGCTGTTTCTGAATTACACTAAATATTTTTGCAAATTTTATGCGAATGCCGTGACATATCCACGGGCTTTCTATATTCTTAACACAGACCTGCAAAATTCAAGCTGCATGCCACAGCTCTTCTTTACAAGAAATATGATTTAGGTTTCTCTGGTGTTAGTTCAGCCTGAAACGCAACTGAGAGCTGTTCAGAATTCCTACAACTTCTGCTGCAGAGAAATGAACTTAATTTGCAGCCCTTCTTACCAAATTAGCAGGAGATAAGGTCAAAGGATCCAGACAATAAGGGAACTGCATCAATTCCGAAGGCACGCAAAGGTAAGAGCGCTTACGGGGGCAGAGTGGAGGCTGACTTTTACCAGGCAGCGGTAACAAATTTATCACCGGATTCCAGCCTATGCTGTTAGAAGAGCCTCATTAAGTGTTTTGCAGCTCTCAGGGGCAAAGTGTAATGAGAGTTAGAGAACTTTCCCTGTTCCTTGCAGGAGGCACTGGCCCCGTGCTACCCCTCTGTGTAGGGAAGAACGAATCTGTTCAAACGAAGCTTGCTCCACCACCACGGACCTTCAATGTTCAGCCAGGGAGTCTTAGGACAGCGGGAGACGCCGGGCCAGCCTGCCCGCCTTCCACTGAGTGGAGCTGCACGGAGGCGAAGTGAATCCCTTCATCTCCAGAACCCATCGCGTGAGCATGACCGAGTCGGAGCAGGGTCTGCTTTAACAGTCTTGTGAGCAGGCACGACCTGTTTGCTGGGCTGAAGGCCCAGACAAAGCCCTAAATTTTTTGACAAACTGAAGATGGAAGAAAACTTAGGATTAAAAGCATTGTGCTTTGTGTGGGATGTGGAATGCAAGTGGAATAAGGACGTATTTTTTCCTCCCCAAACCTACTTTAGAAAGATGTTTCTGGTGGCGAAGAAAAGCCCTTCTTTAATCTTCCTTGTGTCTGTCTCACTAACTGGGCACATCCTATCTTAGAAGGAGGGTGTAGCATGCAGAATCTCCAAACACAGGTGAAAGAAGGTTTAAGCGCTCGTGCCCGTAGCAGTTTACACCAGGTCCCCACAATACACACAGTGCTCACAATGCTCGTTGATGAAACCACCAACCGCCAGAGCAAGGCTGTAGGGCTCTTGGGAATCCTCCACGGCGGAAACCCCATCCCCTACCGTGCTTCCTACCGCTAGTGTGACTCTCACTAGTAACCCGTGGTGGGGTTTGGGCAGGCAACGCTGTTCAGTGATGCTGCACCGATTCTGCTGCTGTTGCCTTGTTTCCTCTTGTGAAAAAAAAAAAGAAAAAAGTATTTCTCCTTGTGACTAGGATCCCGGGGATTAACATAACCGTTCTGTGAACATATCCCTAATAGGGCACCATGGCACTTAAGACCCCAACCTCTGCATTCTCTTACCAAAGCAAATCTCTTGGTTTTCAGTTGTGTAAAGGACATAATTTAACCAACAATGAGAGGAAGGGAGTGCGGTCTGGTCTAAGGGGAAAGCACAGCCTGGTACCTGATCTTTATATGGTCTCAGAGAGCTTTACAACATTCAATAAATTAACCTTATAGCACCCAGTAATGAAGCCGTACTCCATGCTCGTGACTGGGGGGAAACAACCTCCGAGGGCCAAATTTCTTATCTCAGTTACAACTCTGCAACTGTGCAGACTTCCACACCATGTGCAGACAAAGACAGACCGTAACTGACAAGGATGAGTTAATTTTCCAAGGTTATGGGACAGTCAATAAATGAGCCAGCACTGAAAAACAGGTTCCTGATGCTCTTATCGCCAGAAAAATTACTAATTATGACAATTAAGTACTTGAATAAAGATGTATTATGGCAATATTTTTAGGTCATTAAAAGTCACAATCATATGTTCTTAGGTGGCAGCTAAATCACTCACTAAAAGGCAAGGTTCATATTATTTCAGAGATGCAAAATGACTAATAGTTTTCCAAGTGAAAATCCACAGAAGAGGAGAAAGCAGGCCAGCAAATTTTCACATTATACTTCATAATGTTAATTACTGATGATAGATGTTCTTGAATTTATTTACTCTGGAAACTGTCAGATAGCAGGACCTGGACTTTTTCACTCATGTAAATACCTGAAACAATTCCACATTCTTGTAACTTCTATTATAAATCATATGTTTCAGCTGAAACATCTTCCCTTTTTACTGCATTGACATAAGAAGATGAGATCAAAGACTGGCAGAAATGAGTGAATTTCCTCTCTCATGAGCTTTTTCTGGAAATCTCTGCTGGCAAACTGTGAAGCCCAACTTTTCTGTCCTTACTCAATTTCAGCTTTCATGAACTCTCCCTCTGATGCTGAGAATTAACTTCCCTTCTATTTTTTCCCACTACCATATAAAAATGCATATATTGCAATATTAAATTCACAGGGGTAATTAATGAGGAAGTTCTTGCCGACACTTGGCTCAAAAGGAGCCAAATCTGCTTTGTTAGCTTTCTACAAGATCTCCAGAGGTTATTATTCCCCCATGATCCTTAGCTAGAATTCTAATTTATAAGGAGTAAGTTTAGAAAAAAGGAAAAAACCCCAAATTTTAATTGCATTCACATTTTGCAGGTACACTAAAATCAAGCAAATGCAAGCAGGCAAACGTGGACCCCACTTTGAAGATTAGTGATATTAAAGAAGATTTCAAGCTGAGAGTTCTTCCATCTGTGAAAGTTATGATCTGACAGACACATCACAAAGAATTAATCTGAACACATAACCTAACTCCACGCCATGCAATGTGACAGGCTAACTGCTGAGGACAGAAATTATACTCCGGTTTTGCAAGGCACACCAGCACATGTGTACCACGAGGCAGTAAAGCAGTCCCACAAAACGATGAGACTACTCACCTACACACAAGCATTTTGCTGGGTAGAATCCTCTAACCAAGTTTATTAGCAAACAAACTTTTCATCAGCAATCCCATCGTGCTGGGACAAATGCTGTGTCCACAGCTCGCCCGAATGGGCTTGGATAATAGTAAAATGAAGCCTAAAATCTGCTCACTGAAATTGCACAGCACATTTAGTGGATGACTCTCTTCATCCCTCAGCACTGCAGGTAAAATTTACAAGGCACAGAAGCATTTCACAGAGGTTAGGTTCCCTATTCCACTGTTTTTGAAGTTATTATCTTTCCACTTTTTCTAATATAGCCTGTTGACTCTGTTATCTAACCACGTCCCCTCTGCTTCATGCTTGTAAGTGGCTACTTCTACATAAGTAGCCAGTACTTAACAATTTTTCTGATAATACAAGCGGTGAAGAAATCCCACTTACTTCCACTCTTAAGCAGGTGCTGTTCCTCTTCTTTCAGCCTGTTCTGCATAAGACGTAACATGTTTGCTGCTTCCTGTAAGAGGTGAAAACAACTGAATTAGAAGAGCTGCCACACTGTCCACTCAAGTAGCTAATTGGATGGTCCTACAGCAACAGTTAAAGGCACTCACAGGTAGAATGAGAATAGAAAATTGCTGCATTGAAAATATTTTTATGAAAAAAAGGTCTTAATTGAAACACGGAAACTCCTACTTTGCCCATGAGGTCAGGATATAAAGCATGTACCCAGGTGAAACAGTGCACTGAAAATCAACTGTACATTCCCACCAGCTGAAACCTCACTTACCGCATTGAAAATGAGTTCACTTGTCCTTGTCCCACAGAAAATTACTGCTGTTACAGAACAAAAGGGGCTTTCTTTGGAAAGCAGTCTTTGGCAGTTGTTTTCAACCAATACCCCATCAAACACCAGAAGCGGTCTGTAAAATGACTGCAGCTTCATAATACACGAATCAAACCAGAATAAATTCACACATTTCCACACATGCCAAAAAAATGGGAGCAAAAAGCCCTAGCAATAAGCTGGAGAAATACAGCCATAAACTATACTATAGCATATGGCTATACTTCCTTTCAGGTGCAAATGAGAACCATGACAGTAAGACTGCACGGGGTGGTTTGTTGATTTTCTTTTTTGAATATAGTAGGGTGTTAGATAAAACTATGCTGAGAAACACTATTGTAAAGACAGTATGATAAAGTTACGGCAAATGCAGTTCCGAGTAAATGGGAAAAGACAGGTAGAACGGTGGTCGCTGTGCTGAGGGAGAGAAGCAAATCCCAAGCCTCAACCCATTCAAATGAAGGCCAAAGGTAATAGAAAATGTTACAAAAAGGCCCACAAGGACTTATAAAACCTAAGTCTTGCACAGTCAGCTGAGTAAGAAATGAGACAGCTCAGAAGGGAGGCAGCAGGCTGATGGTAGTAGGGCAGTGGCAGTTAAGACAGACATTCTCATTCCAGCATAATGGATTAGTAAGAAAACATGGCTGGCTCTCTAGACAGTTAACTGATGAGGGTAATTTTAAATCTTCTAGGATGCATGCACTTGCAGAACTTTACAGACCAGGTAGACTAAAGGGACTATTTGATTGCTAAACACCACAACGCAATTGCAGGAGGTATTTCGCCGAGTTCATGAAGTTCACTGTCCAGTTAGGACTAAAATCTAGCAGAGATACCAAGAGACTGAATCTTAGGAACTAAGGTTCGCTATTCCAACGGCAGCATCAGACAGAAGAACATATTTTTAATGACATCTAGTTTAAAGTTGGGTAATGTTAACGGTGAATAGCAAACTGAACTATCAGTAGAGTAGGTGAGAGATGAATGCGTACAGATTCAGATAGAACCTACAATACTAAACAGGTGGCAAACAGCTGATGGAAGGATTATAACCACAAATTTTGCTAGTTTTAGTTTCTTCTACAATTCCAGTCAAGGAAGACAAGTAGATGTGAATGCTAATTAACTGTGGATCGAACTAAGATTTTTCTATGTAAAATATGCGTATAATTAAAAACACCAGTTGCTTTGACATGGTCAAATCTGCACCTTTACAGTGAAAGGAAACGTGGACTCGGTTGGAATATCCACGGGACAGAGGGAAGAAAGTAAGAAGAGCATATGCAAACGGTTGAACGGCAGGCAATCCTTTTTACACTTTCAGGTGGAAATCTGTCTGAAAGTGTAAAAGTATATCCATATGTATGGCAGTAATATGCTTGCTGAGAAAGGAAAATCACCTTCCACCAACCTCTAGGCAGCAGCAAACCACCAAGTCCCACCCAGCGTGCAAGGAAGTTGCTGGAAACAGAGGCCTAGGGACTGGCTTGCACGATGCATCACATCTTGGCATAAACATCTGTGTCTTGGGAGTTGAAATTCATGCTGAAAAAGCTTGCAGAGAAGATGTTTACAGGTGGTAAGGGGAAGTGAAATAAGTCACCCGTATCTGGTGAGAAACCCAGGTCAGTGCCTCTCTCAAGGCCACAGAGAGAATAAATTCTCATCCAAAAATCTGCTCTGGACAACCTTACAAAGTGTCTGCCATACAAACTCTCCAGGACTGATAGAGACAACGGCCCCGCAGATGCTGGGAAGACTACTAACAATTGCCTGGGATTGTAGAAATAACACTGCAAAACCTATCGAAAATAACAGAAATAACACTGCAGGCATGGCAGCTTCCAGGGCTATAAAGCAGAAAGGTCGTCATGCAAAATCATACTGAATTAAGACACTCCGGCAGCAACTTGCGACTACTGAAATCCCTGAAGCGATGGATATATATTCTGCAGAGAGAAGCTAATACTGTCTGCAAGAATGAGGAAGGAAAAGACACAAGCATATTTTTATGTGTCGTTTCATGTAGGTTCAGAACATTTTAAATACCCTGTTTAGGAAACTGATCTTCTTTATTAATTCCTTCTGTAAGGAACAGCTGACCAGTGAGGACGGAAGAGTGTGACTGAAGGTTAAAGGAAAGGGAAGATGCAAGGATGCCGAGGACAGTGTGGTTACCTGCCTCCTCTTGATCCATGCTGTTGACCACGACAGAAGCAACCTCCACATAGCAGCAACACATCTGCACGCCGCCTGCAAACCTGCACAGCGCAGTCCCGTTGAGAAAGGTAACCACTGCAACGATTACCATTCTCCATCCCCCTCAGTGTTAGCAAAGCCTGTTTAAAGATTGATGAAAGTCGAAATGAATGTGGACACAAGGTAAAAATTTCAGAGGTTTCTAGCTACCAGTGTTTCCTTTGGTCTCTGTAGCACGTGCCCGTTCCAAGACCTCCCACTGCAACTGTGGGTCCCAACATTTTCTGACTGAGCCTCACAGTTGCTATCTTCTTACCCTACCTCCTCCTCTCTATCTGGTTTCTCCCAGTCAGTCATAAGATTTTCAGGATATCTAAACAAGTCTTGCCCCTGACCCCAGCAAGCATTTACAATACAGCCTCCCCATTGCTATAGCTTTGGGACAAATGGAGTAAGTGAGGGCTTGAGATTCAGCCACCTGAATCTCAACCCCACCGGCTGCTGCAGCCTACACAGTGCATATGGCAAAGAAAATCTGTAGATGTAGGAAAAAAAGAAAAGCTATTACCCAAATGTCATGGGGACAAATTAATACACCCAGAAACCATTTTTAAAATGCTCACAGACCAGTGAAATAATGGGTACAGAGATAATCATTGCCTAATACTGTAATTCCAGGCATACGTTAAGACAGCTGAAGCTGGCAATTCAAATTCAGTCAAATAAGCAGTCTCTCTCCTGCACCCCGGGCCACTTGCTCCTTCCCTTCTATCACCCTCCTGCTCTGGTGCAAGCGCTCGTGCAGCTACCAAAAAAAAAGGGGTGAAAATTAGTCCATCGAAACAAAGTTAAGCCAGGCAAATTCTGCACTGCAGTTCAGCCTGCGGCTACGCTAATTCTGGACTGGCACAATGGAGGACGGGGTGCTGCAGTGGTGGGAAAAACAGCAGCGGTGAGAAGACGGGGTACTGTTTGTTGCAGCTTTAGTGCTGGTGGACTTCAAATACAAGAGGAATGAGGTCGAAGAAAATGGTTTAACCACACTGATGAGCCACTTCTCCCCCTTCCCTCTCGCCTCTTACTTGTGCTGCTGCCAGCAGCTCAGTTGACCTCACAGCAAGCCAGCCCCGAGAGTTAACTGGCAGGAAAAATGTTGATTTTTCTACTGGTTTAGGTTTCTGAATAGCTGGATGCACGGTTGGTCAAATGCCGCTGTCAGCCCAAGGGAGCTGCTGA
The DNA here is from genome assembly GCF_964289735.1 of Phaethon aethereus. Lineage (NCBI taxonomy): Eukaryota > Metazoa > Chordata > Aves > Phaethontiformes > Phaethontidae > Phaethon > Phaethon aethereus. The sequence goes on from NC_138591.1 coordinate 17,062,468, forward strand.
GACCGTACAACATTGTCCCTTCCAACAGGAGCCCACCACTCCATCAGTTCAGCTGTGCTGCCAGACTGCACCCTGCAAAAGCTTATCAAAAACTGCAGCGACAAACACTGCTCCAAAAGGGCAGCCTCAAACTACTTGGAACCGAGACAGTATCAGTTAAGTGCTGTTTCTAGTCCTTAACAAGTAAGATCTTCAAAGGAGGGGGCAGAAGCGATGGCAGATCATGTATCTAGAAAGTACACACAATTTATCATGTCGTTTTTTAAAGTTATAGGCTCACGTAAAAGAATCTGCAGAGAAATCTTAGATCTGTTAAATTACTGAAAGAATTACAACAGCTTTACTGGTTTCAGATTTGGGGTTTAAAAACAATGACAACTTTTAAGCAGCTGAGTCTCTGACAGCTCCAGCTTTTCTTTCTCCCTGCTCCTTTCAATGACTGCAACCATCAGGCTGCATTTTTTGGCCTGACTGGCTTCCACCCTCACTGCAGACACCACTCCCCACACTTCCCATTATCTTAACGGTTGCGATTTTTATCAGCTCAGTGAAAACAAGACCATGCTAATCAGGGATGTTTTCCTGTTTTAGGCTGGCCACTTGTGTGACCCAGGGCTTCCGAAATGAGGCAAGGGAGAAAAAGCTGAGGGTGTGATGACATAAGGCCATAGATGCTCTTTCAACACATGATGTCGTACCACAGACTTTAATAGACCAGCACTCCGCACAAGGCAGCGGTCACGTTTTCTGCGCAGAGTGGCGGCTCCATGAAATAAGAGATGTGACCTTGACCTCGTGAAGCACCCGCGGGGAACGGCCTGGGTGCCTCGGGACGCCGTACGAGCGGGAGCCAACGTTTAAGCGCTCTGTTCAGTCTCCCCAGTAAACAAGACTGAAATGCTGCAGGCAAACGCTGCACGTATCCTACTCTACAAGCTAACTTTACCCAAATAAGTGGCAGCATACACTGTGGAACCACAACGTCAAATTAATGCAATTAAAGTGCCAATTAACACAAAACCAGAGCCAGCCTGGCCCATCGGAGGGGGCTCTCAGGCCTTTCAGGACACCACAGATTATTGAGGCTGAAAATCCTGCTTTAGAGGCAGACAGGTCTCTGCTCAGATGAACTTTTCCTCCTCTGTCTCACATAGTATGCAGCCTTTTTTAGGTGTAAATCTGCCTTTTAACGAGTAACCACATCAATCACTTTGCAAATTCAGAGCGGCCAGCCTAGGTCAACGTGCAGCAGGGCAGGGCTTTGCTGCCAACACTTAGACCCCCAGAACAACCCCGGCACCAAGGGACCTTCGGAAGTCCCTAGTCCAACCTCCTCAAAGCAGGATCAGCAACGGGGTCAGACCACAGTGCTCAGGACTTGAGCAGTTTGGTCTATAAAAACCTCCAAGGAGAGAGGCCAATCAACCTTTCTGGGCAACCTGTTCCAGTATTTACTTATGCAAATGGTGAAAAAGTTTCCGTATATTATCAGGTCAGAACTATTGTTCCTTGCTGGTAATTTGTCCATGTCTTTTGGTATGTATGGGCTCAGTTCACCTTACTCACCAGTTATGCCACCAGCCTTCCATAGCAGGCACCTTATCTCGTGACAAAGAAATAAATGCTCTATATACAGGCAATAGCAATAGGAAATAATAATTTTGTTGACATACTGGAACAAACAAAGGCTTTTAAAAAAAATAAGTTTCAGCTACGTTTACAGTCAACTGTGCTTTTTTCATGCCCAGTTTCTGAGTCAGCAAGAACCTTATCCTTCTTCTACAGCCCACCGAAAGCACTATTTCAAGACGTGTAATTTTTCTACAATGGAGTCTGAACGAGTACTATACAGATATTCTGTATCTGAGCTGACTTTAACTGGCAAAGCAGATGGCTTTATATCTCATATCTGACTATAAAAGTCTTCGGAAAACAGCAATAAAACAAAACACATGGCTGTTTGGCAGAATGTTTTAATACTATTTAACCTATTGCTCTACACACAAATAAAACGTCAACTGTGAGCTCCTACAGCAGGGTGAATGGGAGTCGGCTTTGAAAAATCTTCTTACAGAAAGCTATACAAAAGCAGAGCTTTTTAATTTATTGACTATTTTTTATGATTTCTTTAAGAGAAGGATTACTTAACAGCCTGCAATTACAACTATGTGCAAACTACACACAACTGTGTGTAGGATCTAGGGGGGGAAGGATTGGTTGGGTTTTTGTTTGTTTTTAAAACAGAGGCCAATATGCCACCACGGAGAATATCCTCCGGCAGTAGACCCACAGACAACTAGCTCTGCCACTGCCTCAGTGTTTGACTCAGGGCAAGTGATCCAGGATTTGAATAAGCCACATAATTTCTCGATTGCCCGTCCTTTATGATACACCTAATGCTGTGGAGTATTGTTTTAAACAATAAAATCAAGTTGGTGAAATCATGAGATTGAAGACAACTCTGCCCCTCCAGATTGCAGAGCAGCAAGTCTACAAAGGCTCAAAAACAGAAAGAACAAAAATGACGCAGCATTTGATAATTTAATTTTTTTTTTAACATTAACCTCAAAGTTTTGTTGGGAAAGTTGTGAAGAAAACACAAGCGGGATTTTGAATACAAAGAATTTGTGCCCTGGAGCCAGCTGGCAAACAACATGGTTACCACTAATTAGAAAGAAAAGGAAAAGGAAGAGAAAAATAGGAAGAGGATAAGTTTGAAAGAACAACAGGACAACAACTGGAGCTCGGTGACTTTTTTTGGTCAGACGCTAACATTTTGACTTTTGCCTAGGCTAGCTCTTCTGTTCTCAGACATCCTCCCAATCCCAGAAATCTCTCTATGTATAACCTTTTCATCTTAGTGAGGGAAAACAGTATTTCCTTCTGGTTCCTCCCCAGTGATTTGCTAGAGAACAGTGGTAATTCTACTGCTCTGTAGTACACTTAAAGTGAACCAATTTGATGATGGATTGAACCGCCTCGTCTTCACCTTGCTTATTAATCTCAGCAGCTCTTTCTTGCTTTGTTATAGAACAAAGCAGCTGAGATTAGCTCTTGCTACACACACACAATGGGATTTGTTTTTCATAATAGAGTGCTGCCACTCATTCAGCAGGAGTCAGATAGAAGGACGAGGAGAAATTGTGTGGTGCCTGAAGAGAGAATGTGACAGTACTCTTAATAAGAGGAAGCCTGCTAGGTACAACAGAAAGGTAAGCGAACACAACGTTGAGGTTGCACGATTGAAGTTAATGATAGCGTGGGGTGCCAACCTACCCGGAGCTGTTCTTCAAGAATTGAAGACGATGCTTTGTACCGTGCTGAACTACTATTAAATACCTCACCCTAAATTCATGTCCAGTTTTATGATTTGAATTGGAATATAGCCATAGTTATGCTTGACTAAAAGTGACTGCAGTGCTACAGGGTTTTTTCCCTTTTTATTCTGTTGAGGAATGAAGACTCTGGGAGAGAGGTAAGATCCATCTGAAGAAGTGGGGCAGAAGAATCTTTACCAACAGACTTGCTAACCTACGCGGAGGGCTTCAAACTAGGCCTGGCAGGGAATGACGATGATGATAGCGCGACGAGAAGTGGAGGCACTGTGAGCAGTGAAGACAAGGCTCTGGTACGTCCCTCATGAACGCAGCACAAGCAGGAGCCCACCTCAGGTGCCTGGGCACAAGTACACACTTCATAAGAAACAAAACAGGAGGAATTAGAAGGTGCATAGCTTTGATCCCATCGGGATTACAGAAATATGGTGAGACAGTTTCCATGTTTGGAGGGTTGTACTAGATGGATTTAGGCACTCTAGAAAAGGATGGGCTGGGAGGTGACGAGGAGAGGCTGCTCCTTCTGCAAAGTATAGGTGATGAGCCCTTTGAGAATTTATGGTTAAGGATCAGAAGACAAACTCTGACCTATAAAACAACATAGATCATGCCACATAAACTAATATTCATTTTAACCTTGAACTTTTAAATGCTTATTGTCAGCAGATCATCTCACTTCAGTAAAAAAAACAAAACCAAAAGACACAGCTGGCTACTTATTACCAGAGGCGGCCTTTGGTTTCCCATCTCTTGCCTATATGGTCATTTGAAGAGGACTTTTCGTTTTCCTACGAAGTTACCAAAACTGAAAATTAAAAGATTCCTTTCCATATCACACGATGTTGCGTTCTGTAAATAGCATAGAACCGCAGCGAAGCTGGCTTACAGCTGCTTAGAGCCAGCAATAAAGCAGGACCCTGGCCTTCCATCATAGAGATAGATTTTGCATCTAGAAGTTATTCTTCTTTGACTGATAATGCCACCTCAGTAATTATGAACTGCTGTCACTGTGATAGAGCTTTCTGATGAATACAGAAGCAGCAAACTCCCCCCAAACCCCAGTGTTAGATCAAGTACAGTGCTTTGGAGAATGTGGTCTCAAACGAGCCACTGCTCCAAATACAGAGTTCTGCACCAGGAAAGAAAACATGAACTTGTTCTAGCAGATTCTCTGGATTTCTCATCAAAGTTCATACTAATACGTACTTAGCTTTTATAGACGTTTATGCATCTTTATCATTTTGGCCTGAGGAGCATCTGAAAGCCACCACCAGTGGTCATTTAAACTTTTTTAGAGGTCATCCTTCCAGTGGATGAGCACACATTGAATGAATTGAAATCATCAGCCCTTATTATAAGACCATCTGTCTCCTTATTCTCATTATTCCCATCCTCTCCCTCGCTTTCATATGCTGAAACAGTCATCGCCTCTCATCATTAATAGTCATTTTACAGTAATCATTTCTATTGAAACACATCTGAAGCATACTTGAGAGTATTTTATACACTTAACTGATACTCACCAGAAACTCACCATTATCATAATACTTGCACCGCCAGTGTCGGTGGAAGGGGATGAGGATTCATTTCTGCTGTAGTGTCACTATTTTAAATTACTAATTTGATTCATTGTTCTTCTTCAGAGAAAGCTTTTTTTTCTTTTAATCTTGAAAGTCATTTTCTGTCCCAGCTAGCTATTACCTGTCATTGATGTATCTATTTTCAAAAGAATCAAATTCTTTTGAAAAATAGCAAATCTTATGCTACTTTACAACATGACTCTGTCTTTCCAGGTTATTCTTTTCCTGTGTTAAACTCTGCTAGCCTTGCATTTTGCTGCTTCTTGTGGAAGAATTGTTCACTAAGAGTACTGTAATAGATACAGAAGTGTTTCAATAAATGGGGGAGAAGAGTATTAGTCATTCAAGCTGACAGAATAGCACTTATCCGCGTCAAACACGAAATCTGAGTTAGCAGGCTCAGTAGAAGGAGACCAAACAGCATTCACGTTAATCAGTTCTCAGTACACAGGCACGACAGAACGCAGCATCCTCCCCCAATAAATTCTGACACACCGACTCCAGTGATCACATTTATCAAAATAAACAATTAGGTCTGTTGGATCACTACTGAAGTGCATTCATCAACAAAAGTCACAAAAATACCTCAAAAGTTTCTTGAAAGGTTTATCTTTTCAAGGAAATACATGTTAATTAACTGAACTTCATTCATGCCATCATGGAAATTAGGAAAAAAAGCTAAAATGTTTTTAATGTAAATGAAATGTATCATAAAGGCAGGCTATCATAGTTAAAAAAAAAAAATCTAGCATGGGTTTTTATGATGACTTTGTTTTGGGGAAAAGTCTTTAGGAAGGTTTACTGCTATCAGGGATCTGTGGGAAAGAAGAACAAGGAACAGGGTGCCCAGCTGAGCCTTTGCATGGGGTCAGGTGAGTAGTAGAAGGCAGAGACAGGAAAAGATGGAATTTATGGCCTAGGATACGTACACTGATGCTATTCTAACATAGCAGCTCTTGATGCTACCAACCTCAGGCTACACGAAGCCAGACAGTGAAGTGTATTTAAAAACAACCCACTCTTAACAGGATGCAACACAATCCACAGCAAGTCTTTTAAAATTACATTGGTTTGATGTTTATCACATATATACTTCTTTCTAAAGCTTCCATGATTACTTAGCAGTTCTGGCTTCAGTACGTCCAGCTCAAACACTGCAATAACTATTTATTGCAGAACTGATAAATTGGAGTTGAAAGTGAACAGCACACTGCATAACCTCAAGTTGAGAGGTAGCATCTTGAGACTTAAGGCAGATCAGTTACTGTTCCTCTCGAATAAGCAGACTGTGCATGAAGGTCTCACCTAGACATTAATATCTTCCCTTTGGGAACTCAAAAGGAAGGGAGTAAACAGAAAGAGCAAATTAGCTCAGGGGGACGAATTCCAACTAGGGTGCCATATCCATGCTTTGCATGAACTTTCTTTGCTTCTTTCTACAGCTCTCCCCTCTTATCCTCGTAAGGTAAATCAGTAATCCTCCCTGTGGCATGTTTCTTGAGCAACTTTTGATGTAATATAAAAGCTTTCTGCAAAAGTTACTCCACTTTTTTTTTTTCCTGTGCCTACATATTACAAGTTTTCCATTAGAACTGTCAAACAGTGAACATGCTCCCCAAAGAGGCTGCACAGTCTCTGTCCTTCGAGGCTTTCAAGACTGGACTGAGTAAAGTCTTGAGCAATGTGGTCTGATGCCATAGCTGACCCTGCTTTGAAGAGAATTAATCTGTGAATCAGTGACCAAGAAAGCAGGTTTAAAAGTTATTTAGCTACTTTGACTGGTTTTCTATTTAAAAAAACACCAAACACCAAACCAAAACTTTCCACCTCAAATACTCCTCTCCACTGCTGTACTGTACTTGTTTTGGGCTATATATTAGGACACAAGGCAATTCAATGAATTTGACATCAGCTACATGAAAGATCCCAGAAAGGGTACCAGTCCAGCTCTGTGCAACCTTATCCCCTTTGTTATGTGCTCTGCCAGTTCTGGAGTCAGCTCTGGCTCTGATGAGCTTGAGGCTTCAAATCTTCCTTTACTCCATGACTTTCCTTCCCCTCTCCTTCTGTGACGCTCTGATGATTAGGATCCCTTCTTGCATGCACACATGCACTCTATTTTCATTACTTCCTGGGCCAGCCAGTTCCGCCTCACACCTATGCGTGCATTTTGCACAGTATGGATCACTTCTTTTCAGATTGATGTAACTTTTCCCTTGACTATCTCCATTCATTCCACGATAATGGGAAAGAGGCAGCATAAATATGGAGAAGCCTTCATAAAAACAGATGACATGTATACCAAATGCTTCTGCTGAACTGCTTTTCCAACACTGCTCCTAGAGCACATTTCGCTGTGCCGCCAACGAGAGCTGTCTCATTATTCACATAAATTGGGCCCTTTTGAGAGCGAGGAGCTTTGCGCTGTCATGATTGAGCAAAACAAGTACCAGCATAAATGCCTTTTTCAGTTGGTTAAAGCAGCATAGGGATCATGCCTACATACACATCTAGCGTGTTTACGCTAGGTTAAGGTCTTCCTTTCAGATTCAGCAAGATCCAGATTCAATAAAGCTGGCTAGAAGCTTGAAGTCAAAGGTCCCAAGAGGATGTAAGAAATACTCCGGAACCATCAGTCAGAGCCAAGGGAGCAGAACATCAGAGGTAACACAGCGCTGAGCGCACCGCTGAGGATTTATGTGACTGTCTACAACAGGGTGTAGCTCAAGAGGATTGTGAAGAGACGGAAGACAAAAGGATTGGTAAGGCACCCGCACAGACAGCAACATGAGACTAGTTGAGATCACAGGCCTTTAAATCATTCCCAGAACTAAGAGAAGAAGAAAGACCCAGACTAACATTTTCTGCCCAGAATTTTCCAGGTAAAATACTTTCATGCAAGTCAGCACTAACACTCAGGAATTCACTACTGCTGAAAATAACGTGACAGAGGATGGACTTCATCCTGTGAATCAAATGTATTCATCATTAGATATAATGCAAGTTTACCATAATGACAACTCCGCTCCATTTTTGCTATTCGCTTGTGTTGAAGATATGAATCATAATGACTCAATAACAGCTTATTGAGCATTCCCTTCATGTATTACATTTTTATTGTACCAAGCTTACAAGCGACATTGGTTGGATGTGTGGTTTATTTGAATTAATGTACAATTCTGTAATGTAAACCTGAGGTCAGTTTGCAGTGTCTGAAGAAATCATCATCCAAATTAATATTGATTGGAAGTTAGTAGTCACAGCTGTGTCTTGTTCACCACCATAAAGCAGTCACTGTCACATCACTGCTAGAATCTAACGTCAGAATTATCCTCTCCCTGTGTCACAGGTAGCACAAACCCTCAAGTGTTCGAAGGGTAGTCAGGATTATTCGCTCTTTTCAAGGAAAGTGTTTATTATATCCAAGAGTAGTTGTTCTTGGCAAACTTGATGGTTCCAGGAATTGATAACGGAATCTGCTGCCTTCTGTCTTGAGATCAATTAGGTCCAATATAGCCCATATTTCTTATAGCAGAGAATCTCTTCTATAGGTGGCTGACACGCACTTCATTTCTTATTTCCCACCAGTCAAGTCCCAAATTAAGAGGCAGTGCCAGCAAGCCTCTCTCTAAGTCTTGTTATAGCCCTAGCCCAGGAATTGGGCTAAAAAACAAGACCCATTTTTTACAATTTCTCCAGCTTGAAAACATTTGTGCTCCTAGTCCCTGCTTGCCAGGACAGTGCTCTAGCTACTAGCTTAGAAGACCGGGATAAAACTATTTTTAAATATCTCATTGTGGTGGGTTAGAGAAGAAGAAAGTAAAGATAACTAATAATGCAGACAAATCTCTCTCTGAAAGGGAATGGCAAGCGCTGTTTCTAGGATCGTTCACATGCATCAGGCTATGATTCTTTAATACAAAACAAGCAGGTAATACTCACTGGGCAACCAATGACCTACAACATCATCAGGTTTCACCTTACACATCCTTCTTCTCTAGTTTCAATAATTCTGTGTTCTCCTCCACAAGATCACCCTGCTGAAGTAGAAGGGACACAGGATAGCTTCATTCCAGCCTACTCTACAGATTAAGAAACAGGAGCTGTTGGTTTAAAAATCCTTGTGGCTGAGGAGGAACTGAGATGTAGGATGCACTATATGAAGTCCTTGTTTCTTGTTAGAAGACAGCCACCACCAGGTATTTAAAATGAATGCAGCACTGCCAAAGTGACTTAGGCCCTACTTTACCGGCTGGGCTCAGATCAAGTTAGGTTTCGCATGAGTCCTTTCAAAGATGCAACAAAGCTCGAGTAGAAGACAGGCATATAGCTCTCCAGGTCAACAAATTTTTAAAAAGCAGGCTCTCAGAGTCTAGTGGCCTAAAATGGAGGTTCCCATTGATTTCAGGACTACATTGTGCTCAAGATAAGCCCAAATGAGAATGTAAATGGAATCCTAGAAAAACAAATATGACCCATAGTCCCTGGGCAGAAAGGTATGCTGTTTGCCCTAAGATTTCTTACCTTTCCTTAGTCCTGATGTTGACACTGCTGCAATGCTTCTGAAACGATATGGATCACGATTTGGCCCACTGGTATCTCCATATCAGAATTACCTTCAAAGAATCCTGATTCTGGAGCTCTCAGAGGAGAAGGCAATGACTGTGCAAGGTGCAGTAACTCACACTGCCAGCCCGTATGCTAGGTGGGTGTTAGACAAGGGTTCTGCCAGAACCCCTATCCTAGAGGTCTACTGTTCATATGTACATAGTGTTTAATTTTCATACGTTTCACAGAATTAAAACAGAAATTGTCTCTACACAGATAGAAAACTGAGAACTATTTTACTATTTAACATTTAAAAACTCGAACTTTATGGTTTTTCACATTATGAGATTACACATGCTTGTGCAAATCAAAATGCTAGTCTCATAGCTACGTTTCTCTGCTGCTAAGTACCTTGTGCAGTAGCAGAGCATAGACCTCCTAAATTTCACATACCTCATTTTAACATTACCTACTTGCGTCATTTGGTGCAAATCACTTGCAAAACAGCAGTCCCAAAATAAGAGTTATTTTAACTTATTTTTTTCTTGCAACCAACTCTTTAATTTTTAATCACCTAGTAAAACATTTCTCATAATGACTTTTATGTGTTGATCTATAGGGAGGAAAAAACCCAAAACTGATCTGCTTGATCAATGGTGCTTCAAGTGATCGGATTGTCTCCTGCTGCGAGTGAATTTCAAGCTAGATTTCTGTTACATAGTTCACCCATCTAAAGTACTTATGAATATTCAAAAGCATAATGAAGGCTGACAGGAAAGGCAGAAAGAACCATAATATGAACAATCCACTTATTCTATTTTCTTACCAAATAAAGCTTGATAAAGAGAACACTTAAACCCTAAAAGGCAGTACATTCAGAATGCACTAAATAGACACTCTTTTCATGCAGTGTTTCTTCTAGAGCGGAGTCACTGCAGAAGAAATTCAGTGAGACAACTTCAGAATTGAAAGTATGGGAGATCAGAAACTCTCTGATCTCCATTAAAGAAAATCATTCACGGATTTCTAAGCTACACTATCAATGAGAGCCATTACATCTCATACTTCACAGAAGCAATTGCTGGCAAGACAAAGAAACTCACCCCGATCTTAGTACACTACAGAACTTAGTCGATACTCTCCCTCTGTTCCTTCCCCAATGGCAGAGTATTTCATGTGTAACAGAATCAGCACAGTTTTACAACAGCAGCAAGAAAGAACTAGACTTTAGAACTTAGAAAGAACTTAGAAAGAACCCCTATGCAGGAGGGGTCATACCTAGGCATAGCAACAAGTCCTGATGCACAAGGAACCTCTTTACCTCTTCTGCTAAGGAGTTCATGGGTTGCTGAAGGCAGAATATGAATGCTTCCATTGGTCAGAAAAACTTACAAGTGATGATCAGAGTTTTAATCAATGCCTGTTTGAGCTCTAGGTCTGTGAAAAAGTAAGTTCTACAGCCTGTCAGACATGAAGAACTTGAAGCTGTGAGTCAAATGACACCAAATTTGGGATCCTAAGGCAAACTGGTTTACCCATCTGCCACATCAGATGTCACGACAATCCTGACAAATATGTGGATCTTAAAGCACTGAGTTGATGGAGCTGATTGAGATCAACTGAGCTGATCTCATTTGTTTTCATTTCCCAGAAAGGTTTTCTATTGCTTTTAATGGGAGACAGTATCAATAAGCACCAGGAGCAGGTATGCACACAGCTACTTCAGGGCATTTAGAGGTATGTTTGAGCATCTAGATCTAGTTGCCACGGTATTTGTAGGGGATTGCAGAATTTTGTTTCAGTGGAATGAATGCACACAGCAACACTTCCATCTTTTCTGACACGCTCCTCACATGCCCTCCCACCTTTTCTCTATCTCCACCTTCTCCTTTTGTGTGAGCGTAATTTCTCAGGCCAGCAATTTCCTCTGTCCTTTTCTCCTCTGCTCCATTGCCCCCACCTCTCTCCCTGTGCATTCCCTTCCTCCTCCTCTATTCCGCCCCCCCCCCCCCCCCATTTCTCCATTATGGGATTTGCATGTCTCATCGCACCAATACTGTCATACTTGAACACCGGAGTAAATGCCAAAATAGAAGCAATCAACAATTAAGATGCCTGTGCTTACTTTTACATCTGATATTCAATATAACTCAATAACACTGGACCAGGAGTGCTCTCCTGGTACCTATAAAAACGTTACCAAACAGTCATAATTCAAACGTACATTAGCTAGAAGATTAAAGATTGTAGCCAACCTCTTTTCATATTAACCTTCTGTCTAGCTATTTCAGTAAGCAGACATCACAGTGGGAATGTCTAGATTTAATATTTCAAATGGGATTGCTCAATGCAAAAAGACATCAAAAGCAGCAGAACCAAGGAGCATCTCCAAGTGCAGCAAAACTCTGATATCCCTATTATGTACATATTCAGAATAAAGCATTTTCTTCAGGTATGGAGCTCTGATTAAAAAAAACACATTAGTTTAATGAAGAAAGGGTTTTATTTGGGGAGGGTAGGTTGCAAAGGGAAAGTCACAATACAGTCTGTTTATTTGGCTTTTCCTTGCTTAATCATGATGGACTGCTTACTGATAGTAATATTATAATGATGAAAAGAAAAATGGTTTAAGAGATCCCAAACAAAAGATAATGATTGAGGAGTTTAGAACATTCTCTTCCATGTGCCTACCACTTGATGGTATTCCTTCATCGAGATTTCACAGCACCAGCGTAAAAGCAGCCTTAAAATATCTTAGGAGAAAGTAGCTGAAGACGAAAGTACTTCAGGGATGTCCTCTGAGAAGTACAAGAAAGAATAAGCATATTCTGTCTAGAGAAAAGGCAAATGCTGAAGGATATTGTCAAGTTATTCTGGCACTACAGAAGCTAGTTTCAAAAATGCCTTTTTGAACTGTATTAGTCTGGGTCGTTCTTTAAAAGAGAGGCATTCATTTATGAGTCCTTAGAAAATTTCAGCCCCTAAACCTGAAAACCCTTGAAACTTTCATTTTTAGAGCAGCCAAAGTTCTAATAGCTTTAATGTCTAAGCATCAGAAACAATTTCATCTTAAAAACACGATAAAAATTAATGAAGTGTGCTGAATCTTTTTACAAAGTAGAAAAATAAGAACAAATCTTTGAGAAGACAGGGCACGTAAATCCCTGCTTCTGCACAGAAATGCAACAAGATGGATTAATTCCACGAGCAGCACAAGAGAGCAGAAACAGAATAAAAAAGGTGTCTGAAAATGAAAAAAGGATAAGGAAACTGCAAAGACAAAAGACCCTTATTTAAATTCCTCGGATCCAATAATGAGTAGTGCATAACAGTTTATCAGTAAGTGTGAGAAACTCACTCAAAGGAAGAGTCATGTGAGGATTCTGACATCTCCTCAAATGAGAGTTGATAACAAAGAATTTCATGTTTTTCATACATTTCAAAGGGCTTCCACATCAAATGGGTAGGTGCTCTGCAGGTGGTAACTTCATCATCAATTAACTGCCCAGATCTGGCAATTCATTCGGTTCAGACTCAACGCCAAGCCTTTAAGTTAACACAGAGAGAGATTTCTCAGGCCAGTGCCTGGCAGGGGACTCCTGCGGACTGCTCCCCAGCCACGGCTCCGTATTATTATGGACACTGGGGGGCAAAAGGAACATGAAGCTCGAGGTGACAACAGGAGCTACAGAGCGCTCCTCTCCATGCAACTGTATACATACCGCATGGAAGAAAAAACAAAAAAAATCCCCACAAACGACCAGCGCTGCAGTCTGGAAAGGCTGGAGCGCTTCAACTGCTCAATGTCACTTAATTAAAATTGTGTGCTTGGGCACAAACTTTAAATCACTTTTCTAATTAGGAAATGCACTCTGGCCCAGGTCATTAGCTGTGCAACGTCAGCAGGGTACTAAAACAGCTTTGAGTCTAAGTGCGCTAGAGATTAGTCTCGTTATTCAGCAACGGTCTTTCAATCAGAACAAAAATTCCTCCTAAAAACCTGCACCTAGTCAAGGAAAGGGGTCCAGGAACCAGTCCTCAGTACTGAACAGCACATGGAGTGCTGGATTAATCTAATGACATTGCTGTCGCTTTTTCCTGGCAAGCTTTAACAAAATACACAGCAATGATAAAAGAATTGACTCTCACTTCTACTACAGAAGATAATTAAGATTTGTTTGGTGGAACAAGACAAATCAGGGTTGGGAAAAAAAAAATCAACATAATTTTCAGTGTCTTTTGACAGTTGGAGAGAGCGTGTATTAAAATGGATTAAATGTAATTATCCGTGTTACTTTTTCCTCTGTTGATTCTGAAAATGACACGAGATTATAAACCTTAGGACAACATGCAGCATCATTTTGGAGCAAACTGCTTTTTTTCCAAGCATGTAATAAACAACCCACAGTTTTGCTTCACCAACAAGTAGCCAAACGTCATGAAGCACCACCTGAAAAGCAGACCAAGACTGACAGAAGTAGTGAGAGAAACGCCCTGGTGTTGCAGGTTGGCAAGAGACTAATCTGAAACGGATTAAGCAGTCCACAGTCTTTTTAAAATAAAAAATAACAAAAATCCCTCCACTGGTTTGGAAAGAGGAGTGTACCAGCGTGTGTCTTGGTTTAGTTGAGACCCAAATTTTTCATACTCTTTCAGTTACCAAGCACTGGAGCCTGATTTTGGGCACTGACATCTCATAATGACTTCAAATAAATAGTTTGGATGCCAGGACTCCTGAAAATCTGGCTGTAAGAGAGACACACGCATAGCCTCCTCTTCTACCAAAACAACAGCTTCTACAACAAAGCAGTCATGGCTACTCGAGTCAGCGGATTGCTGCCCACAAAGAGATGGTTAGAGTCTCATCCTTTGCATATACTAAGTATTTCTAGATACTCCAATCTTCTGTTCTTGGTCCCCTTGCTCCTCTCTCCATTTCTGAAGAACAACTGTCAAATGTACCTTTTTCCCCTCCTTTTCATTTTTGTTAGTTTTGGTCTTCCCAAACGCTCCCCAGGGAAAAGGTCTAACAGCCTAATATACAGGAAGTGAAATGAAATGATCCCAGGGTACTTTCAGGGTTAAGCTCACGATATAGAACTAGACTTGACGGGTAAACTTCATGCCGGCTTAAGCTAACACAACGTATTTAACAGATATAGGGTTCAGCACAAGGAACTTGATCACTTGGCGTCATAGTTAGAGACACCCAAGTACAGATCACCAGACATGCCAAGAACATATTCCAAACGCAGAAGACCTGATGATACTTTGGTTTTAGCATAAAACACATCTTAAAGATGTTTCCAGTTCTGATGCCTGCTAACGCAAACTGGATATTACAAGTGATAGAAGTGTGCAGGGAAAAAAAAACCCACATCTTTTTGTCACAAGCTTTTATATTCTTTAATTCTGCACAATGCTGAAGCATTGTTACCTGCTTATGCTAGTCAATGAAAAGCCAAACCATATGGGTAGATTTCCAGGTGTCTCACAGAAAGAAAGAGAAAAAGGAAAATAAAAAGTACGCTCCATATTCTAAGCACGGGCACAGCTCTGAACGACAAAGGCTTTTTCTTCGTCTTGTTATCTTTTAACAAAAATCCCCTGAAGAGCTGTACGTCAGCTCATTACTAACTTCCATGCATGAATTTATAAACAGTTTCAGGTAGCTCAGTTCAAAACATTTCTACTTTCGGTATTAAGTCTCAATGGCATTTGAACAGAAGGGAAAAATCAGATTTTAGGCTTCATTTCAAGATTATGATTTAATTGAGGGCTTTTTTTTTGGCCAAAGATATGGGCAAGAACTAGAACATTATAAAACAAGACACATGAAAATACCGAGCTGACTACAGATTAGAAATATGTGAAATAACGTCTATAGAGATGGTGCTTATAAAAAGTGAGGTTAATGGTAAATTGGTTCACAATGATTAAAGATGTCAAATGCCCATGTTATCTTTTAAAAGACAGGTTAGTTTGTCCCTCGAGCAAATAATGCAGCAAAATATTTGAGCCTTCTCAACAGAATACAGCATGCCTTTTCCTAAGTCCAAAAGACGATGAAAATCACCATATTTTCTCCAGACTGCAGAACAGCCTGAAGCCTGGTTATGAAGCCACTTGTACGTTGTCCCGTGTGGCTTAGACACGCAGGAACAGAGCGCAGGCGATCATCAAAGGGGAGGCTTCTTGGCACAATCAGTTCTACAGAATGACAAGGCTTTCTGAAAAGCTCTCACAGCTGCAAGAGAGACAGATTCTAGGAGATGGGGAACTACAAAGTTGCTGAGCCTTATTTGCAGCTTAAGCACAGGTCACAGTTTTACTGTAACTAGACACAGGTATGAATACTTTAAAGGAGAAGACTAAAAAATTTGGGATCAAACTACTTTGTTTTCACATACAGACACGGCAAAAGCAAAACATGCAGTCACAGCCAGATAGAAGGAACATTATTATGCACAGCTCTCACGTATTTCTGCCAGGAACAGGAGTAAGTTGTGTTGACAAAATAAAACATGACCTGCATACGAAAAAACAGGATGATCTAGAAAGAGGAAGCACTGGTTAACTCAAGGTATAGCACACCCATCAGTATTAAGGTCCAAGGGGAGATCATTCACTGAAATGTGTTTTCAGTGAAGAACAGAAGATACAGTGGGTAATGACTGTGAGAAGGATGAAAAGCCAAAGTAGTAAATCATGAAGCTACAGGAAGCTGAATGAAAGATTGTCTGAAAGTGCTGCAGTCCAACAAACACCCAAAGGAACGTATAGAGCAAGACGAGATACAGATGCAGATTATCCAGCAGGATACAAAATAGAGAATCGCACTGAACTGATACAATTCAGCAAGTCAACAGAAAACAGAATTTCTGCCAAACGAAACTGAAGTCTATGTGAGAAAGGATACCAGTATATCTGATCTTTCCACTGATACTCCTTGCTCTTTTCATTGAAGAGGACTACTATGAGGACACTGAAGAGCCTGGTGCTGAGAAACCCTTATACATCAGTTGTTGGCAGGGTATAAAAATAAGCACCTAATAACTCTTAGCACATACACTGTATGTAGCAAAAGGAAGATCAGAAATGCTGAAAACATCTTCATGAACAAAAACCATCAACTGAAAACAAGTCAGGGCAGTCAGAGACTGGAAAGAGGCATCATTTCACTGGTTTAACGTCACTAACTCAAAAAATAAAGCTGTATTATCATGCTTGTCCAAAAGCAGTCACACGTACTGGATTGTCAGTAAACTGCCAGTCACTCAGAACTGGCTCTACAACTAGTAATGCGCTGCTTTGGCAAAGGGGTATTAAAACATTTTCTGTTATAAGGTCAAAACCAGCATGATATACAGTCTTTCCGAGCATTTCTAAGCTGCCTTACCTCAAACATTTCTTGCTCTGTCCTACGATGATCGTCCAGGAGCTGCTCCATGTAGGTCAGATTACGGAATTTTTCTAGGTAACTACTATATTGTTTCTGCAGTTGCTCCTCAATCTTCTCATACTCATCCATAAAAGCAGGACTGGAAAGAACAAGCACAAACTACTCAGCAAAACATTGACCTGTATATGCAGAATTCTGAAATGAACATTTTTGGGTTTGCAGCTTCCTTTCCATGTCTGCTAAACTAACCTAAAAGGACCTTTTAATGTTCCACACTACTTCAGAGACTAAAAGTGTAAGACAAAATTAAACTACCCTGCAAAAATTACATATAGTAAAGGAAAGGTTGTCGTGTACCCACTACCATTCCCTTCCAAACAGGCAGAAAGGCAGCCTTTTGGTCCCGTAGCAGGCAAATCTAAGTTAATTATCCTGCCTTACCACAACTACAAAAAACTAGCTTGTAGCATGGCTGGTTCATCACCTACTTTGCTGGAGGCTTATGTGCTACAAAACTGTGCTGTGTCATTGCAAACGTAACTAGACTTGACACCAGTAAGTGATGATGTCCTTATCCTACAGAGTCAACTGTTGCTCCCCAGAGAACACTACTGCTGTTTGATGCTTCACAGCTACCCAATACACTTCTTCCAGAGTGTTACTGATCAAAACGTGTATATGAATCAATGTCATTCCTTCCACCACTCATTTTTCTAATATTGCCTTGTATATATATATACACAAACATATATATAAAAAAATACATATATATGAAGTAAAAAATAGAGCATGATCTTGTGGAGTGTATAAACATGCAGTTTAATTAAGGGCAAGAAGTCAACCCAAACTGTGAACCTGAACATCTTGATTTGATGGCAGGCCGATTCACTGCCTAGAGGAACAGATCCTAACAAGGGATGCATAATGAACTTTTTTTCTTGGTGGCTAAGAATGCTAGAAGCTTCTGGGAACAGCGAGAATGTTTGTACCAGTTGCCATTCTCAGGAGAACCATCTGACACAATCTACGTTTAATAACGAACGAAAAGACCAGACATGTTACCTGGCCATTTTGTACAGCTCAAACAGCAATTAAGCAACCCCAACAAATAATATTCTGTCCACTTTTAACAGCCCTGAAATTCTGATTTCAAATACATGGTAACAGAAAAATGAACAATTACAGTCCAGACCGGGCATTTCTAGAGAAGAGAATCTCTCTCTTCCACAGGCCATCATCTCAGTCTCATTACAGACTTCACTCCTCACCACTCTAAGCATTAACAATGCACTGTTCCACCATTTATGCAGTAGATAATGAGTTCATAATCTTTACCGAACACTTTGTAGAGTCTGTAGCCTCTTCTGGCTTCTTTCCAGTTCCAGTTTTCGTTTTTCAATCTTGGCTTCCAAATTGGCTTCATCCAAAGCCACATTATTCAACATGTCTTTAGTCTTTTGGACTTGTTCCTAAATGAAAAAGATGGTGAACCATGGCTTGCACTGGAATAATTGGAATTATCTTTCAGATGCTGACCATTCTTCTGTATAATCTCACATCTCAGATTTTCAAATAACTTTATAACAATGACCTAGAACAGAAACTGGCCAGGCAATGAAAATTATCTTCAAGATAAAGGTCACTCTTATAAAGAACTTACTCTATCCGAATATCTTCATCCTTTTCTAAGTCTTGCTTTATCCCTCTTTTAAAAATCTGTGAAGCATCCTGAACATTGCAACACGTGCTACAGGAATCAGGAGGGGGAAGTGGGAATATTTAAATTATTAAAATTATAAATAAATATTTATTAAAAACGAGCTGAGTACATTCAGTGCGTTCATGATCAGAAAACCATGAGCATCTTTTGAGTAAGAGAGAGAGAGGACTTCACCCTTGCTGAAATTCCAGCAGTAACTGTTAGGTGCTGCTCAGCTATAATAGGTCATTTCATTAACTGGTCTGGAAATAAAACAGTGGAGGTACATGTTATTGATATTTCCCAAGAAGCCAATTGCTCCACCATGCTGCTGTTAGTTTATCAGCGCTACTGCCTAGAATAGCAATGCATATTAGCAACATTTAGACTTCATATAGACTGAGAGTGGGAGCAGAAACATAAGGAAAGATCGCCTGGTGTGTCTATGGATTATGCATTGGCTGTTTAAATCTGGAACTCCACTCCTTGTAATTATACAATTGGACTGGATACAGCTTGCAGTTAAATAACTTCTAGTAATCACTAGGATTTAATTAACTACCATACTTGCACAGTGGCTGTGAGTGCAGCTAATGGTCCAGAAATACAGGAACCCAAGCATTGGAGCAAGGACAGTGTTGCCAAGACTGGGACAGACAAAAGGTCCTCTGAAACGAGAACCATAACGATGCACTGGCATGGCACTAATTAGCACGGTGTCAATTCTTCTCACTCCTTGGCCAGCTCAGCCATCCTGCTTCCAGAGCCCAACTTCAAAACTCGAGAGGTACCAGCACATTTTGAGTTACCCAGTAGAGCCCTTGCAGCCCTGACCTGCAAAGTTTCCATGGCTTAGACAGCGTAGGTGGGATGTACACTTCTGTACTGATTTAGGCAGTTTTTATCCCCCCTGTAGAGCTGCTGGCATGACTACTGAGCTCCTAAGAGGGGCAGGTAACATGATTAAACTGCGGAGGGGTTTTCTGTTGTTTTCTCCCAAGAGACAGGCCGAGGAAGGCCAAGTGCAGTTCTTTGAGGCATCAACTGGAGGAACATTTCTGCATATTGAAGCAACAGTTAAAGATTGCAACAGTCTGAAAGCAGAGCAGGTCTTAACATGTTTTCCTAGGTAGGGCTGCTAACATCATTTACCCTTTCCGCTGCAGGCTGTGATTTCTGACTGACAGCTCACAATCACCACTGTGCAGACACCTCCTTCACTCCAAGGAAGCTATCAGTCAGTTAACAGGCTTGTTCACTTTGAACACAACAGATTTCCCAAAAAAACCATAAGGATCATCAGTGACTGTATTCCATGACACAAGGAGTCCTCACAAACTGATTTCTGCCTTGATGAACTTCTGTTCACACATCTGATATCACGTAAAGACCAAAGTCTGCGTTAGCCATTAACTGAAGTTCAACATTAGCTACTAACTAACCAGGTGTAGCACTGCTCGGTCCAGCCAGCTGAAGGTGAGGTGTGCTTTAGCACTCCTAACACTAGGCTGTTGATAAAAAGAGCTACGTTTTTCTTGCAGGAGAGGAATGATAATTTTGCAATTAAATAAATATCATTTTGCTTACCAGAACACAGTCAATGGCAATTTTCATCACCTTCTCAGCCTCATTTATCTCCAAAGGTCTGGCAATAGATTCTGTTCTTGCTTCCTATGAAATAAAGATACACCAATATATCTGAATGCTACACAAAGGAACTAATATATACAGAACTGAAGGTGATCAGGCAACAACTATATGATCATCTGCATAATAAATGGAGTAGGATTTATTATTTATTCACCAAGGCTCAGATAACTTAAAGAAGAGGAGATGATGAAAAAGTTAGTTAAGTGAGGCTGGGATTAACACTGAGCAATTAAGGTATCTCTTCAAAACAAGGTAAGTGCTACTGTCTGAACTGCAAGTATTCTTGAATGCAGACTTTTGGAAACTGCACTGGTCATTGCAACATATGCAACATAGCACAGAAAACTTCATCTTTACAACAAGACCCATGAAAGCAATAGTGCAGGTAGATGAGCAGTGTCACAAAAATTGTGGAGCAGCAAGCACTATGAATCCATCTAACCCAGCCAGGCAGCTGGGACAGTCAGCAGGTGCCTCCCACGTCCATATGACAATCAGATGATGCAGGTGTATGGGATTCTCCAATTCTGATAACCAAATGGTTCAGAATCCTCATCAAAACAGTGATCCTTGTTTAGATCCCAAAAGATGAAAGAAAAAAAAAAAAATCAACACAACTCTTCCCTCCTCAGCTGTTTGGGAACAGATGGGCTTCGGGGTATTCAGAGTGCACTTGTCTGTACGATGTCTTACAACACTGACCTGGTCATTATATGAAAACATTGGATTACTTGTTCCCTACCGGGAGGAGAGGGGGGACATTTTTGTAGCTAAGTGTCCTTAAAATCATCTTATGTTGGCAAACCATTTGGTAACAGGTGGATAAAGATAGAAATAGCATCTCTCTAGAGAACGTCTGACTAAGAATCTAAAAATGCTTCATACACATTGCAACAGGCTGTACCCAGCCTACTACAAGACAAATTCTGGAAGCAGATACAATTACTTTGTTAAGTTACCACGCCAGACACTCCAGGTTGCATAGGCAAGTACTAGCTGAGGCAGCCTAGCTCCCTCCCCACCAACTCAAGTTCAGGGAGTTGCATGGTGAAGTCAATCAGGCAGCTAATCCAAAAAAAAACCCCCAAAAATCAGTTTTTTGTGCTGAGCTGATTCCCCTGCTGGATCAGTTCCCTGAATGAGCCTGCCACATGCTGCACAAATGTTTGGTTTTTTTTTTTCCTGGCACAAGAAAAGAAGTAGAAGAAATATTATGTTGGGTATAGTGACAGGAGTTACATCTGTTAGTGGCAGTGACAGCTTACGCTCCCTGAAGGGCTTGTGAACACTCCCCTGTCCACACAGAAATACAAGCTCCAAGCAGCAGAAAGTTAATTTGGATTACAATAAGGCACAAAGATTCTGCACAATACATATTCCTGAATAACTCCACAGGTAGACACTTTTGGAGCAAGACCGGACAAGAATAGTGTAGCTCAGTAGCTATTCTGAGAACATTATGCATTTAAGAAGCTCAACAAAATACCTGTTTATTTGTGAGGACTTTGCCTGAACTGAAATGGCAGCCAGGATCAGCCTGGTACAGACACTGCCCTGCCAACCGCACTCAGTTCTTCTGAGGACAACAGCGAGATCTCTGCTATGGAGCAAACGTATTTCAAACAAAATAGTTTATCACTCAGCAGGGGGAAGGAAATTATTTTCCTTCCCACTTTCAAGAGAGATAAAAGAACCAGCAAGGACCTTAGATTTTAATTATAAACAACTCCTTTACCAATTTCCTTTCAGTAGCCTGGTAAAGCACCCACAGAACGTGCCCAAGTCACTACAGCATGTGTTGGGTCAGGGTAACTGATGGGTTTTAGATATACTTCTGAGGATCTACCCTTTTAAGTTGGAAGTTTATACAAGTTTAATGTCTTTTCTTCTGCTACCTTCCCTCTACTACCCATGGAAATTTCATGTACAGACCACAGTCTTCGTGCAGAAATCCACATAATTTTCTAGAACCAAGTTCAGTTCTACAGTCACACCCGCATGGAAAAAATGTGTCAGGCCAATGAAGGGTAGTGTAAGAGCAGAAATTTGTAATTTCAGACCGCTGAACCAGGGCTAAACTGGAAAAGGAGAACGTCAGGGCAACTAACCTCCTCGCACCCCAACAGACCGAGGGGAGAATCCAAGTGGACCACTACAGCTTCCATTGCAGTGGACCATTATATTAACGTATAACGGAAATATATTTGAAAAATAAATATATGTTGAAGTTATCAAAGCTGTTGATAAATTTTTAATGGATGTTTGTAACAGCTTCCCTAGGTATCCATCACTGAGCCGTTTCCTGTTATCCCATGAAAACTCTCAAAGAGAAAACTTATTTTTACTACCTCTTTTTCAGGACAGACCCTGCAACTGGCCACATAGAAGAGGATTAAAAGGAAAGCAGATCACATTAGAAAAATAAATACCCCTCAAAGAATATGAAGACATTAGGAAAAACATTTACTGTAAAGTACCAAATTTGGTCAATTTAAACATTATTAAGCCATTAGCAAAGTAAAGAAACTTAATTTAACAAAACCGCTTTGACTATCTCTGACTCCCCACATGAGCACATTTTTCCTCCAGCCCAACTCATCCTCACTAGTACTTCTTCTCCAATATAAAACATGCAGTAACACAACAACTGAGATTTTTAAAACCCATCTTTACACAAAGGCTCTTCTGTTCATGGTACAATCTGTGGATACAAATCGGCTGTACACTTGAAGGCAAAAACCAGTTTTCTAAATTTGTCCAAATACCAGTATTACATTGCCACTGACTGTACTCACAATTCCTTGTGCTCAAAAAAAAGTGTGCAAATGAAACTGAGCTGAAAAATATGGCCTTGTTCATTTTCTTTTAAAGTAATGTACTCTTTGCAATTAGGTGTACTAATCAGAATACACATTATAATACACAAGACGTTTCCTTTAAATTAACCATTAAAAATAGAGTTCTCGGGAGAGATGAAAAATGTAGAAAAAATTATCAAGGCAGGAGGAGGCAAGAAGCAGAACCACCTAGGACTATGCCGGGTAATTACAACTTGAGAAAACAAACATACGCAAAGCAGAGAGGTATTCATGAACAAGCTGATTGTTTACCTGCTTCCTGTTCAAAGTGTCCAAGAGCTCCATGGCTATAGCTTTACGTGATAAATCCTAATTAAAAATCAGGGAAGCCAAGTGTAAAATTATTTTTGATGAACTAAAGCTGACAATTATTAAAAAAAAAAAAAAACAACACACAAAGGCACACAAGAGACACCATTTGCTGGCATTATTTATCCTCTCTGGTTGGACTAATATTTGGTGCTGCATGGAAGGACTTTAATTCTTCAAGGTTTGAATTTCGCTTCGGACAAAGCCAATTGGAAGTACTGACAAATTAGTTGGCTGGTTTAGACTTGAAAATTTCGTTTTCTTTGGAAATGAGAATTTCATTACAAAGTAAGAAACATTTTTAATCAAAGACTAGCTGGCTGCCCAGTCAAGCAGAACAGAGTACAACCTGACAGGACGTTCCCCACAGGACATGGAAAGTTAACAGCGAAGTCAGTTCTGCCCAAACTGCACCAGTTTTGGCATCAAAAGTGAAGATAGATTTCCTTAGAGCAAAACGGTACTGCAGTCATTTCAGGAAATAACACTGGTCTCAAAGCCTTCAAAACTCCATCTGTCTAAAGGATTTACTCATCTCACGTCTGCATCCCTGCTGAGCGATGGTCCCTTGGGTCAAACACCAGCGAGGGAGAAGGCCACAGAGCGTTGGAGCAGAAGCCTGAGGTTCTGTCCACAGGAATCAGATCAGCAGCCAGCCTTCTGGAGGAGGCAACGAGCTGCGGTTCCGGCCATTTGCTGCAGCAACCACCTTTTAGTGGAGAAGGCTGCCTGACACAGGACCACAAGCTACCGTTACTCTCGCAACACTCAGTTTAGCGTCACAGTACAGCTTCTTTCTGCCAAAAGATAATGAAGCAACTGGTTCACCTAATCAGGAGTTGCACCTCGCTCAGCAAAAAAGCATCCTGTAGGATACAAATGCAGAGACAGTAACCTTATCAAACCCTCCCGCAGCTTCACTGACAAACATCCAGCTAAACATAAAAAGGTTGGTTGAACTATAAAATGCAGAAGAGCAGCACAGGACTTGCCTTTCCTGTCACTAAAGAGCTGTTCCACAAAGGTCTGCAGCCTTATGTTTCCTAGATGTGGAAACACATGGATCTCTCTGCCCTTCCAGTCTCATTAGGGAATACCTATCTTTTATTGAAACCATAGTACCTTTAGGGTACATACACAACCTCTGAAAATCATAGTAACATGCAGGCAACTCCACTGCCTGAACAAATGTGTCCCCTGTCATCTTCCAGGTATGCCCTAAGTCTGTATTATATTTGCCAGCCCTCTTCAAATGTCTTGGACACCCTCAGACAACTGAAGTGAGACTAGATACCTGTATTACACCTGTATTGCAGATTAAAAAAGCAGAGTATGGCTTTGTCATCTTCCTGAGTAAATAATAAAAAAAAAGAAACTCTCAAACAACAACAACCAGCAAAAAAAACAAAACAAAAAACCAAATAGAAGCTCCTGAAAGTTTGGATTTCAGCCCACTTGCATGTCAAATATAAGACAAGAAATATTCTATACTGACAATTAAAATTGCTGAGAAGATAAGACAAAACTCTCCAAAAGCATCAAGAATTAGCAGTAAACCCTAGAGAGGGAACTCGTATGGGCTCCACAGACCACGTACTGGCAGAGAGTCAGGATGCAGCTCCCAGCATCTTCTGACTTCAGTAGAAACTGGTAACAGCAAACAGCACTTTCTAGGTACACTGCGTCTTCCCATTGTGTGCAAGGTATTACAGTCCGATGCAGGATCCTTACAGGAAGGATAATGTTGTGAGCCTATTCTGAAACCTAAAAGGACTTTCATGGACTCAGTTGTAGCTTGGCTCATTTTGCTTAAATGCCAGACCTAGAATGGGAAATAGCTGTACTACTGCTTGGCCTTCTACTGAAACCTGAAGAGCTTCTCAAAGTCAGTCGACTCTCAAGGTAGTAGCAGTGATGCTAGCACTTGTCTATATGTGGAGGTTCCTGCAAAGCCAACTAAGGTGCAGATTTTGAGTGCACTTGCTACTTTGCATTGTCTTGCTGAGCAAATACGTTAGTGTGCAACAGATAATCTGTTCAACTTCATAGAATCTTTGGGTTGGAAGGGACCTTTCAAGGCCATCTAGTCCAACCCCCCTGCAGTGGGCAGGGACATCTTCAACTCGAGCAGTCCAGCCTGACCTGGGATGTTTCCAGGGATGGGTCATCAACCATCTCTCTGGGCAACCTGGGCCAGGGTTTCACCACCCTCATCATGAAAAATTTCTTCCTTATATCTAGTCTGAAACTTCATTACGCTGGTGTTGATACTCCTGTCTCCCTGGGGGCTGCAGTGTTAACGTGGAACACTGAAGCCATCCTAAATTCACACGCTGCCTTGCTGCACAGTAATGTCACCATGCAGAAAGCCAAAAGCACTTACTAGCTACAAAAAGCAGGGGCAGGAGGATGCTACCATCTCTGCAAATGTACCCCATGACTTCCCTTACTGAAACTTTTCCCCCAGGAGCCTTATACTTAGTTAGAATGAAGAGCCACTATCGCAAAAAACATTCTGCAAATAGGCACAGTGAAGCATTTTCAGCTAGTAATGCTTTTCCACCATTATGCATTAAAAACTGATAAACCAGCTTCCTGCACGCTTGATCTATGGATAAAGGGATGCACATGTCTTCTGAAGGCAGTAAGGAACCGAGGCAAGTAATTAAGCGTGACTAGCACACAAGTCACCCACAATAAATGTGGTGTAATATGTGTATATACCTATGTGCTCAAGGTCTAGCAGAGGTTTCTAAACACCTTTTTTTTTTTTTTGTGGTAAGGACCAGAAATTAAAGTTTTTTTCTAATACACTGGTCTTGCACCAAACATTTTTTGGCCACAGGTTAAATCCTTCCTTGTTTTTCAGGAGTTCATCAGCCTGATGCATACAAAAGTTACATCCTCACTGCCACTGTTGCCTTCAGTCTTAGTCCAGGAAGCATTAATTACATCCCCTACTCCCTGCAAACAAGGGGTTGCAACTACTGCTGTTTATGTGGGCAATAAAGCTCTCCTTTTGAAGAGTTTATTATTCAGGGAGTTTAACTAACACACACTGGGATCACATTTGGCCAATATAGGGAATGATCATTAGGCATCATTATATATGAACAGGAAGGTACAGGAGGGACATCAAAAATAATCCAGACCTTCTGAAGGAATCTGATACTTCCTAACAGCCTATTTTCCTCCTCAAGAGATTAAAGCTCAAGGTAATTGAGAGTTTTGCTGCTTCCAGGCTATGCTGCTTTCTTGTATGCTCGTCTCAGCAGTCCACAAAGGGAATCCACAGCGACATTTCCCTACTCAGCAATGCAGAGCCCTCAATCAAAGACAGTATCCGAAACTCCCTGCCTACCCTGATGTACAAAAAACATGCCACAAGAAGATCTGAGAGAGAGAAGCAACTGGAAAGCATAATTTTTCTGCAGACCAAAAAGAATCAGAAAGCCTACCTAGCCAGTTAAGACGTAATCTGAACATATGCTTTATGGCAGAAGAAACCCCTTACAAATGCTGGCATACAGACTGCTGAGGCGAGAAAGGGAACTTAAAAACCTTTCGGACAGGCACGAAGTTGCGCTACTCTGTTCCCTCCCCACACTCCCCTCCCCGTCTTCTGGTTCAAGAGCTGATTCCAACTGAACTACCCTCAGCTCCCAAACCCCAGCACGTGCTTACTGTCATCTTCCTACATCCTTCAAAACCTCACCTTTCAGTTACTTCAGGTAAGGGTTCATGGCACGCTGCATTGGTAAAGCTTGGATTAGTCCACAGGACTACAGGGTGTCACTTAAAATGGGTCCTTAACCAGGAGGTGGCTTGTGATGTCTCTTTCCAGAGTCTGGCAAGATGCCAAGGAAGATATCTCTTCTAGCAGACCAAAAGCTAAGTTTGTGAGTGAATTTCTGAATATAAACAGATAGAAGTGTCCTTGGGCAGTATGGCCAGGTGGGAGCTTGCTTTTTGTTTTTTAGCAAAAAAAAAAAAACAACCCCAAAAACATTTGGCATCAAAAAGGCAAGACACCCAGTCAGGCAAAAATCTTCTCAGTTTCTCCTCTTATCCACATTCTTCTCTAACAAAATTAGAAATAGAATTTCCTTTCTTTATAGATAATATATAAGAAAGCTTCAGGAAGGGTTACGTTTTTCTTATGGAAAAAAGCAACAAGGAGGAGTATATTTTTCAGCGGCA
Organism: Phaethon aethereus; assembly: GCF_964289735.1. Lineage (NCBI taxonomy): Eukaryota > Metazoa > Chordata > Aves > Phaethontiformes > Phaethontidae > Phaethon > Phaethon aethereus. Next base: position 17,090,049 of record NC_138591.1, read on the forward strand.
TATTTCAGACCTCAAAAGATACACGAAGACATCATGCAAAGTTGCAGCAAAGGTAAGAGCGGGCATTTTGTATGCAGCAATACCACCCAAACAGATCGTTTAAACTTTTAATTCACATCAAGCCTTTGAGTTCAGTAAACGTTGCCATACAACTTGGGTTTCCATTCTCAGCAAAGCTTAAGCAGCAGTAAGTGGAGTGGTTGCTGTATTTCAGCAACAGAGATACTAGGTGGCTCTCTTTGGGCAGGAAGAGGCATTTTAAATAGCTAAAAGTAGCTCAAATAATTGTCCTTATGTTTAAGCCAGCACATTTTCCTCTTAGTAATTAAAATTTTGACATGGCTATACTTTGTCTCATGAAGGAAGGTTAGGAATAATGAACAACTGAAACCTCACCAGATATTCAGAAGACAGTGTTTCTGATTTAGCCCAATTAAGTGGAACTTTTTTGCAGACACATACAGATTTTGACAAATGCTGTGACATACGAAAGATGGTTCAAATGGGATTTTCTTCCCTGCCAAACTAGAACGGTTTTTCAAAATAGCCTAAGACTGAGCTACAAGAACTCAGGTCTTCCAACTAGCTGACAAAATTATCAATGCACTGTCATAACTGGTCCCCAAACTGCAAGGAGAAATGTGCACCCAACAATTGATAGCTGATGCTATGTCTTCAAGCTAAATACTCCTGGGAAGTTCACTACAAAATCATTTCTTACATAACACATCCAGAAATGTTATATCCACGTAACATACAACCATAGTTATGGTTAAAGAAATCCAAAATATAGGACAGTATTGATCCAACTACATCTTACAGCTGCAAGGTTTAATTTTGGCTTCCCGCTTTGCAATAAGCCTTTTTCCTCAAAACTGGCAGGTTAGGTTTTGGTTAGAAGCAGGACAGTTCAAAAAAATTGAGGCAAACTAGGTAATTCTCCAGAATTCTGGTAATTTCAAGTTACAAATTTCCACCAGAAATCACACATATGGCGACTTTGTAACCAAAGCACAGGAAATTAGAGAAATTAGTTTATCAGCATCCCCCAGGCAGCCTCTCCTACCCAGAAGTAACATTTGGCAGATGGAAAAGGTTTCCAACGTTACAAATAAAATAAGTTTTTGTAGTTAACTTTCAAAGAGTACTGAATAATGCAGCCGTCACTCAAATCAGATCTACCTCTCTACAGAAAGAGTAGGCAGCAAGCTAAAACAGTGTGAGGAGGGGGAGGCAGGGAGGAAGGGTTCTTTAATCAAAAAGCTGCGAATAAAGTTAAATGTCCTTAGTGGCAGCTCTTTTCATTTTTAGCTAATACTGTCTCAGTTCTACAGCTGGATCTAAATGCCTTTGGCTCTCCTAAGAATTTAATTCAAGCATTTCACAAACTGAAGTCAGTAAAGAGTTCCTCAAGGACTTCCATCAGTTTTGGAACAAGCTTATACTGTGTGCATACATAACAATAACACTCGTAGCAATACCCTGTACTTACTTAGAAATTTATCCTCCATAGATTGGGAAACACTTTACCTGGCTGTTAAAAGCTTTAATCTACAAAATTACAGAAGTTACTTTATTTACACAAGAGGATACAGAGGGAATAAACAGTTCATTCAAGGTCACAGACAGAGGAAGTGCCAAGAGGAGTATTGGAAAACAGACTCACTGTGCTGCCCATCTTCAGCACAAGCTAAGTACATTTTAAAAAAAAAAAAAAAGATTACTTTCATCTTTCTTCAGTTTTACATGGCTTAGAGCTAATTAAGAGGTAAATAAAAACAAAACAACCTTGAGAAGGTCAGAAATCTTTATGCCTGCCACCAGCACGGAGGCATAAAAATGCTAGAATTTTTTTGCTTCATTATCTTACTGTGTCTAATAATCCAGCAAGCCTAAGCAAGGCAGCTTCTTGACAGGCTCCTGCTAATGTGTGCACAGGACCTGCGGCAGACGCCAAGTGGCAGGCACTCCAAGTCAGTTGGCTTCACTGAGATGTTATAAATAGCCGCCAATTTTTCCTTTTGGATTTCGGATGTTCAATGTATGGTAACTCAGGAGTGTCCTTCCTCAGCTGATCACAACTGACCTTGAAAGTCATTGACTGCTTTATTTTGTGCTAAAGAATTATTCGGATCACCTCATCGCCCCTCCCTCCCCCATGTTATAGGGTATAGAGGACCATTGATTTTCTAACATCTTTTGGCCATTTACAAGACCACAGCGGTTAGCTGTGCAGGTTCAGAGGCAGCCACCACACGTGAAACCCAAAGTGAATGCACAGTGAAGTGGTGCTGCGTTTTGACCGAGTACTGACGTTAATTTTATTACTGCTTTTCTTGATTTTGGGCTTCACAGGCTTCATCCCAGCACTGGTACTTTCAACTTCTACTTCTTTTATCATCCTAAGCATTTAGTGTAGTGTATGAAGAGAAAGAAATCCAAAGAAAGCCTCCCATCCCCACCTCAGATCCAAATCAACCTCCACCTTCCCCATCCCCCCCCCAAAAAGGCAGCTAGAAAACAGATTAAAGAAAACCAGAATTCAAAGTGTCTGGTTACTCAAAGAAAACCAGAATTCAAAGTGTCTGGTTACTCTTCCAAAGCTAGTTGCAAATATTCTGAAAATTAAGGCTCCATAACAATGCAATGCAGAGAAAGTCCCCCTGGCAGTAAAGGAAACAAAGGAAGATGAAGATGATTTCCGTGCATAGAATTTGCTTTTCTTTAGGGATCTCGTGTTGCACCAAAATTCATTCATCAACTCCACTACACTCTACGAATTCCAAATCTGCAATTTCTATGCTCTAAGACTTGGCCTAGTAAGATTGGAAACTGCAAGCTATCTAGTGAACGTAAGGCTTAAATGCGTTTTAAAATAAAAATTCCATGTCTCAACCACTGCACTGCCACAGGACACCAATAACCTAGGCTGTGCTCATCCACAGTTGGTCTAGAAACAACGCTGCCTCAATGGAATTCAACATTAAACTCCAAAGACCCTCTGATCAAGTAAGGCTTTTCATCCCCTTCCCCCTCAGTGCTGAATTGCTCCCCAAAGTTAACTGGGCCAAGCTCCCATTTAACAGCAACCTGACAGTGCAGGTGACAGCCGTGAAAACACACGTGCATCGCCTGTACTTCTCCCCCTCCACACCTGGTGCTCCACAAGCCGCTGCACACGTTGGGATCCGCTGGCAGCAGGAAAGAAAATCTCTTTACCTATCTGCAGGGCTGGAATCAAATGGCTTCGCTTCACATTTAAGCTTTCTGCTGCTTTAGGATTGTTAATCAGGAATTTGGTTGGGGTTTTTTTTCCCCAAAAAAAGATCTTAACCAACATCATCATAGTCTGAATTCAACAAATGACTATCTGTAGGTTTTGTTTCTTCCTCTGTCCTTAAATTAAAGGTTTTTTTACATTATAAATTAACTGTGAAAGCAGTTTACATATACATAAGAACTATATATTCAGTCAGGAAATAATGTATTTGCCAAGGCATCAGGAAGGCTCAGTATCTTGCATTCCCAAGAAAACAAATACAAACTTAAACTCTTCCCAATAAATATGTACACACATTTACATCACTATGTATCTGCAACATATTTAATAGAACCATTCCCTTAATAAACTCTTCTCTAGCTGAAATTTGTTTTCATTCAGAAAGTAATTTATTAAAAAAAAAGTGCTCCCTGACTTGGAGCAATAAAATTTATCTAATGTATAAGGCTTGTCTACACAGTTTCTACATAAATTGTGTGCAAAAAGAACTCCAATAAAGAAAGTAAAGGCTGTGACACAAATTGGAGTCACCACTTCTAAAGGGAATAATGAGTTCTACTTCACTTTTTCCCCCAATGATCTTTCCCCAAAAGTCACTCAGACTATAAGAACAGACCTAGTCAACCCATTAGTGTCAAATGCTAGCATTTCTTTTAGTTACTGGAAAATGAAGCAGTCTTCACTTAGGATAGAAACAAGATATATCATCAGTCTGTCTAAGCCTAGGTAGGAACATCCTTCATTTAAATATCTGGAAATGAATGAATTGGAAAAGGGGCGGGGGGGAGGAAGAGCTTCAGGGAACATAAAACGACCACGTTTTGAAATTCATTAAAACAGCATCACAGCTGTCAATGCATTTTTGTATATGCAACAAGTTTCAGGACATAAAATGTAATGAAAAAATAAACCATACTGCTCTCCTACCACCCTCTAATAGCACAATCCCTCTGCCAGTGCAATTTATTGTGTGCATTACTTAGCCATGCAACGTCAAAAGAAAATAAGCAATGGAAATCAATAACCCTCACATTAAAAAATAATAAAAGTAACCTTAGATTAATGGCAACTAATTTGATATCTACAGACAAAGCTCTAGTTCCCCACACAAAGCCAGAATTAACCGCACTTCACTTCTGCCCACCTGGAATTGGGTGGGAAGGGCAGGCAGAAGATGCCATCCCTGTGATCTTCTGAGCACCCCACCAGCTCTTGTGAAGGATCCAGGGAATATGTGTGCAATGAAGAAGGGCAATTCCTTACTGCCCTCAATGCTGGCTACTTAACAAGAACTGCAGCTCCACTGACTTCCGTGTGCGTTATCAAACCTTAGGGCGACAGAAGAAAACCAGCAGCGTCCAGCTCTAAGCCTCTCATTTCATGAGCAATTTTCATACTTCAGGTGAAAGGCAGAGGTGGGTGCTTGTAATTAAAAAAGGAAAACTTGACAAATTCCACAGAACAACTGGTTACTGCCACCCTGTAGCTTTTAACCTGAAACATATTTGCTTTGCTACAGGCTCAGGTCTCAGACTTGTCACACGCTTATGTACCAAACTTGGCATTTAACACACAAGCCAAAAATGGGTTCTTTGGGTTTAACAAACCACTGAAGAAGGCTGGAACCAATCACAAATCATAAGGAGCAGAGCATGAAAGTCTCTTCTGCTGCTCTCTGGAGGTTCTCACTGTGCTGTCATAGTGTCACCTCGTGCTTTTAGAATATAAACTCGGTGCTAATGAGACAGAAGCAAAGGTCATCTTTCCTAAGACCAGATTTCTTAAAGACAACAAGTTCAATCTGCCAAACCTTTTTGCAAAATATAAACTGTGTACCTATATAGGATTAGCTAGTCCCACCTTGTGCACTCAGTCATTACGCCATGAGAAACATACACTCGCTACTGTTTATAAGAAATACCGTCCTTTTAGAAATTGCACCTTTAAATAGTCTTCCACTGAAGATTTCCTAATGGACCCAAAGAGAAGTGGCTGCACTGAAGCACTTACTCATCTCTTGATTTTTCATTTCATGCTTTCAGCACAATGCACTTGTGCAAGTCCCTTTTCTAGGGCCTGGTTCTAAGGTCAGTTGGACTCCTAAAAGCATTGATTTAAAGTGATTAAACAATGCCCAATTTCAAACCAATGCTTGAGTACTTTTAAAAAAAATGTTGCCTTATACTGACCTATACTTGACTCTTTAGTGGAATTCTTAAGGATGCTGTACGCAGAAAAAAGAGTTTAATGCTCTGAAGCAAATATTAACACGTTAGGTAGCATTCGTGTGAAAACTATTTCAAAGCCAAGAAATTAAGAAAAGAATGCAAGATGAGAAGTGACTGATTAACGGTTTTGTGAAAATTGTGTATGTTGAATTAAACTGGCTTATCACTCTTCTCTCCCTTTCGAAATATTAATGCCTTTCACACTGCTGCATACCACGCCGACCTACATATCTAGCAGGAAAGGCAGCATTCCACAGATAATCTTCCCTGTATATCACCAACCCTTTGAAACACTCGTACTCCATCAAACAAGGATCTGGGAGCATCAATCGTCAAGGCGCATGGTCTACGGCTCTTACAGGGTGCACGTCCTACGTCTCAGATATTGCAAATCTGAAGATTACCAAAACCAGTACTGGAACATTCAGGGTTTCCCTTCTTTAAATGTCTATTTTCAGAAAATGAACAACCTCCAGCATTGCAGATAAATGCATTTATGAAAATAATTGAAAAAGACTTATTGGCAGTGTTTCAGGACACTTCCGTGACTTCATGCAACAGCTTGTGAATTTACGACTAAGCTGAAGAATATGTACCCTGCAGGCTTGCGAGGCCTTCAGTTACTGTAACAGAAATAATCAGCCTTGCACTTGGAAAACTAATGGCATTAATCATTTATCTTTCAGATGATATCTATCCCCACCACTAACACGTACATATAAAGTTAATATTTCCAAACAGTTCTACAGAGAGTATTTCAGTTTCCTGCTAAAGAGAAAATGCCAAACTCTGTTCTCTCAGACTTACTGCAATCTAAGTATGAATATGATGGGAAGAAAGTACAAACTTTCAGACCCATTCCTTCAAACCCACAGAAAATTCATTTTAGACACAGCTGTTAAGAAGAACTACTGATACTTTTTTCACCTTTTTCCTTTGCAGCACCCAGTGAACACAAGTTCTTATACGCTCTCCAGTGTGTACTTACCCTTAGTTCAACTTCTTTGCCAAGTAAGTCATAGAGACTTGCTCCTTTGGAGGTGATTTCGGAAGCGAGCTGTCTAGCTGCCTTCAAGTCAGTAATCTAGAAACACAGCAACAGCACTGAATAGCAGAAGAGAATTCCCAATACCACAAAGAAAATCCATGACAGATTTTTCCCGTTTTGGTGATAAAATTGCATAGGAGGTCAGCACAGTGGCCAAAACTCTACGATAATATTGAAGAAGTTGTCCACTGGAATCAGAGTCAGCCTCTTTCTTGGCTTTAAAGTGGTCTAGAGGAGGCACCATTTAGACACAGGCTTTTGGGTGAAACCCCAGCCACTTCAGGACAACAACAGCAACAATCAAAAACCTCCTCAAAACAGTGTGACCCAGCCAGTTGTTGGTTCACGTGCTGCCCAGGGCAAAGGGAAACATCACCTTTTTCATATGCAAAAGTAAAACGTATATCTACCAACAGGTATATGACCAACATATTGCACAGGTAATGAATATTGATCATCTACAAGTGTTTTTTCTTTATTTCTTCAGGTGCTTTCTTCAGAGAGACACACCAGACATATATAGAGGAAAAATCGCCTGTGGTTCTGCCATTTTTTTCAAGAATGGTAGCATTGTTGCCTAACAAGCAGGCATGACATAGTATAGTTATAAAAGAATCAAAGACTAAAAGTATTAGACTATAGAAGAGGTGCTAAAACTAACAAAAAAGCAGTAACAGGACTTCCTCTTACTTAACAAAGTGTTGGGTTTTTTTAATACTTAGAGGGGCATTTATTTTAAGGGCTCGAGCAGCTTTGATGTCTGTTAGGGTAACATGAAGATTTCCCTTTCCTTCAATGCAAACAGACTGAAAACTAACCTTCAGTCAGTATTCTGCAAGCTCTTCCTGTTGCAACAAGGTTAGCAGATAGAAAATTGTCTTTATTCCGGCCTACTCCAATATTCCTATGATTTCAACAGCAGTCCAAACCAAACACAACCCATTTTGTGCCACTGTTGCCTTGTATTATGCGCTTCTGGTTGAGAATTCACAGAGATCATATCGTATCATATCACAAATGATAGCATATAACCTCAACTACAGAAAGTATGAGTTAAAACCATACCCACTCCCTTGCGAGAACTTCTCTACTTAAGTTTCAGATAGAAAACGGATTTGTTTTTCATACGTTAACACAAAGCCCCTGCCCAAAACAAGAGTACAAGTTGTCCTTACTTTTGAGCCAAGATCAAACTTGAACTTGCTGCTGTCTTCCTCGCTCACGTCTGCACGTTCCACTCCCTTGGTATTCATAGCACCATAAAGCACAGAGGTGACCTTTAGCAGTTCCTTCACTGCATAACCATCTGCCTGGTAAAGCTTCTTAGTGTTGAGCTTTATGTGAGCTTTGGTAGCCTTTGGAAAGAAAGAATGAATTCATTGTGTCACCAAGAACAAAATCTTCATTTACCTCTTCACACTCCACTTGAAAGCTCTTTTTGGGGGCACCATGCTCTGCTTTACAGAAATAAATCTTCCTGTTTGGAAACACAAGTTTGCCTCATCATATTACTGATGTTTCTAGAAGAAATTTTTCTGAAACATGTGCACTTTTCTGCATGTCAGAACATTTGCAGATAATTGCCAGAATGAAAAAACTCAAACGATCCATTAATTCTTCCCTGCATGAAGATCAGCAAAAACCCTGTGCACCACTTAAATTCAAATTAAGTTTAAGTGGAATGTAAGTGCTGCCCAGGTCTTGTGATGATGCTGCAGAGAGGTAAATTTCACCCTTAATGAGTTACAAGAATAAGATCAATTATCCTAATTTAACAGTCTTCTCTTCCAGCAGTACCTTCAGAATATTTTATTGTTTCTCTCAAATTTTTCCCTGCTACGATATTAGTGATTTTATTCCCTTGCCTTCCATCTCTGAAAAGTACAGACAGACCCGTAAGGAAAAAACCCATTAAAAATTATAATATTATCTTTTTATACTTCAAAATAATAAAGGGGGGAAAAGAGCATAATAGAAATGATACATCTGTCACAGAAAGGACACAAATGTTGTTCTTGAAATTCCCGACAAAATTATATTATAAACAAACAGCCACAAGGAGCCAACACCAAACTTCAGGTAAAACACCGAGGCAGTCTTCCTGATGGCACGACTAAACAAGCAAGCAAACAAAAACTGATCACCGGTTATGTATTTAAAAACCAAACATCCAAATGACTTGACATCTTCCTTTCAGTGTATCTTTAAGATTAAACTTCTGCTAAAGTGTTTAACCTTTGGGAACACTGTGTGGCAGAAAGAATCTATCCACGATTCACTCGTGGTATTACAGCATTACCATTACATTTCCAATAAATGTTTACCTCTTGCCTCTCCCATCCCAAAACCTCAACCTACCAGAAGAAACTGACTGTACATCGCTTCCTGCCAGCAGGAACTCAGCTGAAAAACGAAGTCAGAACTTTCAGAATAGGTTGCTGATGTTATACACCCTGAGCCGAGGAATACAAGACTTATGGGACAAAAAACCCTAATTGCTTTTGAAAATTTTGACCAGCGTGACCTCAAATGAGCCAATACACAAAGTGGAAAGCCAGCTATGTTCTCCTTCAGTAGAAGGAATCTAAAAAAACTAATCATGGAAACAGTAGGCATTAAATATTAAGAGAAGCGGGTCATTAAATTCACAGAATCTGTTAACCATCCCCTACACAAAGATGACTATAACAACATCCTTTATGATGTGGTACGTAAGACAACAACTTCAGTTCCATTCAACCCCAAGAGAGAAATCAATGTCTAATAACAGTAAAAAAAGAGTTTTTTCACTCAAAGACTACTTAAAGAGAGGAAAAAAAAAATACAGACAAGTACATGTAATTTTCAGATTGGCATAATGGCACTGCTTACTCAAGAAGGTAACAGTGTTGGGAAAACTTGAGACAGTCACCTATTTTGTAACAACTCTAAATAGTTTAAGTATCATTAAAAATCACCTACATCTATTCCGAAGATCAAATTATGACAATGCAAGAGAAAAGAGAAATGGAAATAAACTGCAAGAATGGCATCAACAGCCAGAATGTTTGCTTTACTTTAAAATCTGCTTTATTATTATCGTAGAGCCAAATATTGACAGCGTGATGGAAATGCAAAAACATCCCAGGGAAGAACCAGAACTCCCAGCTGAGGACTCCAGCCATTCGGTTGCAGAGCCATGGTCTTTAGCCTGTCTAGCTCAAACATTTTGCATTCCTTCCTGTGCAATGGCACATTCTCGATAGGAAGAATGAGGCTTGCTCCCATCTCCCTGTCTTGTTTAATACTTAGGATAGTCTCCTGGGTACTGAAGTAGTGGCTCTAATTCTCCACGGGCTGAAATGGCAATTGAACACATGATACTTCCCAAAAAGCATTCAGGAAGATTATTAGCAGACATTGCATCAACTGCTTCTCCCATCACTTTTTAAAAAACAAGCATGTCTGCCTTTTGCAAAAAGTTTGGTACATTGGTTTGCTAAGCGTGTTTTCATGAATGCATTTCTATGAGACTAAACTCATCAGAGGCTTTTTGCTGCACTCTACCTCAAATTTGGATCCAAGTGGGCTCAAGTGGGAGCCAGGTATTGAGCCGCACAGATTAGGGCAGTTCTAGGTGGGCAAATGACTAAAAAACCACATAAGACAACCCTGCAGACACTTCAGGAACTTTTGGGTCCGAAAAGGAGACATTTGGCAAGCTCTCAAGCTACCAGTAACACAGAGCAATATATCATATGTGTAAAAAATTAACATACCTTTACTCCTTGTTCAGTGAAGGAGAACAATACTCTAGCTGTATTTCATGATGATTAATCTATCCTGATAGTCTCTTCTGAGACAAATCTGTCCCCATCAAATCTCACATCTGGCTACGGATGCATAAAACTATTAGCTACTGGAGAAGATAACTGGGGATTCCACAGACAGTGAATTATTAAGGAAATGTCAATAAGTTTTTCTCATTCTGAAAATGCTGAAAACCTACAATAATCCTCATATTATCTTGTAATATTCACTGAGACTAAGTACAGGATGAGTAAAGAAATTTCCTTTAATTTCATTTTCTGAATCATATTATGTAATTCTTCAACACCCTCGGGATTTCTTACATGAAATCAGCTACCAAAAGAAAAATGTAAGCATAACATTATTTCTGCTTCCACACTTGTTCTTTTAAAACATACTTGATTTGGAGGGGGGGAAATCCCTCCAAACAAAATAGATCTGTTCACTACATCTTATGACACTCCAGGGCTCAAAAGTGCATTCTGGTATGAACAGAAGCGTATCGTGCTCTGAACCTAGTAAAATTAAGAATTAAGAAAATTTACGGTGGACATCATCACAAATCAGAAGGGAAAAGCTGGTGTGGTTACAATGTCATTTTAATATATTTTAAGAATTCAAAAAAAGTATTGTAAGACATTAATCTTTGGTATTAGCATAAAGACTTCCATTGCTTCCAGACCTACCCGCAGCCCCATTAAGTTTTTGCCACCTGACTAAGAGCGCTATGTAAAGGCTCATGCTGCATCAAAAAAAACCAAGAATGATATGAAGGGCAATGTTATTTTATTCCATGAAACTAATAATGTTGATGGCCTAATTCAAGTATGCTCATGCATAACGTGATAAAAGATTTGATCTGAGAAAAATATGGCTCAATCTAGTAAGTGAGAAGGCTCATTTATCAGCAGTCCTGGTTAACAGGGGAGGTCCCGGAAGACTGGAGGGTTGCCAATGTGACACCCATCTACAAGAAAGGCCGGAAGGAGGATCCTGGGAACTACAGGCCTGTCAGCCTGACCTCTGTACCGGGGAAGATCATGGAGCGGTTCGTCTTGAGAGTGCTCACAGGCCATGTGCAGGACAACCAAGGGATCAGGCCCAGCCAGCATGGGCTCATGAAAGACAGGTCCTGCTTGACCAACCTGATCTCCTTCTATGACCAGGTGACCCGCCTAGTGGATGAGGGAAAGACTGTGGACGTTGTCTACCTGGACTTTAGTAAAGCCCTTGACAGAGTCTCCCACAGCATTCTCCTGCAGAAACTGGCGGCTCGTGGCTTAGACAGGTTTACTCTTCGCTGGGTGAGGAACTGGATGGATGGCCAAGCCCAGAGAGTTGTGGTGAATAGCGTTAAATCCAGCTGGCGCCCGGTCACAAGCGGTGTTCCCCAGGGCTCGGTTCTGGGGCCGTTCCTGTTCAATACCTTTACTGATGATCTGGATGAGGGGATCGAGTGCTCCCTCAGTAAGTTTGCTGGCGACACCAAGTTGGGTGGGAGTGTTGATCTGCTGGAGGGCAGGAAGGCTCTGCAGAGGGATCTGGACAGGCTGGATCGATGGGCTGAGGTCAACTGTATGAGGTTTAACAAGGCCAAGTGCCAGGTCCTGCACCTGGGTCACAACAACCCCCTGCAACGCTACAGGCTTGGGGAGGAGTGGCTGGAGAGCTGCCTGGCAGAAAAGGAGCTGGGGATGCTGGTTGACAGCCGGCTGAATGTGAGCCAGCAGTGTGCCCAGGTGGCCAAGAAGGCCAACAGCATCCTGGCCTGTATCAGAAATAGTGTGGCCAGCAGGAGCAGTGAAGTGATTGTGCCCCTGTGCTCTGCACTGGTGAGGCTGCACCTCGAATACTGTTCAGTGTTGGGCCCCTCACTACAAGAAGGACGTTGAGGTGCTGAAGCGTGTCCAGAGAAGGGCAACGAAGCTGGTGAGGGGTCTGGAGCACAAGTCTTATGAGGAGCAGCTGAGGGAACTGGGGTTGTTTAGTCTGGAGAAAAGGAGGCTGAAGGGAGACCTTATCGCTCTCTACAACTACCTGAAAGGGGGTTGTGGCGAGGTGGGGTGTTGGTCTCTTCTCCCAACTAACTAGTGATAGGACGAGAGGAAATGGCCTCAAGTTGCACCAGGGGAGGTTTAGATTGGATATTAGGAAAAACTTCTTCACCGAGAGGGTGGCCAAGCATTGGAACAGGCTGCCCAGGGAGGTGGTGGAATCACCATCTCTGGAAGTGTTCAAAAAATGTATGGATGTGGTGCTTCAGGACATGGCTTAGGGGACACAGTGGCACTGGATTAATGGTTGGACTTGATGATCTTGAAGGTCCTTTCCAACCTTAGTGATTCCGTGATTGTTTTAGCTTTAGATATTTAGATCCCAGTTCTGCAAAGAGATGTACATAACTCTGCATGATTTCAGTAACAGCACGCCCTGGCCTGTTCAAGTTTAAAACAGCACGAGACATCCAATCCAACACAAGAATACGATGCGTACTCAGCCACCCATTGCAAGGAAATTGTAAGGGGTTGAGACAGAAAGCATTAAAGCTAATATGGAACCAGTATTTCAATGTGCTTAAGCACGACTCCTTAGGCAGACTTACCATGAACTGAGCCACTGCCTTAATGAAGAAAACCCGGTCCTGTTCTGTCTCCACATCAGGAGGAATATCAGTCTGAGGTTCATACCTGTGGAAAGAAGCATGCGTAGTTTCTGACAGGAAATACATGTCCAATATTAAAGAGACTGGTTCATTTGGGGGGGGGGGGGGGGGGAATCAAACACAACAAGCATGTACGAGACTGGAAAATAAATCTTTAGCTCCTATTGAAGACTGGGGTATCCAGACCCTGCCTACAATGGGTTTGTGCACAAACTGCAAAAGCTGTAAAACCTGAGACTCTTCTCCAGAAGGAATTGTTACTGTGGAGTCCTGAACACATCTTTCCAGTCAGGTTTGCAAAGGAGCAAAACTTAGCTGGCTCAACCAAGTCTGCAAAATACTTATTTTCAGAAGTAATTTACTACTTAAATCACAAGCTGCTTATATAAATCGAACTAAACTTAATCATGTGTGGCTTCACAATTTAAAACACTGGGCATACGACTGAGTTAAACTCCCAGTCTTTCCGGTGGTACGTTAACATGGCTTGTACTAGATTACTATTGTTGGTAATAACAAAAACAGCCACCTTGTCCTTCAAAATGTTTTCACACTTTTCCCACACTCTCAAAATACAAAAGAAAAGTTCACACTCAGACATCATTTCACATATATTACTTTCAAAAGAAAAAGAAACTTATGAAAAAGCAAATGGAAAGACTGATAAATGCTTTAAAAAAAAAAAAAGAAATAGTGAAATGCAGAAACTTCTAGAAGTCACCAGCCTACAGGAACCAGGGAAGAAAAAAAGTAAATTCCCAGTCTCATAAAAGGCTTCGAGATTTTCAGCATGCAGGCAAAAAAGCATCTTTGCTTTCAAAGCACATTTGAAACGATGAGCAAGGCACGTGCAAAGTGCTTTAAAGTGTAACTGAAAGGCTTCTAGAAGCTGTCTGCCTGCATCAAGTGTAGTTCTGACCCACAACAGGAAAGCTGCTATTTGGTCTGAAATACATGCCAGTGTCCAGTTGCTATTTGGTCTGAAAATGAAGCTCTTCACTATTAGGCACAAGGTTCCCAGTAATCTTATCACACAGAAGTTTAAGCTTTTAAAAGTGTTCCAGTTCATGAGATAAACGTATTTTTAAAACAATATTTTTGTTTTCTTTCAATTGCTCTGCTATTTTACCGTTACATACTAGGGGGGAGACTGATTTATATGTTTACATATGAGTTGAAAACAACCAGGAACTGAGAACCTCAGTGTAACAGCAGTATTTTAAAGAATATTTAGGTAATTTAATCCAAGTAATTGTGAATGATTGTAAGTATTTCCCTATTTTATTACCATTGCAACAGTATTCAGCAAATTTCTAACAGCTTGGTAATTAAACTTAATGGATACCAATTATGAATCCAGGCCAAAAAATAGCGATCACACAAATGGGTCACTGTCATATTTTCAATTGTAATATTCTACCTTATGAGTAGCTTAAAAAACTTATTTTATATTTTTACTCACATGGAAAAAAAAGATCATGTATAATTTGATTAGCATCTCAGGTTTCATAAATATTTAACCAAAGTCTGTCAGTGGGTTACGTGGGCGTAAAACTACAACTGGATAGTAGCAGACTAGTACTGCATAATTTTTTTTTTTCATGGCACGGATGCTAGACAATAGGATGTTGAATCAACAACTGTAGCAACAAGGTAAGAACTGCCTGTATCTTGCTAAGTTCTCATTGTATATGACCCTGTTTGGGGTACAAGGTCAGATACAGGCAGAACGGTAATAGAGTTTGTAGAATATGTGAAAGAGATACAGCTACTTTTGGATAAGTACGCCCACCTTCAGGATGCAATCTCTGCCAGGACTGAGTCGTCGTATTTTCTACTTCAGCTACTACAACACTTTTGTTGCTGTATAATTAAACTAAAAACCTGCAAACTTAACTACCACATTTTCTGCTCGATTATTTAGAAAAGTAGACCTCAAAGAATGCCTAAATATGGTTATGTTCCTCTTTAAACTTCTTAATACAGTTTGACACCCAAACATCAGCTCCAGGCATACATATCGCATCCCAACATCAGCCCCAGCATTCGTTAGCCTAATCACCAACCTTTTCACTAGCCAGAGAAGCACTTCTGAGACAAGCATGAAGTTTGGGGTATGGAAATTCTCCATAGATATGAGTCGGGGATACCCCAGCGCCCTCATCATCTCAGTAAAATCTGAAAGACAAGCAAGAGCAGGGGTTCCTTCTTACATATGCAACATGGCTGTTGCCCAGAACTCCGGTTCCCGCAGCGTGCTGTTCATTTACCGTTCGATATACCCCGCTCAAAGTACTGTTAAAAAAAACTTCTGAACGGATTAATTTTAAAAAAATGATATCACTTCAATGGAAAACACGCCTGAGTAAAAAGGCGACTTTTTAACAAGAGATTCACTGGGCAGAAACAATGCTTAAAACAGCTTCCCTCTACAAAAAGCACCATTTAAACGAAGTTAACTGTGGCCTGCGGCGATCACCGCTATGCAGAGGCGATGCCAGCCCCGTCCGCTGCGTTTATTATGCCCTGTTAAAGCGCAGCCTGCCAGTTAATTAAAATAAAAGGCTCCAGCCCTGCAGCAGGCTTTGCTATAGCCCCCGCCTGAGGCACCGGTTAGGCCCCAAGCGCCCCTCACCCGCCCGCGCTGCCTCCCGGATCTCCCAGGGAAACTACAAGGCAAAACTTAGAGGAAAAGCGGGACCCGCTCGGCTGCTGAGCACCCAACGGGGCCGGAGCTGCTCTGCAGGCCCCGGCGAGCCGCGGCAGCCCGGGGCGAGGAGGCCGAGACCGGGAGCTGCCGCGTCCCGCCCCCCCGCCCCCCTCAGCGAGGCTCCTCACTCCGGAGGTCGCGGAACGACATCGCCGCGGGAGCCCGCGGGCCTCCGCCCGCCGCCGCCGCCGCCGCCGCCCTAGGCCGCGCCGCTCGTCTCTATGGCAACGCCGCTACGGCGCGGCGGCCGGGCCAAACTGCTGCCGAAAGCGAAGGGCCATGGCGGTGGGTCAGGCCCTGGGGCCCGGCCCGGCCCGGGCGCTGGCTCTGCCTGGGGCAGCCTCTCACCGGCCGGGGCGGCGAAAACGAGCGGCTCCGTGGGGCGCCCGGCCTCCCCCTCGCTCTGCAGGGCGGTGGGGCCTGCTGGCGAGATGGCTGCCCCTGAGGTGCAGGCCGTTCCGGCTGCCCGGGCCAAGGCGGGGGTGACCTGCCTGTGATGGCTGCTCCCCGGGCGCTGGGAAGTGGCTCCCGGACTCCGCAGCTCCCTGCTGTCGCACACCAGCCACCCACCAGCGCTCTGCCTGAGGCGACGTCCAGCCGGGACGGGAGCTTTGCAGAGCCCGTCTTAAATGTATGATTCAGGGAGCGGGGAGGGAGGGCGAAGAGCCATCATCAGTTATTTTCAGAGAAGACCCATTAGCACCTGTGCCGCGTTGAACCATGGCTGCTGTGGTTTGAGGAGAAGGCTGTGCTCCCCCATGGGACAGCACACCAGTCACCAGGGATGTGAAAACCCATGGCCTGGCCTCGCCTGAGCTGACACCCACCGCTGCCGCACCCCGGGGGGCTGAGTCCCCGGCTCCCGGTCCTGTTGGAGTCAGCGCATCTACCTTCCGCCTGCTGTGCAGGACTTGGGTCTCTCCGAGGACGGGAGCCCGGCGCGCAGCTCTGCCCGGATGCTTGAGCGTCGCAGGGCTGAGCTGGAGGGGGAGCGGAGGACAAGGACCAGCAGGAAGGCAGGCGGGAACACCTTCCTCTCTACGGTCACGCATTTCTGATGGGCATCCAGGGTGCCGCAGCCACACAGACAGCGACTGCAGTATGTGGAGCGCTCGCTGAAATGCGCAAGAGGTCTTCGGCGCGGCAGAGCCAGACCCCTGTGCTTTCGCTGTCCATGCCCAGAGACGTGGAAACCCGCGTCCCCGGGCCAGCCAACACAGCTTCTTGCAACCTTTCAGCTCCCACCCACAACTGTCACTGACCGACCCTGTCAGCAGTTTCGTAACAAACTTCTTAAAGGCTCTTGGTGTCCTGAATTTGCCCCTACAGACATAACCAACAGCAGTTTCCATGCTGATGCATCGAGTAAGAGCAGTACGACAGCTGCTCCGCTAACACTTGGTGGTTTCCGATGCCCTAAAGGAACGGGAACTCTGACCACGAGACTCTGCAGAAACACCGGACGGAGCGGCCGCAGCTCTTACTGACAGGGTCATCAATATCGCGGGGTGGAATGAGTTGAAAATAATCTAGATGTCAGGCTGATCTATGGATGTCTCAGGACATTTTGCGGAGCAGTCCACAGTTTTCCAGTTCTAATTGCCCAAGCATATATAAGACATGCACACGGGGGCTCTATCTTGAGCCGTACCTTATCCACATGATTGAAAAAGCGATGAAAAGCAAGGAAATAGCAATAAATCCTAGAAAGAATAACTATTGAAATGAAGTAGTTACATTAGAAATTAGGAGACCTGATTAGAGGCTGGGTTTCTTACACCAGGAAGCCACGAGATAGCAAACTTTAAATAATTCACTAGTTCAAGAGTGTATCAGCCATCCAGTAACTCGGGCAGGGGGACCAGAGAAGGAAGGAAACATTCCCCTGCTCTACTGCTGTTGACTAGCAGGCAAAAGGCAGGTGGGTGAAATACAAGGGGGAAAACCAAAGCTGTAAAATAAATGAAATAAATTGTCAGTGTGCTGTTTACCTCAGCTCTTCACTTTATATAAATACCGTTAATATTGATATATTAATATTAGGCAGCACGAATGTGCTGCTGGGGGTGGAGTGGATGTAGTTTGAACTAAATAGGGGCCCAAAAAGGAGCAAACTGCAGCCTCGTAACCATGGCAGGAGCTCACACCACATCCACGAGGGCTGAGCCTTTCTCCCCGCTGCCTTCCTGTCTCTAGAAACCCACACCCAAAGGGAAAAATCCTACACATCTCTACTTATTCCCCAGACGCATGAACTAACCTTGTGGAAACAGCTCCCCATTCCACAGCCCAGTTCATACTTTTGAGGGACAGGGTTTTTTCCCTCCCTCATCACTACTAAAGCTGGAAATCTTGCTGGAAAGGAAAGAAAATCCAAAATTTTGGCACAGGTGTCTGTGGCAATGGGTGAGCTCTCAGATGACACCGCAGGCTTCCGAGTACAGATGGTAATATCTTCACTGCACATCTGCAGTGCCTGGTCTCCATCCAAACTTCTAATTCCGTTCAGAGGAAATTTCATTTCTTTAGACCTGTAGGAAGCTACAACTGCTGCTGGGGACATGGTAGAGGTGTGGGAGGAACCCAGCCGGGTGTAATGAACACCCTCCAAGCGGTGTGTCAGCATCCAGCGGCACCAACTGCCACTCAGGCTGGTTTCTAGCAGGAGGTGGTGACCCCACCTTGCAGCCCCAGCCGCTGGCGATAAGGAATTAGGAGCCCCTGCAGCGAATGGCTTTGCTCTGAAATGGGGATGACAGAAGGAACCGCTATTATTTAACTTTTCTATATTATATATGATAAACTATATATAACATAACATAATATAATATGCATAATATACGATGCAAAATGTATTATATCATTATTTGTTACATATAATTAATAATAAATTACTTATAATGATTGTTTTCTCATGGAAAATAATATCCTCCTCTGCCTGTTTCACATGCTGTGCGTGTGAATTTTGGGGCTCCCCAAATCCCTTGAGGGCTGACAAGCCCTCTGCATGCTGCAAGCGGGGCCGGGCAGACCCTTCCACACCCCAGCCTGTTAGCATCGCCTCATCCTCCTGATTTACTGCCTCCATCCTGGTTTCAGGGCTCTGCCAACCCCATTTAGCCCCTCTCTCCGGCTCCCACCCATTCCCAAACACACCACTGAAGTCGAGTCATCCTTTGGCTCACGAGCATCCATTAATCAAAGACTTCACCGAGAAACCATTGACCTGGGCAGCTGAACATCATTGATCCGGGCTGCGTGCCGTCAGATCCCTTTTGGCTGCTGCAAGCCTGGTTAGCACAACGTGCTTTTGGGTAGCCCATCACTCGAACACCCCCTCAGGTGCCCTGGTGGCTCTGTCTCAGCTCCCAGTTCCGCGCGAGCGGCCCCCGAGCTTGCGGTGCGCGGCCTCTCCGCGCGGTGGGAGAGCCGCGGCGTCCGGACCAAGGCGGGAGAGGAGCTCTGCGGTCGAGGAGGTATGAGAGGGACAAGGGAAGGAGAAACCATCTCACTGCAAGGACGGCCAGACCTTGTAGCACCCCACCAGCCTCCTCTGCCCATAAGACAAGCTCTCTTTTGGGGGAGAAAGAACAATTCGGCCGCGTCTGCCCATACAGGATCCCCCAGCTCCACGTACGGAGCTCAGTCATACAACCTCCGTGTACGCTGGCTGCTGCGTCCCCTCGTTATTGCCATTTTCGGGTCAGCAACACAAATCTCACGGTTTGCCGGTTGAGACCCCTTTCTTTTCCTCGCTGCGTTCTGCCCAACGCTCTTTACGTCTAAGAGGGTATGGGTTATGGGTCGCCGGTCAGAGTCTCCTGGCCGCCGGCCAGCGTTCTTTCGTTTCTCCCCACCTCATCTCAGCCGTGGGGCTGAGATCCCTCACCTCGTCGCACCCTTCAGCGTCCGCTCCCCGCCTCGGGCTGCGCGCGACCCCGTTCCTTCAGGACATCCCCCTCCCGCGTCGGTACCTGTCAGGTTCGCAAACCGTCGGCTCTGTGACTCTTCCCCTGCCATCTGAACTTTTGTTGCCATCCTTCTGCAGACGAAGGGTTTTGGGTGGGTTTTTTTGGCAGTGTATATATTTTTAGTGCTCTGCAGTTCTTTCCCCGGGTTGTTTTTTTTTTTCGGCGGAGCTTGGCGTTAAAGTTGCTATCGCATGTTTTTAACTCAAATTCTCACACCCTCGTGTTACAGTATCCGCCAGATTGGCTCAAAACGTGGTGTTTTTTTTTTTTTTCCCTCCAGTAAGAGGAATGATGCTTCGTGAAGGGTTGTTGTTGTTTCACGCGACTCCCCAGCTGACCTGGACCACGCTCGCCGAGGGTGCGTGCTCGGGGATGTGGCAGACAGACGAGCGCCAAGGACCAGTTTCCCGTGTGTTAGGGGAGCAGGTAGGTTTGATTTTGCCCTCAAAGATAGAGAATCTCCCAGTTTCTAACAGGACC
The DNA here is from genome assembly GCF_964289735.1 of Phaethon aethereus. NCBI lineage: Eukaryota > Metazoa > Chordata > Aves > Phaethontiformes > Phaethontidae > Phaethon > Phaethon aethereus. The sequence continues at coordinate 17,110,217 of NC_138591.1, forward strand.
ACGCTTCAGGGCAGATAACCAGGCTTTTCCGAGACGGGGCTTTGTCCCCCAGCCAGTGTCAGGGGCACGAGGCTGCCCAGCTCTCCTGGCTGCACGCCGGGGTATTTGAACCGCCTGTACCCCTTTTTCCTTCGAAACTGCACCCTGGTATCGTTCTAGAAATCTACATGTCAAACTGGAAAAGAGCTTTTTCCAGCTGAAAACCTCCCTCCAGCAGCACCCACGTCCCCCCGTTGCCTGGTGCCTTTCTGTAAAATGACCAGCAAAGCAAAGAAAAAGAGCTGCAGGATTTTGCTGCTTTTTTTTTTTTTTGCTTTTTTTTTTTTCTGATGCCTTACCTGGTTATTCTCACACCGCGAATTCAGTCGTCGATCCCAGGGATGGCAGGACTGTAGCTCTTGGCGGGACTGGGACATAACATGCTGTCGAAAATATGATCAAGTGAGAAAGCAAGTCATTTTTACTCCCATTCCTCTGATGCTTTTTAAATCAGGAGTAACAAATTTGAGATGATCAGGTCCGCTTGAGATTCCTCAAGCATAAAATAAAGCAACACTCATTTGTGCCCTCCCTGTTGGGAAAAACGGGTAAAAAGGCCTCAAGCTGCTTTTCCGTCCTGGGAGAACCTTGTGTGAAGTTGCTGTACGCTTCAGGGTACTCTGAGTCACCTTTCAGGCACTGGAAAAAAAAAGAAAAAAAAAAAAGAGAATGTGGTCCTGTTGGTGGTGGAGAAAATAAAACCTCGTTCTGCTGGGTTGTTTCCCAAGCTATGCTTTAGATAAATGCTGCAGGAGGGTATTAGCTTTACAAATAGCCCCTTTATAGCTTGAGAGACTGGGAAGGGAATGTGCCAGAGTAATTCACTCAGAGGGGCTGGTGTGAAGGAAAAAAAAAAAAGGCAGGGTAGGGAATGATGAGGTTTTCATTCGGCTGGTGTATGGAAGTGTCATACAGACACTTCAGGACCCGTTGTTTGCATCCGCTTTCTGCTTTTACTTCCAAGTTGAGCATCAGTTTTCGCTCCTCTCGTCAGAGCCTCCCCCCGTTACCCGGCTGGGGCAGATTAATTTTCACCTAAAAGCTGTTTTCAACCCTGAGCTTTCCATCCACACGATCAGAGGTTTCTGGTTGCTGCCGAGGGCTGGCTCAGCTTGCAGGCTCCTTGCTGGTGGCTTGGAAGAGAGTTTCATGAGCAGGATTCTTCCTTCCCGCTTTATTTAATATCAACCTCATCACTCCAGAAGCGAGGAAGGGAGGACGACCGCTACCGGGAGGGAGGGAAATGGCTGGGGATCGCGGGTGGAAGGTGAAGTGCTGTTTGCGCCGAGGAACCTGGGGAAAATCTAGAGCCTCTGCGTCTGGGGAAGGAGAATATCCCGGAATGTCACGTTCCCTGTAATTACATTGCAGAGCAGCTCCCTCCCCGCTAATGCGCCGGCATTAGAGGAGAGCGCCGAGAGCGGAGCGCGGCACCAGGGTAAGCAGCAGCCCATGCATCAAGCAGAAGGGGTAATAAATCACCAGCCTCCCTCTGATCGCTCAGCAGATAAGCCAGAGAAGCTACTTAGGATGAAAAAAAAGTCCCCCAAGCAAGCAGATTTCCAGATCTATTTCAGACAGGTCAGGAGAGGGGAGACTGGATTCTCATTTACGTGCAGGGAAAAACAGGATTATATTTCCACTCTCCATTAGCTCCCTCCAAAGCCGAGTGCCACTCGACCTGCCCGAAGCCAGAATCTACCTAATTTCGGGGTGTCCAGTTTAAGACGGCACGGCGCAGCTTGATTTACGGGCGACACGGCACTCCTGACGTCCTTGGGAGCTGCAAGTCCGGATCATCCTCACTACAAGGCAGAGGGATCCAAAAATCATTGTTTCTTCATGAAAAGTCTTGGTGCGTTTTTCTGCGCCGCCAATGTTTTGGCTCTTGACCCACCTGGAGAGAAGGGTACGGCGAACGACCAGCCAAGGGGACAAGGAGAAAGAGTCAAAGTAGGCTTGGAAGGACACTACGGCCAGTGAGCCAATTTGCCCTTTTTGAGGAGCACCACCAGGCAAAAAGCTGCTTTCCCAGCTGAGGAGGAGAAGCCCCGCAGACCGACTGGGCAAGGTCCTCTTCTCCAGGCTCTGGTCTTGGCACGGCTACGTGATTTAACTAATTGCAATCATCATTGGGGCACCACCATCAAAACTAGGGACGCATGGGGAAAGGAGAGCTCTTCCAGGATTATCCCCAGTACTCTTTACCTCTGGAGGTGCCACCTTTGCCCCGTTTTTGCCCCGTTTTTGCCCCCTTGCGCCCGTTTTTTGCCCCCAGCGCAGCTTTCCATCCTCCTCCGTTGCTATCAGCGTGCAGCCGGTGGGATCACGGAGATCTGTGCCCTCAGCCCCCACCACGCAGCCTCGGGTGGGCTTGGGGACCACCGCGGCCGGGGAAAACAGTTGGCTGCTCGGCCAGCAACAGGGCAGCGGGCGCCTTGCTGACGGCCGCGGTGGGATGGGGATGGAGACGGAGCCCTGTCCTCTCGAAAAAGAGAGGAAGAGCCCGTAGGAAAATACAGAAATGATTTAAACAGTGAGCAGCTGCTCGGGCGCGCAACCTTTTACGCTGCCAGGAGAAGAAACAGCTTGATGCAAAACCTTTTGGGTTTATCCAAGCGCGATGAACATCCTGAAGTGCTCGGGAGCCGGGTTTGTCTCCCGTTCCCAGCGCTGCTTCGGCCTTAAACCGGCACCGGCCGAAACAGCCGCTCCACGAGCCCCGGCGCGCAGAGGAGAATTGGGATCTTGGATAAATAGACCTTGGGGCTGAGTCCGCCGAGTCCTCCCGTGGGACCCTGGCTCCGGACCCTCAGCAAAGCCGGCAGCATCCCCAGCCAGACCAAGCGAGGAAACGACGAGCAGCGGCAGGGAGACGCCTCATCTGGAAAAAACCCTTTTCTTGTAACGACATCTCTGTTGGGAAAACACCCTCAACTGTGAAATGAAGCCTGGAGGAAGCTACCCCCCTTAGACGAATTCAGCATCGCTCCCAGCGGCTGCCTGCGCTGCGGCTGTGTCACCTTGCCTCTGCCTGGAGCGTACAGTGGACGTAAGGAGACCTTATAACCTCTCTGCTGTTGAAGCACAAGCTCTTGCACTGCAGATATTACGGGATTTGGAGAATTATTATCCCCCCTCGGCTAGGTAACGAGGCTCTCTGGCTCCCTGGGCAAGCGATGGGTTGTTTTCTCTGCAGGCTGGCTGCCTTCGTTGGCCATTAAGCTGTTGGAAGATCTCCGACCACGTCAGAAAAAAATAACCTCACGATGAGGATGCCTGTGCCTTTTCACGGGCAGCGGTGATGCGCGTATCCAGCAACCTCTCTTTCCTGGAGCTCCAGAAAAGACATCACGTTGCCGGTGAACCCAGGACCCAGGTTTCATTAACTAAGAGAGAAGTGAAAACCCTTCGAAACCTTGTCCAAAGCCTGTTGAATCACGGGAGGGTGGCCTTCAGGGTGGGAAAGCTGCAGAGCAGGAGCCGTGCCTTGCCTGCACCTCACCAGTAAATGGGTTTGGCTAATGCCCCGCCACCACACGCCGGTGCTCCGCCGCGCGCGGCACCCGCCGAGCCCGTCGTGCAAGCCCCTGGTGCCGGGGATGCCCAGCAGAAAGGAGCCCAGCCGGTACCCGAAGGCTGAAAAAAGAAATCTTCTCGCTCCTTCTATGGGGAAGCAAAGCTCCACGAAGACAGAAATTGCCGGGGCGGAAGGCGTGGAGTCCGTGCTGCTGCTCCGGGAGAGCTTCCCTGCCAACAGCAGGAATGGGAGCGAGTGGGGAAGGAGCAATAGCTGGGGGATGGCGCAGCTCGGCTTTTTATACTCATTAATTGGCCCTTCTATCATCAGAGGGAAAAGCGACGCGCAGGCAGCCCTGGATAGCACATAAAAATCCAAGGGGCTGATTTCAGCCCAGCGAGCCACTTTCTTGCTTCATTTTCCCCAAAGCGAGGGGAGGGAGGGAGTTTTCCCGGCAAGCTGAAGTCGAACGGCCGAGCGTGCCGCGCAACAGCGGCAGGCTGCGACCTCGAAGTGCGGAGCTCGCCGCTGGCCCCGCCGGTCCGAGCGACTTGCACGCTTTGCCGAGCCCAATGGAATCATGCGGGATTACCCTCCTGGGTGAAAAAAAATGCTTTTCCTTCCCTCACACTAAACCATAAGGTGGCAAAGACCCAACGCCCGGGAAGAACCCAGAGCACGCCGCGAGCCAAGGCTCCCGGGAGAGGGCTAGGAGGTGGGGTGGGATGGGGCCACAGCCGCGTGCCTTCCCTGCGTTCCGGTGGGATGGAAAGGAACCCAGGGGAGAGCAGACCCAGAGCCAAACGGTTTCCGACGTTCCAGAAAACAGCCTCAGCCTCCGTGGGGGCCGCAGCTCTTTGCAATTCGGCCACGAAGGCGGCGCGAAGCCTCCCGGGAGGAGCGCGGCGACGGGGAGCCCGCGGTTTCGCAGACCAAACCCATCCGCGGCAAACCCAGCGCGGATGGGGGGAGAGGATCCCGGAGGTCGGGTCCAGCCGTCGATGGAGGAAGCGGCTCCGGTGCAGGACGTCCCTACGGGCATCCCCAGAGGGGAGGACGAGCGCCGGGGCGCGGGGACGCCTCGGCTCGCGCCCGGTCATCAACGTGAGGGCAAGAGCCGGGCAGGACGCGCCGGCAGCGGGGACAGCCCGGCTCCAAACCCGCTGCGCAAAGTCATCTGCATTTCTCCCCCCGAGGCTCCAGCCCCAGCCCCTCGCACATCACACCTAGGCAGGAAGGTGTCGACCGCCCCGATTTCCGCGCTGGCCCGCGAAAAGGAGATGCCGCTTCCCCTAGACGCGGCTACGGCGTCAGTCTGGCCAGAAAGAGAAGACGGGCGAGTGATAGATCAGGCACAACTCTGCTGAAACGGGTGGTAATAGAAGAAATCGCAACCAGGCTGCTAAGAGGCAGGAAGGAGATAAAAGATGCAGCCCCTTCTCTGCTCCTTGAATTCCTGACGCCGAGGGTGTCGCGACCCTGGCGTGGAATACGGCACGGAATATGGAACACGCCAAGGTTTACCTACGGAAGAGGGCAAGCCGTGCCCTGCAGCAGAGGACGAGTACAAAGAGTCCAGCTCCGGGGCGGGATGTGAATATAGATGATTTTCGGAGATGTTCTTGATCTTATCGTTTAAGCCTTCCGGTGCGAGTAAGGTGAGAAAGGCGGGAGAAACCAAAGAGACTCGGTCAGCTTTGAATACGGACCCGGCAAAGCGCCCGCCCGCGGGCTCTCTAGAAGGACGGCGTCTGCTGAGGGTTTCTCTGAGGAAGTGCCAAGTTCAGTAGCACCTTCACGAGCTGGGAACGGTCATTTATCACGCGCGTGCGGCAACGCGGCACGGCTTGGAAGTGACCTTTGCCGCAAAAACGGCGTGGATGGAGCGGCAGCCCCGGGCTTGTCGCTGCCCGAGGTGGCGGAAACGGGGTGATCCCGTCCTGCAAATGCTGCACAAAACCCCCAGCTCAGGGTTGCAGGTCCCGTACCACCCCTGCAAGGTGCCGGATTGGGGCACCCTCCAAGGCATCTCTTAGGACGTGACTTGCAAGCTTCTTCCTTCTCTACTCAAAAGAGCGTCTCTCCCTGTCCCTCCGAAGTCCGTCGTCCCCCAGTAGCTCTTGAAACCAGCATTTACTGGGAGTAAGTGCCCGAGCAGCTGATTCTCTACAAATTCCCCTAATTGGTCATAAACGGGTGGGATGGCAGCGGCGTTTGGCTGGTTTCTGGCTATAGACAGGTTGGCGTATTATCAATCTCGTTATAATCACGTTGTGCCGAAGACTGTAGCCAAGCTCAAGCTCAAGCTCAAGCTCAAGCAGATAAGATATATAGTACTATAATATAGTATATAGTATAATATAGTACTAAACGTTACATTTCTCATGGTCTTTGGAGGAATAAGCCCTAAAGCATCAAATCTCCCGTAGGGGAGGCATAATGGTCCGGCCCCGTGAAGTCGGTGGCGATGTCCTCCTTGGCTGGAGTGACCTGAGGTCTCCCAGAAGGTAATCAGAGGTCAGACCCACCACCTCTCTATCAGAGGTCAGACCCACCCCGAACCATTGCCCCTCAGAAGGAGGAAGCGCTCGCTGGCTGGGCAAAGCTCGGGGTCGTTTCTCCCCTGCATCGGAGAGGTTCAAGCAAGAAACACCTTTTGCTCAGAGGCAATAACGGCTTCCGAAAAGAGCAAACCCCCGGGGCGAGCGGCTCCGCGCTCGCGCGGGTCTGCCTCCGCGTCCTGTCGGGCCGCACTTTGGCGGCTGTCTTTAACAGCACCGTCCGCTGATATTAAAAACACTTTGCTTTTTAGTATATACAAAAGCCTCTGGCGCGCCTGAGCTTCCAGCAGCCTCCCGAGTCCAGAGCAAGCGGCGGAGAATCGATCAGCTGCGGTGAGCGATGTCCCTCCTCACGTGGATTCGTGGGCATTCACGTGCTGATGAATTTCTCTACCTGGTAACGGTCCGGCAGGCTTTTCTGAGAAGTTCGCTGAATAATTGCAAGTCAGGGTGTGTTGATTAGCCTTTCTGTTCCGCGAATTACTTCTGTATGGGAGGCAAAGCAGCATGATTAGCCAAGCCTACGGCGATACACACGTATGAATTTCCCTGACCGTAAGGGCTAGGTGAAATGAAACCCGCCTGCAGGACGTGTTTCTGCTGGCAAGCCTGGTAGCGGTCCTTGGAGAAAGGGGCTTCGCCCTGCGCGGCTGTCCGGTTCGGCGTCTGGCCCGTGGTGACGCTGGTGGCGGACACTGGAGGATGCCCGAGGGGCACCGGCACCTTCAGTGCATGAGACCGTTCAGGGGTGGTTTTCCCATCCCTGATGGGGAACCCTGCCTGTAACACGTAAATTTATCGTCTCTGTCTCCCCGGTCGAGGTGCCCAAATCGCCGTCGCGTGCTGACGGGCTGCCCCGATCACAGCCAAGCGGAGGATGCGGCTGCAACGCGGTCGGACTGCGGAACTGCTGATGGGAAGCGCCCGTGCATCCAGCCCAGCGGTGCTTCGACCTGGATGCTGCCCCCACCGCCCTCCCCATCCCAACGGCCGGCTCTGCAGCACCCCACGGGTCAGGATCTGGCCCCGGCTGAGCCACAAGTGCTGCCGGTCGCTATGGAGATGCATCAATATGGAGAGGAACGGCTTGTTCCTCACATCCCCATTCAAAGGGCCGGTGAGCAAATCCCCTCCAGATGGACCCTCCGCCCCGGCGCGGTCCCCGACGGCCCCGCAGAGCCCCCGAGGGCCCCCCGGAGGGGCTCTGCGGGGCCGTCGGGGACCGTGCCGGGCGACGACGCCAGGAGTCTCGTGGTCTCTCTCCGGGGAATTTCAGCCCTGGCTCCCACACCTGCACGCTGGATCCTGGCATGCCCCCCAAAATTCAGCATCTCTGTGGGATGAGCCCACCCTGTGCTGGGATGGGTTCATGGCTGTGGGGCAAAACCACAGGGTGCCGGGGTATGGGGAGGGGGACACGGCTGGAAGCATCCTCCTTAGGTGCTCCAGGACCACGTTATGGCTGTGTGGGGCAGGATGCGACCCTGGGAGAGCCGGCAGCGGCTCTGGCCCCGTGACAGGATGACAATGATGCATCCTCACAACAAAAAGCAAAGTTTAAGTGCCACCATGCGCAAGGGGCAGCCCCGGCCAGCCGCTACGGATAGGTCTGGGTTCACATCCCTCTCTGTTTCCACAGGTCCTGCAGGAGAGTCAAAGTCTTCCGGCAAAGTTGCCTTTCAGCAGCCCCCTTAGAAAGGGTATGATCACCCTGAGAGAAAAGCCAATTGTCCACCAAGGAGGAAAACAGCGAAACCCCCAGCAAAACTGCGTCGGCGGCACAGCCGGGGCGATGCCTCCGAGGCCACGTGCCCCCATCCTGCCCAGCTAGTTGGCCGCTGTGTGGGGTGCTGAGCGGTGCCAGCCATCCTTCACGGCAGCAGTTGTTACGTCTCCTTCCAGCAAGGCTCCTACGGCGGGAGAGCGTCTCTGTCCGCGGCAGCTACGGCCGCCTGCAGTTCTGGGCACCCTTGGTGGCTTACAGGTTTCCTCGGTGGCCAGCCGTGGCCCTGGGCTGTGCCCCGTCCCATGCGCTTGGCGATGCTCGAGCAGAGGAACCCCACGGGAAAGCCTCTTCTTCCAGAGCACCTGCTGAACGGAGGCTCTAGAGATTTCGATCGTGGTCCGTCTTCCATCTCCATCCTTGGGGGTCGTCAAGACCAGACTGGGTAAAGCCCTGAGCCGGGTCTGACCTCGGAGCTGACGCTGCTGTGACCAGGGCTGGACTAGAGACCTCCCGAGGTCCCTCCTAGCCGGGGTTACCCTACAACCCCATCGTCTCCACCTCCCATGGCGTTGCTCTGTCCTAATCTCGGTGGCATCGCTCCTGTGCGAGACCAGCTGCCTCCTGCCGCCGTTTCCCCGCCCGACGCTGAGGCTTGGACCAGCCAGACCTTCCCACGGCCCCTGTCCTTCCGCCCGCGCTCGCCGCCCGCCCGCCTGCAGCGCCGCGCACAAGCACCCTCCTGCGAGCCCTGCCAGCACCCCCAGCCCCGATACCTGGGTGGGGGTCCTGTCCCCTCCGTCCGCCAGCCTACCTCTCCTCAGCCCCCGAGCAGGCACCCGGATGCACGGGTCCACCTTGAAGCGTCCCGCAAAGGGTTCACACGGGTGCCCAGGGCTTTTCGGTAGGAGTTACCGGTTCTGGAGCATGGATCAGCCCAGCTCCCTCAGCAGGAGCTGGCGGCCGTGGCCTAGGGCTGTGCTGCTTTCTGCCCATAACCTGCTGGGGTCCCCCCAGCCTCGGGGTCCCCCCCAGCCCCGTGCTCAGGAGGTTGTGGCCTCACCCTGTAGGACCCGTATCAATGGGTGCCGATGGGAACGTTGCCACCCTCGGCGTCTCCCCGGCACCCACCCCCGTCTCCAAAGCCCTCCCTCCCAGCCCAGTTTCTCACCCCTGTGGCTGCTGTCGCAGGCTCCCGGCGAGTTTTGGTGGGAGGAGGTTGTCTTCTGCCCGGGTGTGAATGGACACAGCCCTGGGGGACGCGGTAGCTGGGGGCAGCTGGCCCCGAAAGAGGCGGGGGATGCAAAGGAGTCCCTCGGGCATGGCTTATGGACCCCCAGCATGAGCCCTGCCCACCCCACCGGAGGGGTCCCCAGCACCCCCAGCAAGGGCAGCAGCATCCCCAGTGAAGGCTGTGCCGGCCGGTGCCGAGCCCGACGGCGCGGTGGCAGGGGAGATGCCGCCCGTTGCAGCGCGGCACCGCCCCAGCGCCCACCTCCCAGTATGAACTGGCGCGGCCGAGAGCACACCAGTGCCCGGATGGGGTGCAGACACCCACACCTCTCCGGTGCACCCAGGAGAGCCCCCCAGGACGGGTGAAGAACCGCAGGAGCTCACGGCTGCTCTCTGGCTCAGCTTTCCAGGCGGGACGGGCGGCAGCGGTGGAAGGACCCGCTCCCCGGGCATGAGGCCGGGGCCCTCGGGCCACCGTGATGCTGGGAGGGGTGCAAAGGGCCAACTCGCCCCCAAACACCATCCCCCCGCTCGCCTCCCCTTCCCTAACGGAGCTCCGGGGCCCCACAGGCGGACCCACACCTCCCCCGGGGACCCTCCAGCATCAGGGAGTCTCGGAGTGGGCACGTCTGGCCAAAACCCACCAAGGCTCCACTCTTTAGATCTCGAGTGCATGATTTTTAGCTTTCCGTCTGCACGCGATGAGCGGACCCACAAAAGCTCTGTGACCTGCTTATAAGCAAAGGCACGGGGGAGAGAGGCCCCGGAAAAAGCTCGGTGTCGGCTCGTGCAGAGAAACCCGAGGGCTCGGCTTCCCCCGAAACAGCGGAACGTTACCGTGGGCTTCCCCGCTGACGGGTTATTTTTCACTTGGAATAACCGGACGCCGCTCGCTTCGCCAGGGCGACAGGCGCCTCAACTCCTCGTCCGTCTGCATCTGTGCCGAGCCCACCGGAACGCTTTTGGGGCAAACACCGTATTTTTGCAAAATAAACGCGTTTTCTGTTGCGTTCAGCCGGCAGCAGTTTTAGGGCCACCCGCTCCTTGTCCCCAGGGGAGGGTGGACCCCAGCAGCCCACCCAGCCTGCGCAGGGCTCTGCATGCTGGGGGGCTGCCCCACATCACCCGGCCTGGGGGATGGCCCTCGGGGTGCCAAACCTGGGAGGCAAAAGACCCCTGCGGCTCTCCCTGGGGCTGCATGGGGGGGCTCTGGGGGAGACCGAGGGGGTCTGCATTCATGTTCCCATCTCTGTGACCCCCAGTTTGAGGGCTGGACCCTCTTCCCTGTCCCCATGTGACGCAGCCAGGGACCCCCAGCGACTGGACTCTCATTCCCCATCCCTGTGTGATGCAACCGGGGACCCCCGGCAGGGCTGGACCCCCCATCCCTGACCCCATGTGACCCAAACAGGGACCCCCAGTGGGGCTAGACCCCCACCCCTGTCCCCGTGTGACCCAGCCAGGGGTCCCCGGTGGGGCTGGACCCTCATCCTCCTCCTCGTGTGATGCAACAGGGGTCCCCGTGGGGGCTGTGCCCGGCTCTCGGCGGGGGCGGGAGCAGCCGCGACCGGGACCCCTCGGGGCCCGTCGGGGCGGCCCGAGCCCCGGGAGGCGGTGCCGCCCCCAGCCCCCCCGTCGGGGCACGGCGCTGGCGGGGGGCGGCCGCGCCGCAGACGCCGGTCGGTCTCCGCCGCGCTCACGTCGCGGAGCCGGGGCTGCCGGTAATAGCGGGGCTGCCGGTAATAGCGGGGCTGCGGAGCCGCCGCCGCGCAGGGTAAGCGGGCACCGAGCACCCGTGCTGGCCGGGGTGGGGCCCGGTGGGCACAGACCGGGGGGTGTCAGTGCTGGAAGGGGGGTCCCGGACTAGGGTCGTTCAGCCTGGAGCGATGGGGGGGGGGGGGCCGGGAGGGCCGGACTGGGGCCGTCCGTGCTGGCCGGGGAGTCCCGGGCGGGGCCGGGCTGCTTCTCGCTCCGGAGGTCCCGGTGGGCGCCCCCCGGCTGGGCTGTGTTGCGGCGGGGGGCTGCGGAGGCGGTCTCTGCGGGCAGGGATGGGGCCGGGACGCGATGGGGTGTAGCTGATTTGGGGGTCTCATCCCGGGAAATGCGGGGAGCCCCTGGCTGGCAGGCGGTGGGGCAGGGGGAGGCACAGCGGGTCCCAGGGGAGCCCCTGGAGAGGTCTCCTTGCCTTCCCCTGGGCTCATCCCTGCAGCCCTGGCCCCTTTGTGGGGCTTGATGGCAACAGGCCGCCCAGGGGTGCCGGCCACCCGCCGGGGCGAGCAGCGGTGCCGTGGGGGCTGTCGCACTGGTTACCGGGATGGCTTTTGCTCCCCTCTGGCTTCAGCGTCGCGGCCCCCTCGCTTGCCAGCTGCCCCAGGGGCCGGCGGCAGCAGCGTGGAAGCCGGCAAGGCTCGGCCAAGAGGTGCGATCCAATTATGCCCCCGCTCCCGGCTGCTCTGCCCGATGCTCCCCAAGGTTTTGGCTCCGGCAGGGAAGTGACCCGGGGCTGTGGCAGCCCGGGACGTGCCCACGGCTGGCACTCACCCCCCAGGTTCTCCTCCGCTGCTTCGGGGAGCGCGTCTCAGCAGCCAGCAGAGCCGTGCCGTCCTCAGTTTTCCACCTCCCGCCCAGGATCCAGGTCCCCAGCACAGCCTGGAGACGCACCCTGGCGCTGGCAGCACCGGCCGCGGGCAGCTATGAGGGACGTGCTCGGTTCTGGGTGCTGGTGGAGCCTCGTCCATCTTGCCTGGATGTTCCTGTTCTCCTCCGTGCCAGTAAGGAGCAAGCTGGGGCCGGCCCATGGGGCAGCGGGGTTGGCACTACTGGGCTTTGACCCTTGCGAACGGGCTCAGTCCTGGCTTCAGCGCATGTTCCTGCCTGTCTCGAGGGTGCCGGCACATGGCGGTTCATCGGGGGGATGCGGGCAGCCCGGCCTGGGGAGACGCCGGGTCCCGCGGTGAGGCCGGCAGGCCAGCACGGGCTCCGTGCCGGGGTGTGCAGCGGCCAGCCGGAGGCTCTGACCCGGCTCTGGGCTTGCAGCACGGCGGGGCCAAGGTGCTGGAGAAGACCTTCGAGGAGTGGGTGCGGTACCGCGACGAGTGCTTGAGGAGGATGGCGAGCGAGCCCTACCCGGCAGGTACCCGGCTGTGCCCTGGCCCGGGGTCAGACCTGGGGACACACGGAGCTGGGCGACGGCCGGGGATGGGGCCGGGTTTTATCCCTCCTCCAGCATCCTCTACGCTGGTCACCTAGGGAGGGACGTGCCGGGGGCTGACGGGTGCCCCCCCATCTCGGGCGGGGGATGCCCAGGGCTGGGATACCCCCGGGGGGCCGATGCTGCCGTGGGGCACCAGGGTGATGCCAGCCCCCTCGGCGGCGCTGGCAGCGGGCTGGGACGGCGGGGACGGATGCGGCCGTGCCGCCAGCACCTGACCGTCAGCTTCTCCCCGCCTCGCTGCTGTCGGAAGGGCTCTTCTGCAACCGGACATTCGACATGTATGCCTGCTGGCCCGACGGGAGCCCCGGCACCGCCGTCAACGTCTCCTGCCCCTTCTACCTGCCCTGGTTTGAGAAAGGTGACGATGGCCCTCCGCCACCCCGGAGCTGGCGGGGAGCGGGCGCTGAGCCGTGCCGGGCGGGGAGAGGCTCCCGGGGTTTCCCCTCCTGCCCAGCGTTGGCGGGGGAGGACCCACGAGCAGACCTGAGGAAGGGGACACGGGGGTCACGGAGCGGAGCCAGCTTGTGCCCCACTCGCGCCTGCCCTGCAAGAGGGTCTCTGGGGCTGGGCAGAGTCCGACCCATCGTCCCAGGAGAGGGCATTGGGGGAGCCCGAGGGGAACGTGCCCGTGCTTCGCGTCCGCAGTGAAACACGGGCTGGTGAGCCGCAGGTGCGGCACCGACGGGCAATGGGTGACGGTGAACGGCAGCCAGCCCTGGCGGGACTACTCGCAGTGCGAGGAGGAGATGGAGTCCACCGTCGAGGAGGTGGGATGCCCCGGCCCGGCCGCGGCAGCTGGGCAGGGCCGGGCCGGGGCACCCCGGCCGCGCGGGCAGGTGCGGCTCGGCCGGGCTCACCGGCGCGGTGCTCGCCTGCAGGAGGGCGCCCGCCGGCTGATGGTGAGCTTCAAGGTGCTCTACACCGTGGGGTACTCGCTGTCGCTCCTGACCCTCGTCTCTGCCCTGCTCGTCCTCACCGTTTTCAGGTTAGGAGAGCTGGGGGGACACGGCCCTGCCCCTCGCCCTTCCCGGCCGGCGACGGCCGAGCCGTGGGGGTGCCCCCGCTGCCCGCCGGCCCCCCCACCCCCCCGCTCTCGGCAGGAAACTCCGCTGCACCAGGAACTACATCCACGCCAACCTCTTCGCCTCCTTCGGGCTGCGGGCGACCTCGGTGATGGTGAAGGACGCGCTGCTGGAGAAGCGCTGGGGCGTGGAGGCGGCGCAGGTGGCCGACTGGGAGGCCCTGCTGAGCCACGAGGCAAGCGCTGCCCGCCCGCAGGCAGCCGGTGGGGCGAGCTCTCGGGGTGCCCAGGTGCCCCGTGGGGCCGGCTGCCAGCCCCACGGCGGGTGTCCCCTCGCAGGCGGCGCTGGGCTGCCGCGCGGCGCAGGTGCTGATGCAGTACTGCGTCCTGGCCAACCACTACTGGTTCCTGGTGGAAGCCGTCTACCTCTACAAGCTGCTGATCGGGGCCGTCTTCTCCGAGAAGAATTACTACCGGCTCTACCTCTACCTGGGCTGGGGTAGGGGCCACCCGGGCGCATGGCGGGGGCGGCAGCCGGCCACGGCCCAAACCGGCCCCAGGAGGGTGCGGGGTGGGGGCTCTGGTGTGTGTGTCCCCCCCCCCGCCCCACCCCGGGGCCGGTTGCTCAGCTCAGGCGGGTGCTTGGTTTTACAGGGTTTGCTGTGTGACTTGCAGGGACGCCCGTGGTGTTCGTGGTGCCCTGGGTGGCCGCCAAGTACCTGAAGGAGAACGCGGAGTGAGTGGGGAGGGGCGGGGAGGGGTCCCAGCCCCGCGGGCTGGGGAGCCCGGAACGGAGGCCGCGGCGGGTGCCGTCCTCGCGCCCCGCCGGCACGGCGCGAGGGTGCCGCTCTCCGTGTCTCCCACGGGCAGGTGCTGGGCGCTGAACGAGAACATGGCGTACTGGTGGATCATCCGCATCCCCATCCTGCTTGCCTCCCTGGTACGGGGGCACCCCCCGGCCCCGGTGGGGGGCAGCCCCCGGGAGGGGGGGGCTGGGCTCCGAGGCGGCGTGCTGACGGCACAGGGCATTGTTTTTTGGCAGCAGCTTGCTAACCCCCCCGCTGGGGGGGGGGAGGAAGGAGGCCCCCAGGCTCGGAGGGTCGGCGCTGGGGGGTCTGCGCTGAGCCCTAGAGAAAGGGCGTCCCCCGCTGCTTCCTAGCCAGGATTTTGGGGTGGTGGGAGGGGTGAAGGGCAGCCCGGGGGACCTGGCACCACGGGGCTCGCTGGCTCCTGTGGTCCCCAAGGGCACGTACCAGGGTGGGCTGCAAGGGGCGGGGGTGCCGGGCGACGTGTGCTGTCTCCCCCCAGATCAACCTGCTGATCTTCATGCGGATCCTCAAGGTGATCCTGGCCAAGCTCCGCGCCAACCAGAAGGGCTACGCGGACTACAAGCTGCGGTGAGCCGGGCGGGCGCGGGCGGCGGGTGCTGGGTGCGTGCCGCCGCCGCGCGCCTCGCCCCTGCCCCTCCATCTTGCGCCTCGCTCGACGACCGCCCCGAGATTAACTAAGAGCTCGTCCCTGCTCTTTCAGGCTGGCCAAAGCCACGCTCACTCTCATCCCCCTCTTCGGGATCCACGAGGTCGTCTTCATCTTCGCCACCGACGAGCAAACCACGGGCGTCCTGCGCTACGTCAAGGTGTTCTTCACCCTCTTCCTCAACTCCTTCCAGGTGAGGGAGGAGCGAGACGTGTCCTTGCTCTGCCCCGGGGTTAAAGAATTAGGGGGTCCCTCAGCCCACGTCTGCCGCACCGTGCCGGGGGGTGGCCCCAAAAGCAGCCTCTGGGGAAGACTAAGGCTGTCCCAGCCCCGGGAGCGGGGCGGGCGGTGGGGGCTCACGCCCCTGCTCTCCCCTCCAGGGCTTCCTGGTGGCCGTGCTCTACTGCTTCGCCAACAAGGAGGTACGTACCCCCCGCAGCGTCTCCCGCCCCGCGCCGGGGGCCAGCCCTGCCTGCGCCATCCCACCCCGCGCCCGCTCGGGCCGCGGGGAGGGCACGGCCAGGGAAAAGCCCCCGCTCCCTCCACCGCCACGGCAGGTCAAGTCCGAGATGAAGAAGAAGTGGCAGCTCTGGAAGCTCGACCACCCAGCGCTCTGCTGCGCCCAGTGATGCGGCGAGCGGCCCCGCAGAGCCAGGGCAGAGGGGCTGCTGGCCGCGAGGGGACACGGCCGGAGGGCTGGGTGCTGCGGGGAAGCCGTGCTGGAGCAGCACCCATGGGGAACGGGTGGGCTGGGACCAGCGTCCCCGCTGTGCCACACTTGGGAGCGCTGGAGCTGCTGGAGGGGACGTCCCCCCCGCTGCGGTACCAGACGAGCTGCACAGGCAGACGCGCCTGCTGCTTTCTATCCCTGCCCGAGCTGCCTGCACACCATCCACTACCTCTGTCGGCATCCACCGGCCATGGGAAACCCCCTCCCCACCTGCAGCTGCGGGAGGGGATGGCGGTGGCTGGAGAGGGAGCCCGGCCAGCAGCACGGGGCAAGCAGCAGGGAAGGGGAGATGCTGCTCAGCCCGGCCCCGCTGCCCCCATGAACAAGCCCTTCCTGCCGCCGCCGGTGCCCCGGGCCACGCCAGTGCTGCTCCCAGCCCAGGCAGCACCTTCACGTGCTCATCTCCCTGAGCAAGGACCATCTCGCTGACACCCCGGGAGCTCCGGGACGTCCGTCCCTAAGTCATCCTGCAAAGCTCTGCACAGCGAGGCGCTGCTTCCGCACCTTCTCGCCGCCCTCAGCGCTGACGCCGAAGGTGGCATCGGCACCTGCCTCCCTCCTCGCTGCTCTCCAGCCGCGCGAAACGCCGGGTTTCCTCCTCTCCGAGCTCCTCCCGCAGCAGATCCCCCCGAGCCAGAACCCCCTCGGGTTCCTCAGGAACCGTTTTCGCTGGCGAAAGGCTGGGTGTTTCTGAGCCCAGCTGTGCAACCAGCTGGGGTTCAAGACATTCGCTTTCCAGTAGGGTGGCAAAACACCAGCTGCCTCCCCTGGTGAACGCCAGGACGCCCAGGAGCATCTGCGCCTCTCTCGGCTACGCAGCTGGCACGGCTCGTAGACCCTCTCGCAGACGCAGCGTCTCGAGGAGGGTTGCCTTGGGCACAGAAAGAGGCTGCGCCAGGCTCAGCCGCAGCCGGGTTCAAGGCTGGAGAGTCACGCAGGACGTTTTCCTGGATGGATGTAACCCCTGCGATACCATTTTGCACATTAACTCTCTTTTCAGATGTAAATAAACGTTTATTTTTCAGCAAGCAGAGCACGCTGCTTCTGTCTGCCCCGAGGGAGGGAAACAGCTCCCGGGCTCTGTACGCGAGGGTACGGATTGCATTTGAGCGGGGCCAGAGGAGGCCCCAGCGATGCTCCGAGGGCTGGAACAGCTCTGCTGGGAGGACAGGCTGGGAGAGCTGGGAGGGTTCAGCCTGGAGCAGAGAAGGCTCCGGGGAGACCTTCCTGCAGCTGCCAGGGCTGAGAAGAAAGGTGGGGACAGACTTTCTAGCAGGGCCTGTAGCGACAGGACAAGGGGTGATGGTTTTAAACTAAAAAGAGGGCAGATTCAGACTGCCTATAAGAGAAATTTTTCATGCTGAGGGTGGTGAAGCCCTGGCCCAAGTTGCCCAGAGAGGTGGTCGATGCCCCATCCCTGGACACATCCCAGGTCAGGCTGGACGGGGCTCTGAGCAACCTGCTCGAGTTGAAGATGTCCCTGCTCACTGCAGGGGGGTTGGACTGGATGGCCTTGAAAGGTCCCTTCCCACCCAAACCCTTCTGTGATTCCACACACACTCCCAGGCATAGGGGTATTGACCCAGAGGCCCTGGCTGGAAGTAGCCGTCTTCCCCTCCCTAGGATTACATCACAGGTAACACAAGACAACATGCTTAAGATGACGGTGATAAATACTACAAACAGCAACCCAAAACACACAAAAGAGATTTTTATGGTGCCCCATTTAAAAATTTTTGAGAGCTGCTGACTGGTGTCCTCTCAACCACCTGCCTCTGGTGACAGGTCAGAGGTTGACCAAGGAGGTGGGCACAAGATCAGTACTTCATCCCAACAGCAAAAGCCCAGTAGGCAACTCAACAAGGCCTAAACTCGTTTCTAAATTTGTGCAGAGACAACTTTTGTCACGCAGTTAGGACCTTTTGGGGGCTAAAGTGGCAGCGCCCAGCCCGGCAGGGAAGAGCAGAAGCCCGGGAGTAACAAACTGTGTGTTCCTTAGGCACAATCTTCCTCTGTGGTTCTGGCACTGCCTGAGCCCATGAGCTCCCACATCAGCAACTACCAGCGGCTACCAGCACTGGGGCAAGGGCATCACCTCCAGCAGGAGGCAGGCAGGGCTGGGAAGCTGTGGGTAAGGCAGCCCCAGACTGCCCCACTTGTGACCACCTGGGAGAAGCTGTAAAGCACTGTATGTGTTCCTGGTCCTCCTGAAATGTATCAGTGAAGTTACCTGTGATTCTACAAGCTCAGCTCCCTCCAGAGAAACCCACACACCAGAAACAGGTTTTCAGTTTTTATTATTTTTATCCAAGTCAGCAAATACTATTTTATTCAGACAGCTTGCCTTAGGGTAGCACCAGACTCCCTGCTGCTCGTGCAGCCACCCTTTCAGCAACAAACGCTGTTTGAAGTCCTCCATTCAAGGGATTGCCTCCTCCAAGAAACTCTATTCTATAAAATCCTCTCCCTTGGGCTACTCTAGCACCCTTTTGAGCCTTTACACCTGGGCTCCTGCAGCACCTTTTCTGTGGGGCTCTCTTTTTCCTTCATATGTACTGCTGCATCTCTCCCCTAGCCCTTTTCCCAGGCCCCCAAGCATTACAAGATGTTGTATGTGCCATCTTACCCAGCAAAAAACCCCTTTCTTCCACCCCATGACCCAGTAAAGCCAGACCCAAGTCTCTGTAGTCTCTCCTTTCAGTCACCCACTCTCCTGCACAGCCTACCCAGCTCTGAAGGCACTGCTGAGCCAGGGCTTCCCTTGTTCTCCTGATGCTCCCAGGCCCTTCCACTGGGGTTTGATTTTTTTTTTTCTTTCTACAAAAACTTCTCCCCTTTCCCCACAGACTTCTTGCCTTAAATTCAGGTCCAGGCTTCTAAGGGACACAGCACTGACAATCCTGTGCTAGTGCAGCCAGTGACAGGGCCAAGGCTGAGGAGAGGGCAGCGCAAACTGCCTTCGTGCTCCCCACCATTCCTCCAGCAACCAGGAATGAAGGACAAAGCCCAAAATACTGTTCCCAGCAACCTCACCACTCTGAAAAGCTTTCAGGGATGCTGCCTTAGGGGAATTGGCTCCACCTCAAAACCAATTCTTCAGGGTGAAATCTCCTGCAGCCTTGTCCCACTGCCTGCTGCACAGCTAGCGCCAGATGTTCACATGCATACACCCATGTTATTTGCTAAAGATAAACTTAACATGGCACACTGGTTTTTTAAGAGGTAAACACAAGCAGAAAGCAGCACCCCACAGCTGAGCACATACAAGCTGCCAGCAGGGCACATCAGAGCAGGCCATGCCTGCCTCTGTGCCCCATGACTGTCCCCAGAAAGCACAGATACACCAGTTTGGTGGGACAGTCAAACGAGATGTCACCTTTACCAAATGCAAACTAGCTTTCAAGCCTGCCTCAGTGGTCCTGAGCAGCTGATCGGAAGGGGGGACTAGCTCAAAAGATAGAGCTGGAATGGATTTTTGTATTTTGGCATCTGTGGTCAAGATCCCCCCTTCCCCCCCTAAAAAAAAAAAAATCAGCAAGAACACACGGTTTCTTCCTCTTCCCAAAGAGACTTTTCCAGACTCAAGCCCATCACTCTCAGACTTCAGGTTTTGTTGTTTGTTTTCATCCCATTCCGCCCCCCACCAGGACTCAGCAACACAGAGGAACAGAGAGTCACTGGAAAAGATTTTACATCAATGTAACTGTCAGAGCCCTTATGGCTGCTTGCCCAGCTCCACAAGATGGAGCAGTCTCTCCGCGGAGGCAGCCTCTTCCTGCACCATTCGTCTGCCCTTTGAAGACTCCCACACCGCCGACGCAAGAATGCCTTGGCAGAACTATTTCCAAACACTAAAGCCTGGAAGCCAAAGGCAGGCAGCGGTTGAGGGCCAAAGCTTTGCACCGCAGCTACATCTGGGATGCGATTTATTTTACCCATCTCCCATGTGGGACAGATTCATCCCTCAGTTTTTATTCTGCCTCCCTTGGCACTCCACTGCTTGCCAGAGGCACAGGAGACCGAACAGTCTCAAGCTCTTCCTGCTCTCTCATGTCCTTCCAGGGGAACATCTGCCTTGCAACCACTGTCAGTGTTGGGATCTTGGCACTGACAAACCAGACTGACAGAGTCTCTGCCATAAAGCATTTACCACCAAAACGGGTTCTTTAGGACTGAATAACATGGTCATGAACAACCCCTGAGGAGGGCAAGACTCTGAACTGAACCAGGGTGGGCTGGTTGGAGGGAGAGGTTTTGAAGCACAGACCTGGGATGGCAGCAGGGCAGACATTCCAGCTAGAGATTAGGGCTGCACGAGCTTCACTGCAGCTCAATGAGCCAAACACCAAAACATTACAAACTCTACTCACCTTACCCAGCCACAACAAGCCTGCCCTCCTTATTGCCTCAGATACATTTGCAGGGTCAAGTCCTGAGCGAATACCAATCCACACGGCATAGAAGGGGCCAGGGCAATTGTCAGAGGCCTTGAGGAGGATGGCATGCAGAAAAAGATGATGAATTGATTGCTGTGGGTAACTGCCAACTTTCTAACACCACACAGCCCTGAATAAGGGCTGCAGGAAGCTTAGGGCAGATAAAACTTCTGGGCTCAGTGCTTCTCCTCTTAACCTAACCTTTTGGTATGAACAACAGTGATCCTGGGAACCCAGACAACAGTCAGGCCCAAAGAGCTGCTGGGATGCTGTCTTTTGCTGTCCCTCGTTGTCCCAGGCATGTTCTCTGATGGCCGAGACCTTCTTCCACGCATCTGCCAGCTGCTGTGGCACTCTCAGCAGAGCTGCGGTGCTGCCAGCACAGCCCTCGCGCTCATTCTCCCAGGCACACTCAGCTTCCGGGTGGAACAGTCACCCGACGTCAGTATTCCTGCAGCCACCAGGAGAAAGGACAGTCATTCTTTCCGTGGGGCAGAGGAACAAGGGGACTAAGGATTTTCCAAAGGGAAAACCAACGAGAGGGCACATAAGGACTAGTTAGAGTAGAGCCTCAGCATGCAGGCTATGAGTGAGCACTGGGCACAAGCGGATGGCTGTTACTTGCCACGAGGAGTGATACCCCCCTTCAATGCCACAGCACTCTGTGCCTGTCACTAGTTCCCACTCACCTTCCTGCTTTGTTATGGCTCTAGCCAGCTCTGCCCGCTCTGCCCCGGGGCTTGGAGCCTTTGGAGGTTTTGAGTCACAGTCTGCAAAGCTTTTCCTGAGGAAAAACCAAACAACAAAAAAATAAGAATCGGTATTAGCATAGGCCAGCAAAAACAGGCTGCAGTCTGCATTCAGCCACTGTTACCCTGCCTTCATGCTGCCCTCTCCCCTGCAGCTTCCAGTGCCCCAAAACCAGGGGTGTCTCTACCCTCTGACAAGTTCCTGTCATCATCAGAACAGGCTTTGGGAACCACTTCACAAGCAGCTCTGACCACTCAGCAGGAGAAACGGAGGAGACTATGTACCCCCTTCTCTCAACCTGGACCTGTCAGCAGAGGATGAGGCAGAGCCCAAGGTCCACAGCAAGAGTAAGTGCAGGAAAATGCTAGAACCAACTTCAGAGCCAGAGACTTCCCAGAATGAGAGGGGATTATCAGGTCTCTCTGAGCTACTGCTGCCAAATCATGAAAAACCTGCCCAGCCATGCCTCCCCCCTCAGCACAACGTGACCGAAGTCCTTCTACACCTTACCCATTTCTCCCACACACTGCTCTAGGACAGCTGACAGCTCTGGCAAGCTCAGAGACTTCAAGGAAGGTGGCCATCCTTCCAGCACTGCAAGAAAGAGGGACCACACACTTAATCAATCTGCACACTCTCTGCAACACAGTAGAGACAAAAGGTTTGGTGTTGCTGTGAAGCATCCACACCCAAAGCAGCTCCAGTTAGGGGTTCCGAGTCACATGGGAAGAGAGCTGGAACTGCCTGTGACAAACCAAGTTTTTTTCTGGCAATTCTACCACTTAAGAACATTTAATACTGGCTGGGTCATACATTGAAAGAATCTCAAAGAGATTAAGGGTAGCAGACAGAAATCAACGGGACCTCTACTTGTTTCACTTTTAAAACACAAGCAAAGAGCACATCTCTGGAAGCACGTCATGGGCAGCAGGATCACTTGCTAACTCCTCGTGATTAGGAGCTGGTGGGCCAAGGCTGTCCAGCCATGTACAGCTGTTTGCTCCAGGACAGCACAGTCCCCAGACTGGGTCAGGGAGTCAGCCATGGCTTCCGATTCAGACCATGCTCTAGCGCACTGTGCACTAGCACAGCCAAGGTGCCCACACACTGCAGCATAGGAAGGGGAAGCCACAGGCCCGTGAAGCAGGGCTGCCCCTGGGTGCCTGTGTTACAGCTTTGTGTTTTTAGCCACACACACCTGCCACATCCCAAAACTTCCCACTTGCTAAGAATCAAAAGCTGCTGAGAAACTCTGCTGCAGTGAAAGTCCAAATGCCTCAAGTGCTTTAAATGCTTTCCCTGAGCCAGAATTTTTAAAATAAGTTTAGGTGTTTGGCTGCTCATCCATTTCTAAATCACCTCTAACTTCATCCTTTCAGCAAAGACTGACAAGCACAGGGCTTGCTTTGGGGTCTCCTGCTGTTTACCCACCCCTTGCACCCATGTCTGTAGTTTGATAAGCTCTTCCTCACCTGGACGCTCACCAGGCCGCCTGCTCTCACCGGTTCCCAGCTGCACCTTTGCGTCCAGCCCTCTGCTGACTGCCTGCTCTTGGGTTAGCCGGGAGGACAGCTCTGCTTGACAGGATCTGCCAAACAAGACAAAGCCCATCAGAAGTGCACAGGGACACTTCTTGGAACAACATGCCGGTCTGTGCACTCCTACATCCTGCAAGTACCTGCTTGGGGTGCCGAGGGACCGCATCTAACGCCCTGGGTTACAAACTGCTCCTTGTTCCTTCCCAGGAAGAAGACGTGCCCCAGACAAAGCTCAGGGCGCTCTCCACTGTGCCCCATCTCCACAGCAATCTCTGCCCCTGTCCACAGAGGAGCTGCGGGGGGAGAAGAGAAGGAGGGGGCAGGGTGAGCAGGAGAAAGCCCAAGCCAGGGGCTGCGCCTAGTTTATACGAGAATCAAGTCTGATCCAAGGTTTCTAATGGGCAAATGAAGGGACCTTAGGACAAGCATCAGGTTAAAGCGAGAGAGGCACACAAAGTCCACTGGGTAGCATCATCACACCGTTGGTTCAGTGCATCCTCAGAGCATGGCAGGGCCCTTTGACCGGGCAGCCTCAGCTCCTCAATCAGGGAGAAAAGACCAGTGCTCTGCCCCTTGCAGCTGGGAGTATTGCTCTGCTGTCCTTCTGGAAGCCAGCCCTAACTCACCCTGGCTTAGCAGTGGGTGGGCCCCATTCTCTGTTGGGCTAGGGTTAATGCCACCTTCAAGGACGTCTGTACTGTCAGTGGACAGAACAAGGCCCATGACAGAAGTCCAACTAGGGCAGGGAGAAAAGCACCACAAAGGCAGCAAAAGCTATCTTGGGAGGTGGGGGGAAGACAGAACTCAAAGGCAGTGGTGTGAATGAACAGGGCAGTTTTTTTTCCTGTTAGGTGTCAGAGTTGCAAGAAGAGTATTCTTCACTAGCCAGGGCAGGACATTGCAAGTCCTCTGATACAGTTGGGACGTTAGAAACTCTTTCCTGCATTCACCCCATCACCAAGTTATACCCTGGTCACTGGGTCTCACGTAAGCACAAAGCACTTAGCCTTTTGGTTCCAAGGGAGCCGAGTGCCTTCACCTTCTGGTTGAAACAGGAGCACTCAGCATCTCCGAAAAGGCAAGACATTTACAGCTCATGCATCTGATTCAGGCTTCACATCCGCTTGCGTGGTTGCGGCATGCCACTATGTCAGGCAGGATCCAGAATAGGTTCAGACACCTGGTGAGCTCTCCTGCCTCACCCTAAGCATCACCTGTAAGACTGCCAGTATGATCTCTGTACAGCCCAAATCCCATTTCCCAGTAGCCTCAGTGACATTTCCTGGGATTGACTTACTTGATCTGATCCAGTAGGACTCCAGCATCCTTGGTGATGGCCTGCGCCTCTCTGAGCTGGCACTGGATAGCATTCCAGGTCTCATCCCGCTCCATCAAACAGCTCTCAGCCACTGCACGCAGCTTCTGCTCCTGGGACACCTGACCCTTCATCACCTCCACCTCTTCACACCTCTACAGCAGAGCAGAACAGAGGATTAGGCTGGGAGTATTGTACTCCACTTACATGTGCCTGCTCTTGACACATCCCTGGAATCCCTATTTTAATGGCTTCAGCAGCTAGAAGGCTCCAGCAAAAGTGCACCCAAGCCAGTGGGAAAGGAAGCTGGACAAGGCTTGTACACCAAATACAGTTTCTCTCCACACCAAGACCAGCCCCACAATTCCCCCTTCCTCTCCATTCACGAAGATATTCAGCAGGCCCAGTTTCCCAAATCCACAGATGTCTGTTCACTAATGGCTGCACAACTTCACCATAAAAATGACGCTATTGAAAGAGTAGGTATTCAATTCCTCCCACTTGCTCTCTTAGTTCTCAGGTGGATGGGAAACAGACATAAAGGCTTCACAAGCACAGACAATGAGCAGTGGATAAGCTGCACTTATGATGTTACGGGATTTACTTGACAGCAAGTGTGTCCACTGGAAGTTATGCTTTTTCCTTCACCCCATTAGTGGCACAATGTAAAAATATGCTACTGATCACTTATTGCAGTGTGACAAGGCATTGAGCAGCTCATGGCAGACTTCTGACCTTGTGCAGCTGAATGGCCAACTCCTGCATCTCAGCCTCCAGCCGATCCGCGTAGGCCAGCTCCAGGGCATCGCTGGGCGGCCGAGCATTGCTGTGCCATCGGGCAATGGCAGAAGTCATCTTCCTCTTGGGTCCAAACAGACTGGTGGGAGAATGGCAAACTGTCAGGGACCAAACACTGCACCATCTGCCCCTAGGCCCAACGGGATGCCATGAGGCCCTCTGCAGTCTCCTGGGTCCTCCAAGGCACCTCCAAAAAAACAGGAGCCTGTTGTAGCCAAGAACTAAGGGATGTCAAAATTGTGTGGGAGACAGCCAGAACAGAAAAGCACTCACTAGCTCAACTTTCCTGATCAGTTTGTGTGCATGGTTTGTAAGGGGAAAGGTGACAACTACATTACAGACACTCACGTGATGCCTATTTCCTTCAGATCACTCTCTGTGAGTGTCAGGAAGATCCGGAGGTCAACATCTTGCTCCTCAAACACTTGGAGATACTTCAGACACCCAATCTGCTCAAGGAATGTTGCCAGGTCCTGCAGCCCATCAGAATAAAAACACCATCTTATTATTTATATCTTTACAAGCAAAAGCATTGTCATGCCCCTTCATCATAAATATCTGCTTCCTCATGTCGCTGTTATGCCTTCCTGGGTTCTAGCAGCAATCATGACTCTCCCCTGGTTAACTACCCTTCTCCGTAGTCACTCAACACAACAGGACCGGCCTGTCTGCTGCAGCCATTGCCTCTTGTAACAAATGCACAGAAAGACACACCAACATCTACCCTAGCCCCCACCACAGCCATGTTTGGTAGCACACCCACAGGCCTGAGGGTCTAGAATAGCCCTCCAAGCAACAGCAACACCTAAGCAGACAGTTCTTTGTACAAGAAATTCCTGTTTCACAAGCATTTAAGTCTGGGCAGAGGTTTGGAATCAAAGGTGTTACGGTGACAATTTCCCTTTTATCTGAGAAGGCAAAGAAAGCAGCTTAGGCAACCTTGGAAAAACTTCCCATGCTTGATACAGTGATACAGTCTGTATTACTTCAGAGACAACTTTCTGTGTGTAGTTACCTGGGGCCCTGTATAGGCAGGGGGCTCAGGAAGGATTAGGTGCTGACTAGAGCCCCCAGCTTTCCCTGCACAATGGGTCCACTGGCCATCACTGTTGCTGTAGCGGTTCTTGACCTTAAAGCTCTTGGCTTGTTTCCGACTAGGTGGACTGTTTGCATGGTCAGAATCCTGAAAAAGAAAGAAAAAAACCCACAAAATGCAAAGGTCAAGGACCATCAAACAAAGATGTCAGGATCACTACAGCTAACAAGTGCAGACTCCTTCAAGTCCTGAGCTCTACATCCACAAACACGGGCAAAGGCTAACAAAGCCCTTATTAGGAAGGGCTGAGTC
Source organism: Phaethon aethereus (assembly GCF_964289735.1). Taxonomy (NCBI): domain Eukaryota; kingdom Metazoa; phylum Chordata; class Aves; order Phaethontiformes; family Phaethontidae; genus Phaethon; species Phaethon aethereus. The sequence goes on from NC_138591.1 coordinate 17,135,919, forward strand.
AAGTCACTCCCAAGATAGCAGCTTGGTATCATGAAATCATAGAATAGAATCACAGAATCATTCAGGTTGGAAAAGACCTTTGAGACCATCAAGTCCAACCATCAACCCAACATCACCAAGCCCAGTAAACCATGTCCTGAAGTGACACGTCTACACGTTTTTTGAACGCCTCCAGGGATGGCGACGCCACCACCTCCCTGGACAGCCTGTTCCAATGTCTGACCACTCTCTCAGTAAAGAAATTTTTCCTAATATCCAATCTAAGCCTCCCCTGGCACAACTTGAGGCCATTTCCTCTTGTCCTATTGCTCATTACTTGGGAGAAGACACCAACACACCCTTCACCACAACCCCCTTTCAGGTAGTTGTAGAGAGCGATGAGGGCTTCTCTCAGCCTCCTCTTCTCCAGACTGAACAACCCCGGTACCCTCAGCTGCTCCTCATAAGACTTGTGCTCCAGACCCCTCACCAGCTCCGTTGCCCTTCTCTAATAATACCAGGCTCTTGCAAGCCTAGCTTAGGAAGCAGTATCCCAGAGCAAGTCAGAGTAAAGAGCAATGCTGAATCCTCCCTGAACAAATATCATGCACTGAGATTCCACCTATGTGAAGCTCCTCAAGACACACAGGATTCTTGCTCATGTTTGTTATGACTCTTCTGTATATCCACCCCAGAACTGCGTCTTGAACCATGGCATAGCCTCCAACCTCCTCCCCTTTCTGTACTTCAGAATTGCCAACACAATTAAACACTGCTGTGCTTCTCTAAATCTTACTGTACTGCCTGCTATCTCACTAAGCTCAAGGACGGATGCAGCTCTAGCAAGTCACATCCTTTCTTGACCACCACCTAGCTAGAAGTCTGCAAAGAGTTCAGAAGCTGGAGAGAACTTAAAAATTATTGACTAGCCATCAACAACCTGTTCTAGAATGAACACGCTCTGAGAGCTGGCTATTAGCCAGAGATCAAACAAGCCAATCGATAATCTTCAAATATGGAAATTGGTTTTCTTGTCCCTGTAATACCTTTCCTCACCCAGCCTGGTGCTACAGCCTCCTGTGGAGGTAGAGTCATAGCAGGCTGTGGAAGGGTGACAGCACTGACCAAGCTGAAAGGAGAGAAAGCAAAATTGAAAACCCCACCTCATTGCTTTCCAAGGAGCCTTCGCTGCTAACTCCCAGGGCTTTGGTCAGGCATTCACTGCTGCTGCTGCTGCTCCTGATGGTTGCTAAGTTGTTGGTGAAGAAAATGTTATCCTCTGGAAAAGAGTAGGAAAAAGAGTTTGAGGTTCAGCTTCCTTATGCTCAGTGCTGCTTTTGCTACATGGTTACCAGCAAAACCTGCTGGAGGTGTAAAGGAAGGAGAAATCCAGATATAGAGCACTCATGACACAACATGATTCCAAGACAGAAATATTGTGTCTGATCCCAGGCATTAATCTTTCTCCAAGTCCATTTTGTACCACAGAACAGGAAGGCTGAGTGTGTATGTTTGAGGCTCTTGGTTATGGGGTGGAAAAGTAGGTTATTTCTACCAAGCCTAAACTTCAGTAAAGTTCAGGAAAGGCTCTTCCTTGAGCCCAGAGCCAATGCACAGCCACATTATCCTTTAGTAATTTAGGAACTGCTCATAGATCCTTCCTCTGTGCTGCCTCACAGAATGGTGATGGAGCTCTTCTTGTCCAAACCCCTGTTCAAGCAGGGTGACCTACAGCAGGTTTGCCCAGGACCATGTCCAGGAACATATCCAAGGATGGAGACTCCACAACCTCTGACACCCTGCTCCAGTGTGCAGTCACCCTCACAGTAAAAAAAAAATACAGCATTTCCTTATGTTCATAGGGATCCTCCTGTCTTTCAGTTTGTGCCCATTACTTCCTATCCTGTCACTGGACACCACTGAAAACAGCCTTGCTCCATCTTCTTTACACCTTCCTTTCAGATTATTTGTACAAATTGGTGAGATCCCCACCGAGCTTTCTCTTCTGCAGCCTAAACAACCCCAGCTCTCTCAGCCCTTTCTCAAAGATACTCCAGTCCTCAGCACCTTAGTGGGAAAGGAACACGCAAGCCAAGGGGTCAGTCTCACATCCAGGTGTGCACTGCAAGCCAGATTTTCTGAGACAGTGACTTACCCCTGCTGCTGCTGCTCTCCACATCCTGCTCATTAATTGGAGAGGTAACATCCCGGTTCCGGATATTATCTGCTTCACAGCTGCCATCATCATTGAAGGTAACATAGCCCTGAGGGACCTGCTCTGTGTGCAAGAGGAAGGGAGAACAAAGATTAGGATGCAAGTTAGCAGGGAGGCTCCAGCAGGAAAAACAACTACTCAGGGATTTGAAAAGAATCAAAAGAAGAGACTGCCTTCTCAACTAGCAGGTTGCTTTCTAAAAAGCAGAAAAAAAACCCTGAGAAATGCATATGCCTACAGCCTCCCTCACACAAACACCCATCAGCTGTTTTTAATTTAGATGGTTGCACTGAAAAAAGTCAGAGTAAACAGTTTCATAGCAGAGATGCACCTTAAATGGCAGCTTTCAGCATTTCCTCTCCTCTTCATACCCAAATTATCAATGGGGAAAAACATCCGCTTAAGAGAGCAAGGTGCCAGCTATGTCCCATCCCCAGCCAAGCACATCCTGTAAAAACCAACTCCTCCACATCTGTTTTAAAACACTAGTAGCACCCCACTGTTGTTTCGGCGGCTGACTATCATTTCAACACAGCCACTGCCTTTGGGATAACATGCATCTGTATTAAGAGAATGAACTAAACTTTGAACATGCTTTCAAGTCCATATTCTTGGCTATTCTAGACAGCTAGGTAATCAGCCTGAGAAATACCTATGGCTATTACACACACACGAAAACAGAACTCATTACCACTGCATCCAGGGGTTGTCTGAACTGGGATGATCTTTCTCTTAGGCTATTGCAAGGGTTTTATAATCTCATTTTTAGGAGTATTTCAAGCATCAGGGAAGACAAAACTGACATGTCCAGGAGCAGCAAGCTCATTTTTGTGATCAATGATTTCTTGGCCTGTATGACCACTTCCTCTTGTCATCAGCTTGATAAGGGTTCTCAAACTTTTAAGCCTACCTCAAAAAGGGAAGCTGGGCTGTTCAAGAGCCAGGGAAACAGTAACTGAGGTAAGAGCAGTGCTCGTTCCACAGACATGTTTCACTCCTCAATATCCAGCCCTGACAAGAGAGTTCCAGGAGTTTTCTTTTTAAACGCAAGGTTAGATAGCTTTGTGTGATGGTATTCACTACCTTCGTTTCTGTACAAGCCACACATGAATCCCAAATCAAAAGAAAAAATTGCTGGCGTGGCAATAGCTGCAAAGCATTTGAGAGACTTCAAAGGACTCTCAAATAGGTTTCTAGCTATTCTCACCATAACGAGACTGCTTCTTTCCCCCAATTCCAACTGCTGTTATCTTAGCCAAAGCCTGGGGCCCATCATGGATGCTGGGACCCTTGGTCCTACGAACAGGCCTCTGTCTCTGGGGAGCAGAACACGATTCATCTGAGGAACTCAGCTCTTCATATTTTCCTGTAGTTCAAACAAAGATTGTTAGCAGCACAGTAATTCATTTACCCACTTTACTTGCTACTGGTCCCACAAATGCAACAGAATGAAAAAAGGAAATTTTTAAAAAGGGGGAGGGTGAAAGTTTAACTAGGTCAGAAAAGGGCCAGTAGGCAAAAGATTGTTGGATCCATGCCTCTTCCATTCTCAGAAATGCTGGAAGTTCCAGGACAGATGAGCTAATACTACACACACACACCGCCGCCCCACCCCATAACATACTTTTAAAATACCAAACACCTCTCTTCAGGTTCTATCTTAAAATGAGTAAACTAAAGCATCTCTGTTACCTGGACCCCTGCAGAAGACCTTGGGCACTGGGGCTGCATGCAAATCTATCAACCCCACAATCTTTGTATGTCCATACTTCATAGCCAGTGTCCGTGCTGTGGTTCCAGTGTTATCTCTGACATCTACCTTCACTCCCTATAAAAAAATATATATTTAAAATGTACATACCAGAGAGGGCTATAGAAAAAAATTCAAGGGAGCCAAAGAATTGTCTTCGTGTCTCCAAGTCCATCAGAAATACAGGCTCACATTTGATAGACAGTTCAAGCTCCGCTAATACCTTGTTGCCTTTCTAGTTATCCACAGTCTCCCCAGTCCCTGAATGCCAAGTAGCCCGGGTATACGGCTGTTGTGCATTGCCACAGGGAACTAGTTTGTTTTATCTGAAAAACGTTTTGCATTGCTGCCTCCTTCTGGAAGTAAGCTGGAGCAGTTAAATGGGATATTAAATCATTTAAGATACATGCATGCTCGTAAGCTTTTGGTGGCAGAAAACACCCACTAGCCCAAGCATGCAAGCCTGTAAACACAGATTACTGCTTTAAGCTGTTTTCCAATTCAGACATTACCCAGCTAAGTCTGGACAGTTAGACATCATTCCTACTCATGCAGTGCCCACGTACAGAGTACTAGCCTCCAGAAAGCAGATACTTTCAGAACAGTCCTGGAAGTCTGGGACTTCAGCGCAGAGATGGCTGTCATCAAGGATCAAACATAACACCATAAGAAGTCTAGTGTCAAACTTGTGGTTCTTCCTCTGAGGGCTAGAACCACAGATTTTCAGCTTTACAGAGAACTGTCTAGACACTTACATGATTGAGAAGGTACTGAACAATTATCTCATGACCAGAGGCAGCTGCTTCCATCAGAGGTGTATATCCATACACTGGCTCCCTAGAGAGAACACAAACACACACACATGGACTAGGATAATCAAAGCCGAAATACGCTGCAGTCTTTGCCATACCCTAATAGGGCACCTCCAGCCTCCACCCATAGCTGATCACAAACTGTACCACGTATTGGCTGTTCTACTGCCTTCTGGTCTATTTTGGTAAAACTCCCAGTGGAGATTTGGTAAGTGTTATTCTATTGGCTGCGCAGCAACAGTTGCTGATCTGCCTTTCAATGGCAAAAATCAGATTTGCAGGAGCTAACAAAGCAAGAACCTCTTGCTGACCTCAGACAATTCAATATGCATCAGTGTACAGGCAGTTCCCAAAGCATGGGAATGCACTGCACACTTCAAAAAACCCAGAAACTCAACTCCAAGTACACAGAAAATTCAATAGAAAGACTTGAAGTGCACTTGAGTTCAGAAGGCACTGCATCTGTTTGCTTCCAGAGTTTAGCCCATAATTAAACAAGCAGTAAATCTAATTTCTCTTGATCTAGTTAAATAAACAGTGGCAACATGGGCAGACTTCACTGCTCAGTTTGCAGGTCACCTGTCCTTGTATTAGCTAACAGAGTGTGCCACACTTCCTAAGGTACAGGAGGAAAGACAGAAGCAGGCGTCTTCTCCCTGTCCGTGTTTGAGTGCATTCATATGCCAGCTGCTGCTTCCATACCCAAAATAAGAGATACCTCCTGAGAAATGAAATGACAGATTCCTACTTACTTGCAGTTGGCATTTGCCCCATTGTCCAGTAGGAACTTGACCATCTGCTGATGTCCGGCGCTGGTGCAGTGAAATAAGGCAGTCCACCCGTGAATATCCTTCATCTCCAGCTCTGCGCCTTGCTTCAAGAGAATAGAGAATGTTCTTTACTGCATCCCCTCTGTGCTGTGATACCAAGAGAGTTTAAATCCCTGTCAGGAAGCTGAACTCACAACAGAGCGCAAATCACAGAGAACACAAATTGTTCTCACAAATTGCACTCTTTGCTTGCAACTGGTGGAGAATCCTACCCTGTGCATTTAAACCATATACTGTGGCTTTACCCTTTTATTATGGGATACACACCTGTAGAAGAAAGTAAGCAACACTTTCATTTCCACAGCTGGAGGCCAGCATGAGCGGCGTCTGCCCTTCTGGTGTTGGGATGTTCACATTCACTCCTGCTTCCAGCAGCAGGTGCACAATGGTGTCATGGCCAATGTAAGAGGCATACATCAGTGGAGTCCAGCCACCACAATTCCTCTTGTTTAAATCCAGATCTCCACTAAATAACAGAGAAAAAGAATTCAGCTGAACTACTGGCCTGGAGCTGTAGATGACAGTAAGTTCCTGCAGCCTCTTGCTATCATCACTGTATTGTGATAAAGTTCTAGGCCTGAAGCCTGCATGGGAAACCCTACCGGCTCTAGAACAACTTCCACCTAATCGCTAAGGAGATAATTTTATAATTTTATCAGCAGCCTTGCCCCTTGAAACTTTGTGCTTAAGAAGTCTTTGAGAGTTCCAGTCATGTGCCCTCGTTGCAATGTTAGACTGACCTGTACAGCAGCCAGTGAAAAAAACATAACTGGCAGTGAATAACAATAGACCTGTGCCCCACAGACCCGGCCCCTCCTTACCGCTGAATACACTCCTGCACCACTTCATATTGGCCGACAGAGGAGGCCGTATGCAAGTCCAGGGGAACATCCAGCTCTTCCCGACAGAGCATCTGACCGACCCCATGCCACATGGAAAGACTGCGGCTCAGCAGCTCTGACTCACTGGCTTCATCACTCAGCTCCGACATGCCACCCTGAGTAACCAAAGCAAAGCAGAACTTTTAGCTGCTGATCTCCATTTTCAATAGAACACAGCATCACCCGTTGGTGCTATAGCTCTGAGGTGCCATGGCCTTGGAAGGTGAGGTGATCTCAGAGGTATACTGTTTCAAATTCCTACCTCTACTTTGAGCGCCTCCTTAGCCTGAAGCAGTAAGACTTCCTGAGGGGTTTTTTGCTGGCAGTTCTTTCTTGCTGCAGTAGACTCTGGGATTTGAATACACTGGAAAAATAAAAGCCAATAATGCTAAAAAACCCATCTTTCAGACCTCATTTTAAGACTTCAGAAGCACTGGCTTTATTTCCTACCCCTCATAATCAAAATATGCCTAAGGCAGCTTTGGATACCCTCAGCAAGAGAAGACCAAACACCTATTTAAGTGCTGATGGCATGCTTAGTGTTACACAAGAGGATGTGATTCTTGGTCTGCACATTTTATAATTCAGAGCAAGAATTAAAATTCATGTGTCAGATGTCCCTGGCCTTTCTCCTTATCTGTCTTATGCTCCAGGATGGCCCTGCTTAAATTAAGACACAGTCATTAATAATGACAACTGTCCACTGCTCTCAAAAGTAATTAATATCACCTGAATAGGGTGCACACTTCATTATGTCATCAGGTTGTAAGTAGATTGTTTCTGTCATTTATTGTTTCAGCTTATTGTTTTCACTTGAGAAGCAGCCCTGTCTCTGTGAATCTTGGAGATTGCTGAAACACTTTGAGCAGCAGTGCATCTGCCCATTCATTATCTGAGCATGTCCGCCATCCTGCAGACACTAACTCAATTACAAAGCCAGTACAATTTCATGACTCCTTGAAAGGTTTGTTTCCCATCCCTAGCCTTAGGGAGCAATTGCATATTAATAATTTTAACCACTCACAGGAGTGTTCTTGCTTGGCACTTCATAAAAAGCTGTTCCACACAGATGCATCTATCACCTGAGGGCTGCAGCTGCAGTTTCAGGCTACATCCAAATCAATACAATGGGAAGCACTTTCCCCTCCCTGCAGTCTCATCAGCCCCAACGCAGCACATCTGGGGTTTGCCTGGTCCCACTACATATTGTGTTGGGCAGCTAAGCCAACATAACATATTCTTTCTTTTTTGTGATAATGTCTTGCCAGTTTAACTCCACAGACTGATTCATTCTGGGGTCATGCAAATGCCAAATTTGGCATTGGTGAAGAATAAGAGCAGGAACACACTTTTCAGCAGCAGTTGCTCTTTAGATTGCCTCAGCTGTAACACTTCAAAACCATACTTATTTTCTAAAGAATTGTGAGTGTCTTGCAAGCACCAGCCCTTTTTCTCACAACATAAGCAAAACACCTTTAACTCCTACCTCTTCACTCCCCCCTGGATCCTTTCTCCCACACTTTGTTCCCCCCTCCTCCTTCTTCAGTTTATTAAGACTACAAAGGCACCATTCATTATAAACAATAATAAACGATTCCTTTAAGATATCTGCAAAAGCACCTAACAGCAGCAATTTGGACTACAATGGCAACCCAGAGCCCTCAGGCAAGAATATGCAGGGCTGAAGACAAATGAAAGACCTGAGCACCACACAACCAAAATACAAGGAAATATAAGTGGATTTAAGTGGATCATAAGGGGGAAAAGTAGGAGCATTTCTCACTATAACAGGTTAAAGCTGCCCCTAGAAAGCAAAAAGGCATGTTCACAGTTAAAGGGGATAAAATCCAGGACAGTTTGTAGAAGCACATTCATACGAAAGTGAAACTCACTGTTCTCTCTTCAGACCTCCTTGTTAATTGGATTCCTTAACTATAAAAAACCACAGATGTTTGGTCTTTGTCATAATCAGCCCCACATCAGGTACTAGTTACCAAGACAACTTTGGCAGGTTGACCCACAGTCAACAGGGCAATATTGACATGACAAGAAAGGTTATGCTTGACTCCAGAATATTCAAGACTCTCTCAACCTCATTCCTACCAACTGCACTGTGCCCTAACTGCCTACATCTTTACTTTTCTTTATTTACTCTGAGATTTCACCCCAGCCTACACTGGAGCATGATGTCAGCTGCACATGCACCTGGGAAAATACAGAGCACAGCTGTTCAGAATCCAGAGGAGAACAATAAAAGTGATCAGAGCATTAAGAAATGAAATCAGGGTTGTCTGGACTAAAGTAGAGATGCCAGTAGGGAACATGTGATAACAGCCTTCAAAGACAAATGGTTGCTGCAGAGAGGAGGACAGAAATAATCTGTTCCTTGTGTCCATGGTGAATATGACAGGACATAACAGGCTTAAGTTGCATCATGGAAGATTTTGGTTAAAGACCATAAAAATCCTCGTAAAATAAAAGACCAAAAGTACAGGGATAGATTACCAGCAGTGGTTTGGTTGCTAAGAATAAACTAGACAAACACCTCCTGAACATTTACAGGCTGTTCTTGCTTTGGGGCAGAACAATTAAGTTGACATTAGCTAGAGACATCCCTCAGCCCCATGAGACTGTTACTATTAAATAGCTAGGTGTTGATGTACTAAATATAATTATCAGAACTCGACTGTGCCGGGACTCAGAGCAGGTAGCTAATACCACCCTGTGCTCAATTCAGGGAGTTTGCTGACCGAGCAGAAGAGAAAGCCAGATGGCAGGAAAAGAATAAATATACTAGAAAAGATTAGTATGTAAATCACAGCAAAAAGCACCTTAAGTACACCTTTTGGAAGATAAGGCTAAGGAACAAGTGACTGTAGACAAAAGAGTGGCAGAAGAGCCATACTAAGATAAACAGGAGGCTATTTGAGAAGAGATTGATGCAACCAGTCCCCAACACAGAACGGACCCAACATGCTCATTAATCACCACTCAAGCAACATTAAGCTGTACCAGCTCTGCCAAATTCATTCTCTCACATCCCCTTCCACAAGCACAGATAACATCCATACAGGTCCTTCTGTCCCAAAAGACAGAAGATATCCAAGACAACACAAGTGTGGAGGTTGTTGGAGTTTCCAACTGAGCCATCAAGCTGATAACATTCTTCACTTCTGCTCTTGACTTTGCCATCTCCACTAAGTTCAGCAACAATCTACCAGAGGAAATAAGAAGCCTTGTTACACCCTTCTGTAGGTACAGATAGTCTGTTACTAGCTCAGTCGCAACACCAAATGTTTGCAAAGCCAGAACACCACATCTTCACACTACTGTTGCCTGCTGACTGACCAGAAGTGAGCACACACATTAGAGGAACTGCATCAGGTTTCATGGGATATTGTGGTGTGTGAGAGAAAGAGTATTCCTGCAGCAACAAGCTCCAGCTGAGGACCTACAACACCTGGAATTCAATCCTATGCACACCAGTTGAAAACACACCGAGCTCTTTATCCATACTACAAGGCTGATGCTCTCAGGCATGTTAAAGCACGTATTACACTCCTCAAAAGACAAAATATTAACAGACCTAGATAAAAGGCATAAAAGCACTTCAGGAACTTGGTGCCAGGCAGGCTGCAGTTGCACAGCGATGCGCCTGAAGAGGAGCAAGCCCAGCTGCGGCTGTCAAAGCGGTAACTACATGGCTGTCACCAGAAGTCTCACAGCGAAATGATTTCCAGGTGTGTTATCCCTGCACCTCACCGGGCCACAGTTGCACCGAGGCCCTACTAGGAAGTCGGTCTCAGCCCCGTGGTGGGGTAGGCCGGGGCCAGCAGACCTCGGCTAGCGGAGTGGAACCGCTCCGGCCATGGGCCCACCGAGACCGACGACCGACTACCGCCTAGGGGCGGCACCATAGGCGGCTCCGTCCCAACCATGCCCACCCCACCGCCCACCGGAGAACGGCCACCGGCCCGGCCACCACAGGCCCCACCACACCTCACCTGCACACCCGGTGAGCTCCGCTACCGGAAGTCGCCCCACCCGCGCAAGGACCGCTGGGAAACCTCCGCCGCTCGCTACCCTCCCAGACTACAAAGCCCAAAAGCCTCAGCGGCGGAAACGAAGGTTCCGCCCTGTGCGGCGCCGGGCCAATAAATGGTGCCATTGTGAGGAGGCGGAGCGAAGGCCCACCCAATGGGATTCGGGCTTTGAGGGAAGGCGGGCGGTTCTAAGCAGGCGGGGCGGACCCGAGCCGTTGGCTGAGGTACGGGAAGGGGGGGAAAAATAGTTACAGAAATGATGCGGGCGGGCGGAGCAACGATCGTGGAGGCCTCAGAGCTGCGTTGTTGCTGACTGGCCCCCTCCTGTTTTTTCTTCGTCTTATAAATCACGTCGGTTCGCTTTACCCCGCTGCCAGACCCCAGGCCGGGGCTGGGGGAGCGGAGGGGCTCGGAGGCGCCCGGGTGGGTGCTGTGAGTGAGGGGAAGGGGCGGCCCGCGGCGGGAAGCGGCGCCGGCACGGCGGGTAGCCCGCCGCTGGCCGCGTTGCCATGGCGACGGGGGGGGGGGGACGACCATTGGCGCGGCTGCGCATGCGCCGTTCCGACCGCCATTTTGGTGGCGGTGGGGGGGGTCGTTTCAGCGGGTTCTTTCAGGGCGTCCGTTTCGCACTGCGGGTCTCTAAACCTGTCGCTGTGGCGTGGCAAGCGCCGAGGGCAGGGGTCAGCGCATCCTCTATCTCCGGCGGGCTGCATGCCCGTGGATACCGCCCCTAAGCGAAGGTTTGTTTCCCGCCATTGCCTTCGTCTTCTTGGCTTCTCCCTTATTGCCGTTGCACCCAGGCCGAGAAGCTCCCGGGATGGATGTGACAGGAAATGTCAGTGCTAGTGACATGGATTTCACGTCTCAGTTGGCCCAAGCTCTCCAGAAGACACCAGTTATGTTGGAACTGTCTAACAAGTGTGCTCTTTTTTTTTAAACGTACGGTACTGCTTGCTCCCAGAGAAGATGCTGGATCAGATGACTGATAAACCAGATCCAGTATAACTTCCTTAACTCTGGGACACTGACCTCTCAAGCTGGCAGAGGGAACGACAGTAGGCAGTTTGGTTTTTATCCCTTCGGGACTCCTCTTGCCCTTAGCAACCTCTGCTTGCTGTCAGAGCGTAGTACTCCAGCCTTGGGGGTTTCCCTCCACTTTATCTAAATCAGAGTCAGGGGTTGTCTCGCATGAACAAAGCTGCCACTGTATGGATATGGCATATGAAGTATTTCCAAAGGCGTTTTGCAAGTTGTAAACTCCCAGGGCATAAGGTGAGTCTCACTTTATGTTTAGAGGAGTGTTACTGGTCCATGCCAATGCAAATAATAGCGATGGTGTAATCATACCAACAGTTAATTCAGTACTCAACAACATACAATCACAAACCTCTTAACCTTTCTTGCCAAACAGACATTATTTACTCCCACGTTTGATTTCCCAGGAAAACATGCGATTGTAGCATAAAATTTAAAAAGCGAAGGTTTTCTATGAGGATTATTTCTCTAACTTGTTAGTACAGTAATAGTCCCTACTGTGTTGTCTCAAATCCTCGTGTACATCAAGGAAAACATGAGGAAAAAGTATGTTTTTTAAAGACTTTGAGAGGTCAGAATCCAAGAGAGTACTTACTTTCAACTATTTTTATACAAATCCAGTGACAAAAAAGCATACATAAATCATTTTATCTATCATTTGAGCAGTGAGGAGGGGAATGTGAGGCAAACAGGAAAGAGGAGGAAAGATCAGCTGAGAGCAGAGGTGTCAGCCTTGTCTTTGCTGCATCACTTTCCCTCTCCCTGCAGGCAGGGTGAGCATGCTTTTCTGAAAACTGAGTTATAAGTCAGTAGGGCTAAAATCCCAAAAATGCTTTATAAATGAGGGGCTAAACTGCCCCTTGCATGGATGGCCCCAATGATGAGTGTATACGGTGAGCAGGGCAGAAAGCTTTCAGCAGCTCTCTGAACTCAAGTGGGAAGAAACAACTCCAAAAATGCAGATCTTATCGTTCACTGCTGACAGTGAAAACCCTGGGAGTGCTGAGAATTATGCTGACCCTGAATGTACATGCTTTGTTCTTGCTTTGTACTAATGTTATCCCTTGTGTTCTTTCGTGAGGTGTGCTTAAGCTCATCTTTCATTTGATTGAAGGGAAGCTGCTCGAATGGCCACGGAAGGGCAAAGTGAGGATACAAAGCATCCATCTGAGCCTCCTACAGTTCCCGTTCAGAGTAACAGAACATGTCAGTGGGGAGCCATACTCGCTGCAGTGAAAGATCAGCTCCCATCTCTGGACTCTGACACCTCCACAGTAAGCACTGAAACCTGCCTTTCTTCTTCACTGCCTTTTAGAAAAATCTCTCAAAAGCAAGAGAAGGTCACCTTAGCCAGGCATTTCTGAGTAGCGAGTATGGTATCCTTGATGGGCTGCTTGTTCTGACTATTGTAACACCGTGCATTAATCCACAGCCTTCTGGATTATCTCTAAAATTGTCAGAGTGTAATTGCTATCTCCCCTTGCTGTATTCTTTGGAACCTGAAAATGGGACTGATTTTTCCAGACGATAAGTATTCCTAGGTTGGGAAGAGAAGGGTAGCGGACATCTTGAAGAATGAGCCTGCACTTTTTCTTACTTTGTTCCGTCAAAAATATAGTATGAAAGAAGCATACTGCTGAATTTAAAAGGAAATTTTAAGTTTTTATGCTTGAGAGTATTATGCTATTCATTCTGATAATGTACTTGCCAGACAGTAGGCCTGTTAGTATGTTTTTTCTGTGTATGAGGATCACAGGAAAGTGGTGTTCCTTAAGGCTTTGTGGCCCACTGGAAAAAGCATTTGGCAGATATTTCAATTCTGCATTCTGCTTTCTTCCCTGCCTGTAATTCGCCACAAGCCATGTTGCCTTTTTGTGCTCCAGTCCTACCTGCAAAGAAGCATAATGCCACTAACCATTTAATATAAAGCATAAGATTGATCGATATTGTGCAGTGTTCTTCACTGTTACAGGTTTTTTACTTGCTGAGTCTTAGTGTCTGGTTCAGGCTGCCTCTTGGCTTCTGAACATCTCTGTTCACAGGGTAGCAACAATCTGGTGGAAATAATAAAAATGCCCGCCTCTCTAGTCTAAGATGCCAGCTCTGGCATTGACTTTTCCAAGGTGATAATGTGTCTCAGGACTCGATTATTAGTGGCCTTTTGCCCAAATCAGAATATTTTGCTAATTTTCAAACATGTATAAACTTGAAAAAATATTTTTGAACACTTAAAGGATATATTTTATTCTAACTTAGTGTGGCCCTTAATGATACAAAGGGAGTCTTGTGAGCAATGAAGGAGCCAGAAATGCTTCTATGGGGTATTTATTACTTATTATTAATCAATCATCAGAAGCAGTGTGATCTAGTGGATAAAATGTTGATACAGATTCCATGACTTGTTTTCTGCACCTGGCTCTATCACTAACATGTTGGACAACTTATATTGCGTCACTGTTTCTCAGTTCCCCTCCACCTACATTCTGGTTTTGTTATTTTAAACAACCGTTGCATTTTAATATGTGTCTATATGGTACAGACTAAGGCCCAACACTCAGAAGTTTTTTTAGGCATTCTTGTTGTGTAAGTGTACAATAAGGTTAAGACAGAGAAATAGCTTTTTACTTTGGTGCCAATTACTGTTCTATAATCCCAAATCATGTTGAACATTTTTTTACTTATGAACAATCTCCAAATTCTCTATTACATGCGGGAAAAATTTTCTGCTGAAGGAACTGAGGCAATCTCTTTGGCACTTACATGCTACCCTTAATTTGCATTCAAAAGATCTGCATGTATAATCCCTCTCCTGCTTAAGGTGAAACAGTAGCCTGCTGAGCCTGCAGTTTCAGTGCTGCACCTCTGTCCGAGCGGTTTCCACTTCTGTGAAGATACTATGCACCTGAGATCCGTAACCTCAGCAGGCTGTGCTCCTGTATTCGAAAAAGGCACTGACAGATATGTTTTATGGCCTGAAGTACTTTCATTGCCTTGATATGCAATTTAGTAAGAGGAAAGAAGTTCTGTTGCAGTTTGCTTGGTGTTAAGAGAAATTAATTATACTAGAGAGAATTTTCCAGAGTGTCAGTTATTGAAAATGTGCACTTGCAAAACAAAGGGCCAAGCAGGAAATCTGGGTCCTGACTGCTGAGGAGGTGCTTGATCTCACTTTGGTGTCTATGCATAAGGATTCATCTCAAATGTGTATCTTATGCTCAGAAAAGAGATTTTTTTTTTCCCCCCTTCCCCAAAGCTATTTAAACTCTGTCCAACCAACTATAGATACCACTTTGCATGGTGAATGTCAGATTATAATAATAAGCCTTCATGGCCCTGAGCAGCCTCACCTGGGGCTCCTACCCCCATGCCCGGCAGCTCTATTTAAGCTCAGCTCTGGGGCTTCCATCTTTGTTTGTGCTCTGTTGGAGGAGCACTGGCTTCTAGCTGCAGTCCTCCTTGATCCAGACTTTGATGTGTGAATTGGCTTTCTGGCTTGATTTCTGACCTGCCTCATCGCCAGACTATTGCCTTGTGATCTGGATTCTTGATGCAACCTGGTCACCAGCTCTGGTCTCTCCTGCTTACTCCTCTTGGGTCCTGTGGGACTGGGCTTTGGCTAGCGAGGCCCTTGCTTTTCCAGTTACGTGCTTCCCCTTCCCTTAGGAAGCAGCCCTACATTTGCTACTCTATGATGGTGAATAAAGCAGTACAAAGAATCACTTTGAAGTTAGAGAACTTGCCCACACTTTGCTCAGAGGAATGTTATCAACCTCTATGGTCATTTGATGCTTTACATGTTATATACAATTGTAGCTTGTTCAAAGGTTAGGCCAGCGCAAGACAGCCTAGGTTGCTGCATGTTGGACTGTCAGACTGTCTAGTGAAGATGCAACTGCAGAGAAAACTCTTATCTCTGAATTTCAGTCAATTGGTGACAACACAGGATTTGTCACTGCAAAATAGATATTTAGGTGAGTATCATGGTCTCTCATTTAATTTTTCTTTTTTTGTTTGCAGTCTGATTGTGAGAGTGATGGGGAGCTTTTCATCTTCCAGCGGGAACAGCTAAACTTGATTCCTGACCTGTCAGAAGAACTGATGGAAGAACTTTCCTTGGAAGACTCAAACATGCAGGTTGTTGACTGTTGTGTGCAGGCTGTACTACTGTAACCCCACTCTTCTGGTTGTCTCCAGCGTGGGTAGCTGTTGTTATTTGACCTATTTGACTGAATTGTGTGGTAGAAGAGCATAGTCCCCAGTGCTTTCTCCCACTAGAGACTAGATAGAATCATAGAATCATTAAGGTTGGAAAAGACCTTTAAGATCATCAAGTCCAACCGTCAGCCCAACAGCACCATGCCCACTAAACCATATCCTGAAGTACCATGTCTACACGTTTTTTAAACACTTCCAGTGATGGTGACTCCACCACCTCCCTGGGCAGCCTGTTCCAATGTTTGACCACTCTGTCAGTAAAGAAATCTTTCTTTCTCTTTATAAAGTGACCCTTCAAAGTTTTCTCTGTTCTTGAAGTTTTAAACCTCTTTTGTCCCATCTCCTTGGAGTTTCTGTTATTGTCCTTTTACTGTGTGGTGTTTTTTTTTTTTCCTGTGCGCTAACAGTAACACTGTGCAATGACTCCTAAATTTTTCAGGATTTGAAATAATTTTGGCTACCATTTTATGTATCTAAAAAATGTGGAATTAGTTAGGACAGTGTGGTAAGGAGGATGAGTAGGAAGTTAATCCCTTGAACACCTTTTCAGACCTAATATTATTACATTGCTTATGTAGTGATGAAGATTAGCCATCATAGGAAGCTGGAAGAGGAGCCAGCTGACCCTGCTGTTCCATAATGGGAAAACTGGCATTGTGCTGTTTTTTCCCAGTTGTTTATCTTGGTGTAAGAAATGTCATATGATGAGCACATGTAGGGAAAATGAATTTCAAGGATGTTTAGCACTTCCTGAAGTTAAAGTCTCTGGAAAGTAAACAGTCTTACTGTTTTCTGTGATGGATATGATGTGTGCCGTTTCCAGATGGTGGTTGAATTAGAGCTGCTATCTTCCACCCACTTTGTTTTGCTTTATTGTCAGCTTCCACAGCTGAGGGACACACGACTTTTTACATGTATTTTCTCTACCTGTAGCAAACCCAGGAAACAGAAAGGCATCCATGGGGGATTTGGAACGGAGATCTGGAAGGTTTTGGCTTTCAGGAGAAAACAGATGGTGTCCAAGTCATTGCAAAAGAAGATGTACAAATGATTAAAGATGAATCTTTCAACCTTGCTAGCCATACTGAAGAAATTTCAAGCCAAAAGGGAGCTGTTCTTGAAGAGTCTCTTGCAGATTCCACAGGTCAGCTTGAAAAGAAAGAACTGGGCAGGAGACAGGCCAGGGAAACAGGGAACTCCTGGCTTAATACAGCATTGTCTGTGGAAGGGCTGGGCAGTCAAAAAGAGAGAAGAAAGCTGATAGAGACAAAGATACTCTCCAAAATAATTCTGGAGCCGTCACCAGGCCACCCACAGCTAGATATCAAACCTCCCTCGCATGGCATTAGCAACAGTCTAGAAAGAATTGCGAAGGAAGAAACCTCCTCAGATGATCATCTTCAAGAACCGTCCCATTTGTCATTGCGGGTAAGTGGCCCAAACAAACAGTTTTGGGGGGTGCTGCTTGTGGGGCAGAGGGCACAGTGCATTGCCTGCAGAATCCTACTAAACTAAAGAACTGAAATGCCAAGTCCTGCATGTACCACAGTGTTCTTTGTTGCTTTTGTTGTTGTTCTGAACTTGGGTTTTGTTGGGTCATGTGCTATACGAGCTACCAACAAACTTTGTCTCATAGAGCTGTCTTTAAAAGTCTATAATGATAGTAAAAGCCATGGGTCAGCAGGGTAGTTCATGGGCTTATTCAGGAAAGCCAACCACAACATCTGTCCCTGGGAGGGCAGGGAACTCTTCTGGTCTCAGGCAGACTTTGCCAGTGAGCTTTCTGGCCTTCCAGCATCTTGTCTTTTCTGTAGCACTGTGGTAATGCTGGAGGTGGGCTTAGGGTTGTTCCTGAAGTCTTAAATCTCTTCCACTGAAGGCAGGTTCTTAGGTCTGTGGGACGACCAGCTCACATGTGCTTAACTGGTATGTGGCTCCAGCATGGAGAGGTTGTTCTTTTCAGTACTATAGCTCTAGATCTGTACTTCCTGTATTGATTTTTAAGGTCATTAGGACTTAATCAGCATTGAATGTGAACCTGATATTTCTATTCAAATCCTTCTATAGTATCAGAGTACAGATGTTTCCTTTGCCCTTTCATCTACAGTTACAAGACTAAAGTTTTTGGTATTAGAGCAGTTCTAGCGTATGCAAAGAATGCAGGTGCTTGACTGCTTTCAGTTTGTTTTGTTGTGTTTTTTTTTAAATTGTGCTGCATCATTTAATCCTGCCATTATTGGAGGGGATATTTTTCAAGTGGTTCTAGGTTTAATTCCCATCTCACCTGCCGTAAGTCAGTTGCTCTGTTAATTCAGGAGGCATGATTTTCCTTTCAGAACCTGTTTGATATCACTGACTTCAGTGAACTGAAGTCTGATGCTTTTGGGTGAGTACTGAGACGAGGCTCAGTGTATTCTCACTTCCCTGAAGTGAGGGCACAGCTGTATCCTTTGCATGCAGGATGTATGTGTTTAGATTTGAAAGCTGCTTGTTAATTCCCAGCTCAGTAAGGTACCTCAGTTTGTCAAGCAAAGTTGTTAAAACTAATATACAGTTTCTGCTTGATTCTAATCACATCAGTTAATTTGAAAATAATTTTTTTCTTAAAGTATGTTGAAGTCCCTTTCTGTGTTAGAAATGGAATTGTGCAAATCTTAATTTCTTTTTCTTCTGGACTGTGTATGGTACATTACAATAGTGCTGTTACTGTTGCGGTTTAGGAGAACAAAGCCTTACTACAGCAGGTTAGATGGTAGCTTAATCTTTTTATTATAATGGTTTGTATTTAAGCACTACTATTGAAAAAGAAGCTTAGTACCAACTGCATCATAATTAAAGCAAATGCCTATGTTGTCTTTCCCTTCAGGCTGTTTGATAAAACAGCACCTGTACTGACCTGTGACATGGTTACTACAAGTAAGCTCAGCTGTCAGTCATTCTTCACTCTTCCAGACCAATACATCTTGTTGACATTGTTGAACCAGGATTAGCTTTGTGTTGGTGTGAGACTTCAGCTTGTGACTCTACTCAGGCTTTTACCTTTCATCAGCTGCAGCATGTAATATTAGAGTAGATCTAATCGTGGTTCAGGTATGTGTGAAGATTTATTGCTCTGGAAAGAGTGAGAATCTTTTCTTAAATGGGAGGGGCAGATGATGGAGGTGTTTACAAGTTGAAACTGCTTGTGTTCGAGGCTGCTTCTGGTTTTCTAAAGCCCTTGAGCGGTCATATTAAATGCATGTTAGTTGTAGTTGTGACATAATTGTCATAATTGACAGCCACCTTCCTTTTAAAGAAAAACCCATGAGTACTTCTAAGTTCTGTTGATGATAATATTTCAGATAGATTTGGATATTTTTAATTAAAACTTTCATTTCAATATTCAGAAGTGTAGCCTGGTTCTCATGTCTAAGTTAGCAGTGTGCAGTGTGAGCATATCCTCAGCCAGTGTATGTGTGATTAATAGCAACAAAATTGATCCTGTCTTCAGTGTGGGATAAGCGGCTGTGAGATTGCAGCTGATGTTGACTGTGGCTAGAGAAAGGGGAATTTGCCCTGGTTGGAAGTTGGAGGGGGAGGAAAAAGCTGTGGGCTTCATCTCAAAGAACTGAAAGGCCAGAAGTCACCCTCATGTTAGTGGCAGTAAGGAGTTCTCAGCATTATTCAGGATCAGAATATGTACGCTTGGTCTTGTATTGGGCCATCTTTTAATCTGTTTTACTGTCTCCAGTGGTTTTCTGTAGCCTATATCAAAAGGGTTCATCAATCTCGGAGAAAAAGCCTCAGCAGAAGTGGCTGAGGCAGCTGAGTAGATGCACTGTCCAAAGGGATGTAGTAAATGCATTCCTCTCATTACAGCACTTCCTTGTGGAACTGCTTAAAGCAAACTGGCAGTGTAATTAGGGGCATCATCTTTTGGAGGTAGTGAAAGGGTGAGGAAAGGTACTGGAGGGATGGAAAGAGGGAAATAAAATATGTGGGGATCTGGTGCTGTTCCTGAGTTTGAGGGATGAAGGGGAGTACTTGCTGTTGGAAAGACTCCACCATGTGAATACATGTGGAAGATTGAGCCATGTGGAGGACGTAACATGAGTTATGCCCCAGCTTATGGTGAGAAAGGTCAGGTGGATGTTTAGGATGGACTTACGTTTCTCCTTTTAAGGGGCTGTCGGGTCAGTCCATTCTAGAAACATCTTCTAGACTTTGCAGCTTTAAGTGGGGAAGGAGAAGGTACTCCACCTCTTATGTTTGAATGAGCATTGGATGATCCTTCACTGGTTTCTTTTAGTAATTATACTGCACTTGGCTACGCTAGGTGTGCAGAGCCTTGGCAATGATGTGAGGCAAGTAGCGTTCAAACAGTAACTATCCTTTTCAGACATGCCAATTGTTGAGGCTCATGCTGAAGCAACTGTGTCCAGAGTGACACAGTGGTTCATATACTGGCAAGTGATAGTGGCATCGTACTGTTAATAAGTAAGGTGAACTTCTGTGCCATTTGTGCATTTATATGTGGCAGAAGAATCTGATGGAGTTACTACAAAGAATGGGAGTCAAGGGGACTTTTATTTTGTAGCAGTCTTTTGGGACTGAATTTTCTGTCACATTTGTCTTTCAGAATATTGAGAAATGGGATCTAGACAAGATTCTTGAGGAGCTGGAGCAGCAGAAAGATAACACTCATGCAGAAGTTGCTTTCTCCTCAGCACATTATGGTAACACTGCTAAATTAATTCCAACTTCGCTGAAAGTGTATAAAAATAAATAAAACTCAGGTTCTTGTGTTTAAGTCATTCCCTGCAGCAGCATCTTAAATGTTGATATCATAGTGGTTTTTAATGCCTCTGTAAAACATTTTTACTTAATTAGCTTCCCTCAAGATTTCATCTTGCTTTTGGAGTTTGAAAACAGTCTTTGTGGCCTGTCATGGCCTAAGGGTGAATCAGACAAGATGGATGAAGGTTTGAAGTGAGTTTGTCGGAGCCAGATGTCAATAGTATCTTTATTCTTCTCTTTCTGACAGGCTGCAGAGAAAGGGACAATGTGAAAATGAAGAAAGGGTATATTGAGTGATCCCTTGTCAGAAGACCAAAACTGCTGATTCTCTTTTTGTTGCTTTTCCATAGAGACCTTCAGGGGTAGCTCTGAAAAGCAGCTCATGGAAAACCTAGAAGAGCTGTGTGCCAGGCAGTCCACGACAGTGTCTGCATGCTGCAGGTGGCCATCAGCCAAGCTCTCTTCCTTTCAAGAACAGCAGGAGAATAAGAAGTAGGTCCTTTTATCTGTCATATATACTAGGTAATCATGGCTGCCAGTAGGGATACCTGGAAAATCATGGTGTTCTATAGGTGCTTTTCTCTGTAGCCTCTGCAGAAAGCTGCTGGTGTAGTTGGATTATGCTACAGGGATGTTAAAGGAAAAAAAAAAAAAAAACAACCCACAAAACCCTAAGACTCAGTCATGTACATTTGATGATAAACAGTCAGTATCCTGCCACCTTAGCATTTTCTATCAACTACCACCTTTCTCTAGACCTTACCAGACACTTGAGACAGATGGGAAAGGCAGGAAAACAAGGCTAAGCAAATTATCATGGCCACATTTTTTTGTCATCTAGGGTACCAGTTTCTCTTACTGGTAACTCAATTTAGCTAAAGTGTACAGGATGATTTTTTTTGTAGGTATCAGTAGAGGTGTCAGTGCATCTTGGATGGTTCTGTGCGAAGGAAGTGGATTTCCAGACTGTTCAGAGGGAACAGTGTCGATGGTGGCAGCACAGAGGAAAGAATAGTGAAACAAGCTGTAAAGGGGCAGGTGCAATAAGGATACTTTTTCCAGAGCAGAGAGAGTCATGATTTGCACTTTGTATGCTCTGAAGGATAAAAAGGAATTGCCAAAGGAGGCAGAGAGGAAAAAGGGACCTGTTTTTACTGATTGACACCGGGTTCTTAAAACTTCTAACCTCCTTGGTACCGTAACTGCCTGCCTTTGTTCTACACAATGATTTGATGTTGTTGGTTTTTAAGAAGTAAATATCGCTCCTCATGCTGCCTGCGATCTGTATTCCTCGGGGGAAGCTGAATCTTTTGAGTTCAGCTTTGTAAGGTGATGGATAGTAGACAGAAGCAGAGTTTGGATCTGTACAGTAGCCAAGCACAAAGCTCGTTTCACAATCAATTTTGGTCATAATCCACACCCTGCAGGGCTTCTTGTCCGGATAAGGCAGAGGACATGCTGAAACAGTGTTTTCTATACTTAGGGATGTTGCCTTCCTGTCATCTTCACAAAGTTCTCTAAGGATGGACATGATGAGATTACAGTGCCTGCCAGAGCCTGTAACCGTGTACATGGATCTAAGAGATGCTAACCCGCAGAAGTCTGTAATGTCCCCTGATGAGAAACAAAGGTAAATTCTGGCTTTATTGTTATTGAGAAGTAACAAAAAGTAGGAAACTGAAACCTTCTCTCTACATCTCATGCATGTGAAATAGAACTTTGAAAGTGTTCTCTTCTTCCACACCCCTATGACCTTAGTAGGAAGATGTAGCCCCTATCTGAGCACAGACATATTCTCAAGAGAGAATAACTTGTCTTAGAACAAGTAAATGTGTGGGGATGCAGGCAGCACAGAAAGGACATACAAATGATCCAGGAAAATAACATTTAGAAAGTTTCCATCTATAAAGGAGTGGGCAGTGACTGCAAAGCAATGCTTGCGGCTGAGTTGGGCTAGCGTTCTGACAACACTGTATACAAAATGGACATCCTTGACTATGCTCCTGGCAAGAAACTGTAAGTGCTGATTTCTGTCTCCTGTGTGATAAGAGGGCCTTATATAGTCAGTTATAGGAGGCCAAATTCTTCTGCCTGCAACAGATTCTGGCAAACGTGTCCTTTCCCCGAGACCTAATGGTGTCTGAGGTAGCTGTTGGCTCTCTTCTCAGGATGTATATTTGCTGCGGAGATGGGTTGATGAAAACGGGCACCGGAAGAAACCTTGTAGTTAATAAACAGCTAATAGTTAATGTATAGCTAATACATCTTGATGCAGTTGCTTGAATTTTTTTTTTCTTTTGCTAGACTAACAGTATGGAGAAGTATCCATAACACCTGGAGATCTTCCCTGAAAGTATCTCTCCCTTTTTCATAATAGTTCTAAATTTGCATCCTAGAAATGACAAAAAGCCAACATCCTGTTGGAACAGAGTTAACTAATATGGTCTAATTTGCTTCATAGTGCAAGCGACAGCTCCACTGAAGAAGAGGAGACAATGACAATTAAGGACCAGGCAGAAAGGAGAATGTAAGATTCTTTACCTAGTTCAAATGATACAATGTTCATTTTTTCTGAGACTAAAATAATTGCGCTAACAGTGATTAGAGTGAAAGCCCATGTACTGAAATATCTTCATTCCTCGTTGTCACAGCAAAAGCGCCCAGCCCAGTAATGAAAGTGTTTCAATCTGGACCCTGGAGATCACTTTTCTTTCTGTTGCATGGTAAAGATACTGAACCTAGAAAATAGTTGGTGCTTGAGGCGGCACAGCACCTTGCTCCTGTACAGCTGCATGGAAACAGCTCGAAAGACAAATAGAGTAGACCTGAGTGGCTGGGGAACCTGACTCTTTCTCCAGACAAGTTTGAGTGACATGAGAACTGTTTTTTAAATGACTCAAAAACAAACTTTGAAAATGTTGTAGAGTTGACTCAGACAAACATTTATTTTTAGAAATAGTAAAATAGGCTAGAATGGATGTTGATTTGAAGAGACTACTGAATATGTTGTGTGGGCAGGGATGCTCTCAATTCTCCTTAACTAGGGGGAGAGGAAGCAGGGAAAAGAGAGAGAGTGTGATGGATGGAATCCTAAACTGTAGATTCTCCAGTAGGCACAGATGCCAGCCTCTTCCTGTTGCTAAACTCAGGGCTTGATTCATACCTATAGGTTTTTAGACATTTGTTTAATGTGAAGCAGATATGTCAAGATTTAAACATCTTGCTGCATTGATGCTCTGGTTTACATTTAAGAGTCTGATGCATGTGAGTTCACATCACAGCAGTGCAGAGGACAAGCAGAACATTTGTATTGTTGTGCCAGCCAATTACTCTTTTTTTTAATCGTTTGAAAGAATAAATGATTGGACAAGGAACGGAGCCTAAACACTCAATATAATCTAGAACATCTAATCCAAAGCCAGCATAAAGCGGGGACAAGATTATGCTTGAGGAACTCTCACTGGCACTGATACAAATGCATAAGTTCCATCACTGTAAATCCAAAGTGATGGAGAGCAGAGCTTAGCCGATTACATTTGGATTCGTTTTAACGTTCCTAAAGAACATACACAAATGAAATGCACAGCAAAAGTTTTCCAGTTCTGTTTCCAAGAAAGAAAGCCTCATGGTCTCAGCAGGGCAAAATTCAGATGTTATCGCAGGGGGTCAATGCCAGTTTCACTCTTATCTGGACAGAATTATTACAGGGCTACATATTCTGTAGTACAAAATACCTATATATTAGGGCCCTGGAGGGTTAGTCATCTTGATCTCCAGACATTTGCTTAGCCTAGAAAATATGCTGTTGGTTTATCCATGGAATGGTCAAGTAGTCAGTGCCATCTCTATAACATAAAGCTGCTCTCCAATACATGGCGCGCTCTTAAAATTCTCACTGCTTAGGCATACTCCTTAGTCCAGCCATCAATGTTAAATGTTGATAGGCTGGTTCTGGATATGATGGCAGGAGAAGTGAGATCCTTAAGGAGAAAGAATATTCTCCATCTGGCTTTTCTTTGTTCAGAGAAGCGTAGGTTTAGTTTAGGCAGGTACAGCAGTATGGTGCTGTGTGCTTATACACACCACCTAACATCACCATCGATAGCTAACTCAAACAATCTGTTACTCAGTCCATGTACTTCTCAGCTACCACTAAAATAAGGTATATTATTTGCTTGTAATCACCAGATGAACTACAAATCGATGGCAGTCTTCCTGTAGCAGATTACTTGGGAGACTCATTGAACAGAACTGCAAGAAAAAATAACCATATCTGCCCATTATGTCATGATAGGACATTTCACAACAGAATGCTATCACAACATTGTGGTTGCTAACAGTTCAGCAGTCTCATTACCTTGGAGGAGACACAGATGAAATGAGGCCAAATGCTCAAAAATGCTAAAAATTACTAGAAGAACTTTTCTTCTGCCAGTATCCAAAGGGGACAAAGATCTGTAGACTCTAATTTCCATGCCAATATTAAATTTGTTCAGGGCTCTTCTAGTAGGTGTGTGTTGTGCCTGAAATGCAGAAGAGGTAAGTAAATTGCCAGTAAGATGAGTTTCATGATCTGTCACTGTAGTGTTTTGTGTTGCCTGTGTGCTGATGCTGCTATTACAAATAACTATTATTTGTGTAGATGCCCAGTCCTTGTTTTGAGCTGTCACTCATGCAAGAAGTTCCTCGGAGTTTGAATTTATTCATATAATTGTTGATCTTGATTAAATCAGTTATTTTCTTTGCAGGAGGAATTGCTCAGGGAAAAGCCTGCTACTGCAACAACTCCGTACAGTCCGTAAAGAAGCCTCAGCGCTTCTTCATAAAACGTCTACCTTGGCTGAAAAACTTGAAGGCATAAAACAGGATACAGAAAGTCTGGAAGAGATAGGTTCCTCTGAAATAAGTCAAGAGCAATATTTTAAAGTGAGGCAAGAGGCAAATATGGTGATTCCCAGGAAACTGATGAGATTGAAACCAGAGAAAAGAAATACCCCATTGTCAAGCCGTGAGGGCAATGGAGCTGACATAGAAAAAGAAAACAAAATGGAAGCCGAGAAGGTTAAAAATTCACGAAACTCTCCAGAGTCTCCTCTAACTACAACAGAATTGCCAAGGTATCACACAAGAAAAGTCATCAGTGGTTTTATGGCTTATCTAATTGTCTAAGAGTAAAGAACATTACTTATCCAGTCTGTAAGTTGGAGCAAAAGGATGTCTGGTTTTCTGACCTAGAAAGACAGCCAATCCTGGCAGCTATTGCTGAAAGGTTTAAAGCCAGCCGAACTTAGTATATCAGTGAACTGGCCTGGGATTAGACATGCTAAGGCATTTCTGACATTGTAAATTCAGCCATTTTCTTTAGTTTTTATTCTATGTAAGAGGAGGGTAACACAGTATTGATCTCCTTTGTGAAGAACAGTACTGAGATTTACTAAGCATAGCATCATAGCAGGTAGGTCTAGAAGGGGGTGTCTCCCTCTACCACTATAGAGTGAGGTAAAATCTAATTCTTTCCTGGCAGATCTTTGTATAACTTGGTCTTGAAATCCTCAGTGGGGATTATTCCTTGACTCCTCAGGTAGTACATTTTGCTGCTTAATTATCCTTACAATTGTAAAACTTTTCTGTAAGTCTAATTTAAATTAGCCTGAGACCAATTCAAGCTTGTTTTTTGTTGTGTTCCCAAGAGGTATGGAAAATGATTTATTCTGTTTCTCAGCATAAAAAACCTTTACAAACTGGAAGATGTATCATGTCTCCCCTTGTAACTTTTTTCCCAAACAAAGCAATTCTGACTCTTAGACATCAGGAAAAGTGCAAGAGCTTAGAGGGACAAAGTACACCCATGAGGAATGCGTTATAGCATAGGAGTATCTTGGAAAGGTCAAGAAAAGAGATAAATAAGAATGGTATCAATTGAGGAAATAGCAGTGTTATTTGGGCCTCTGCCTCCTTGGGCTTAGTTTAATGTAGTGTATTCTGCATAAGTTCTAATTTTAAAGTGAAATCAGGTGGTTGCCTTATGTACCTTCACAGCTATTCAGGAGAGCTCCATTATACTGACTTTTCAAAGGTTACATTCTGTCTGCTATTTTCAGAGTGAAATTTAACATTTTGACTTTGACATATGAGCCCTTGAAAGAATTAGAATCTGCCTGCTCCAGAGACTATTACTTTTTCAGTGTTAAACAGTTGCCTACCCTGCCACTTAGACACTTCAGCTGCTGCGTACTTGGTTTAAATGGCAGATGGTCGCACGTATTTTTTCTCTATGGGATTCCTGATATTAAAGCTCATTGCTTCCATCAGTTCTATAAAACTGCATTTTGTCTACCTGTTAGCCTGCCACATAGATGGCAGACCATGGCTTGGCAAGAATCTGCGTTATTTATTGTTGCTAAGTAATAGCTCACAGTTATTTTAACGAATTTCAGTTTTCTTTCCTGCTATTCAAATTATTGGGGCACCTGGGGCTTGAATACAGAAGAAATTCAGCTTAATATTTGCTGTGGAAATGGCAGATGAAATCTTTCTGCAGACATCAAAATATAGAAAGATGAATGGAAGGCCTCAGTTCAGGGGAAACTTGTCACTATTATAGCAGATAGGAAAGGAAACGCAGTTAGGGTGAAAATTTTGGTGTGGAGATGGGGAGAGAAACATCACAAACATGCCTCTGCTTAATGAAGTTCTGGTCTCCAAATAGATTGTTGCCACTTACCAGAGGTTTGAGGTCTGCTCCTTTTCTTTGTTTTTGGTTTGGTGGGTTTTTTTTTTGATGAGAGATTATTTCATCCAATGACAAGTTCTTGTGTCCCTCCACAAACACCATAAGTGTTTTCTAAATCTATTTTAGCCTTTCGTGTCATGATTCACCCTCAAGTGTGTGGTATAAATATAAGAAAAAAAGAAATGCAAACAGATGAACAAGGGTACTTTTTCTCCCAAGTGAAAAGCTTAAGCAAAGCAGAATTTGTATATTTTTCAGGACAGAAGAAAGTAAAAGAGAGCTATCCGAAAAGGAAGAACAGATGAGAGAGAGACACAGATTCCAGGAGCAGCTGGAGAGATTGCAGCCTCAGCAGTCGGTTACTGGAAAGCAGCCCATGGCAGAGAAAACCCCCGTTTTGTTCCACATGGTTAGTAGTTCAGTGTAGGACTGTCCCTCTCAGAATGGCTCCCTGGCCAAATGCAAGTGTGATCCTAGAAGCAAAAAGTAATTTTCATTGCACTATTTAAAATCTGTTTGTTATGAGGCACCATTACCAGATGAGATGAGCAATCCTACAGCTCTTCTCTCATGCTACTGATATTTTTTTCTCACCTTTCCTATACGGGGAGTGCTCCCCACACAGCTGCCCACTGGATGTCGTACGTGTCGGGGTATGGCAGGAGTCCTGGCTTGCTGAAGTCAGTGGGCTCTGTGGCTCCCATGAAGTAGATGACAGACTTTTGCATATGATTTTTTCATAACTTTGTAGAAAAAGTGAAATATGTTTACTGTCATACTTCAAAGCAAAGCCTATGCTGAGTCCTGTCTGGTTGTCTGCCTCTAGGAGCTTTATATTTCAGTTTCGTGGGTAGGTTTTGAGGATTGTGGTTTTAGTAATAGTTTTTGCTTTTGGCTGATGTCCTGATTAAGAGAGTATGAAATTACCCTGATTTTTCCCAGAGCCTAAAATCTGGCTCAGAGGACAGGGCTGTCTTTCCTCCTGAGAAGATTTGTATATGTAGTTCTAATTCATCCCTGCACTGATTTCACTGAACACGAGGCCAGCTGTGAAGGTAAGAGGAGATGAGAAACTCCAGAATTTGTCCGTGAGTCCACCATAATGATTTATTTGAACTAATAGCAACAGCACAGCTCTTCTGTCAGTACAAAAGTTGAAAGACCGTATAGCCCTAAATTGGGGGATGGACCATTCAGATTTGTTTGTTTTGTTAGCAATTGGCTACTGTATTACTGCAGAGTGAAAGCTCATTTTTTTAACACTGGATTAATCACAGATGAGAGGTAAAAGACTAACGAAGTGAATTTCCCTCTGTTAGCCTGCCGTGACAAGGCCAGTGCACTACACAGAGCTCCATTTTGAAGGTTGCAAAAATTGTGAAACTAGTCTTCAGACTTGCTCCTTTCTCAGTCTGCTGGGAGGTACCACCAAATTCCAGTTAGCCCTTATTAAGATGCAGGCACTTAATTGCTCATCAACACTTGAGGCTTGCTAAGTCATTCCTGACAATGCACCAAGTGGTTGCTGGATTGTTCTGTATTCTGGTCATTTCCCGTATTTGCTGTGCTGAAGCCAATAAAATGAAGATAACTGCTTGGTAACGTGGTTTCTCTCCAGTACACCTCGGGGTATATCTACGCTATAGTCTTGCTGTAACTGAATTACAGTGTAAATATACCTGTAATGGCTTTAATGATGTTACTGCCAGCTAGTCATGGACATCGGTGTAAGCTCACCAGCCCAGGATTTACTCAGTTTCTGATGCCTGTAGAAACAGCTAACTGGTACCTAAACTACCTGACAGCCTGTTTGAGGGAAACCTGCCTGAAGTTACAAGACACTGTTGGTAGAAACAAAATCAGCACAACCCATAACTGTGTTCTGTGGGCAACTTTGCTCTCGGTTCTTCTTCAGAAATACTCATTATTAAAGTTAAGAATGAAAAATGTATCAGCATCATCTATCAAATACAACAGTCATTTATAAAGATTACTTGAAATTCATCTTGACAGCAGCATTTTTTCTTTGAATTTGAACAGGTTTTTCTTTTTATTTTTTTCCTTTGCACATAGGAAGACAGAAAAACTTGAATGTTTTTACATTTAAAACTAAAGAAGCTGTAATTTGGCAGCTGTGTCTCTCAGTGAAAATATCTAATATCTCTATATAAACATGTATATTCAAAGAGCAAGCCACAGCGTTTGACAGAGTAGCACACTTTCAAATTTGTTTTTTAAGTCTGTTGTTTTGGCAATGATAGATGTTCAGACCTGGAACACTTGTCATAGTTTCCAGAATTCCTCTGACCATTTATATTGTACATAAATAATTGAATTGAATAATCAGAGGGAAAGTTTAGAAACTCTGCAATTACTGTAGCTGAGGTGCTGGGAAAGAAACACAAAGGAAATTTAAAAAGCTGCATTAGGGTTACATTAGAGTTCTTGTCTAAAACTTAAAAGCAGTGAAATCAGATTTAATGCTACTGTCTTTTTTCTTAACCTAGTTCAGTCAAACTCTGTACTCAGCTTCACTCTGGGGGGAGCACTAATACAAATAAGAATCAGGTCTGGGAAGAACACTTTCAAAACAGTGCAGGTAACTTAGGAGACTAAGAACTAACTTTCAGAGATACTTCAACATCTAAAAAAGGGGCTGATATCCAGTGGTATTTTCAAGACATGCAAGTACCAAGTTTCCCTGGAAATCAGTGGGCTTATTCTAAGCATTCTGCCTGTGAAGTCTGTGTCTTTAGGTATGTGAATACTTTTTCAATCTGGCCCACCTCTTCTTTTCAAAAATGCATGGAAGTACCTGATTTTTTTTTTTTATTTTTTTCTACTCCCCTCCACCATCCAAACTTTCTGTGAAACTTAAGACTGGCCTGATTTGATATCTTCTGAAAATGGGTCCCTTAATGACATTTTAACCTTTAGATCTAATTCAGAACCGATTCAAGCATCTACAGTTATGCTGGAAGCCAGCAGAGTGGTGATGTGATCCACACTGTAAGGTCAGGTTGAATTAATAGTTTAGGCTGGCATCCATAGGTTTAGTTTCAGTATTTGAGCAGAGTAAGTGTTATTGACAAGCGACACGGAGAAGGAATGCTGTGCAGTATGTAAAACAGTTAAATGGAGGATGTAAAATGAAATGGGTTTGATCTGTCATTTCATTCATCTTGTGTATTATGATAGAGTAACTTAGTACTAATGGTGATTTCTGTATTACGTTCCCATAAGATGGCATCCAGATAATAGTTTTTATTTTTGCCTGGCTCATATCTTGAGTTTATGTCGGGGAGCAGCACAAGCAGGTTACTCTGTAAGGGAAGACAAGCCAGGAGCTGCAGATGACAGCAAGGCAGGCAGGGGCAGAGACCTCACCAGCAAGGAGTGCAGTGCCGCAGTACCCAAACAAAACAAGCAGAGTGGGTCCAGTGAGGGTAACCAGTTGGTAAGTCTGTGGTAATGAAGTAGGTCCAAGAACAAGGACAGAAAGTCAAGGTAGGGACAGAACTGGGCCAGGTGTCAGTACTCAGGGTCAGCCAGCAGCCCCGCGATGACCCAGAAAGTCTGTAGTGATGGAGCAGGCCTGAGATCAAACCACAAAGTCCAATGAGCTAGTTAAGGGCAGGGCTTAGATGGGTGAAGTGAGGCCAGGCAGAGGTATAGCTGCAGTGGAAGTCAGTCAAGGACCAAGGGCAAGTGTCTCAGCTTAAATGCAGCTCCCAAGCAAAGGGGCGCAGCAGAGGCTTCACACAGCTCTTTTCCCAGCACTCATCCGAAGTTACACGCCTGAACATGTGTCCGAACTGGCAGCTAAACCTTTGCAGGAGGTGCTACTCATGGCCCTGATCCTTTACATCCAGCTATGGAACTAATTTAACAGACAGCAAGTAGCATTTAGCTTTTATTAAGCTCTTTTACTATTGGGGTAAAATAGGTGTTTTCAACAGGGCTTCAGCTTGCTTCTCTCTGTACCTTTATTGCTTTATTGTGATATGGCAGAACGAGATAATGTAGTTTGAAAGCTATTAGGAACCACCTTGTTACCAGTACCTTATAAGCACTGTTTTATCTACCTTGTACAGCCAAACTGTTTGGAAAATAAATGCGTTGACTCATACTGAGGCATCTAATTTTTCTTGGCTACACAATCACTTTGGCTAACCTTGTATTAGTAATTATATTGCCACAATCATCTTATTGCAGCTTAGTCTTACATCTGGCTTACAAAACAAAAACATTCAGCCTTGCAACCGACTCATTCTAGCTTAACAAATGTAGTATGCAGATACTTTCTTTTCTATCTTGTAAACATAGACTCTATAACCTTTCTGTCAAAATTGGTACGTTTTTTATATATACTGTTGACTCAGCTCCCTGCTTGCATTCCCACAAAGCTAAAATTAACAATATACTATGGTCAAAATCTTCCTTGCCCTTTTACGGCCTTATTCTCGCTTTGGTCTGGTATCACTGCTATAGGAAAATCCCTGACAAAATTCCTGGGTCATGCTTTCCATCAAGAAGAGTGCTGAAGTATTGTATGTTCAGTTACTGTGACAGTTACCCTAGATTTACACGGTATGACTGAAAGTAGAGATTGATTTCTGAAACCTGTAGCAATATTTTTAGTTCAATTACTGGTCCCATATGGGTTTTTTTGTGTAGCAGGTGCCTTGATTTGCACAGTTGTCAGTGAAATGCTTTTGCTTCTTTACCTGTCTTACTGAAATAGGTGTCTGTGATTTCCATTACTGTTGTATGGGTGTCTTGATCTTTTTAAGGGTGTAGCAGTGCTGGCATCAGCACTGGAAATTGCCTGTTTTCTTACATCTTACCTGTGCACAGAGGGTTGCTCAAGGACATTGTGGGTCCCAGGATCACAACCTCACAGTTTACCAGCTGGACCATACTACTTTGGCATCTCACCAATTCCATTGCAGAGCTGCTTACATGAATGCCCTTAGGTGATGGCCTAAGCAGTATTTAAAAGTTCTCCTTTCTTTATTGCTGTGTGGAAAATGCATGAAGGAAAAGAACTGTAAGAAAGTGAAATTCATGCCTCAGTAGAAAGAACATACAAGGGCCTGATCGACCAGCTATGAAAAGAGTAGATTCTGTGCTAGTTCTGCACGGAAATGTCAATTTATTTCCAACAAAGTGGTACAATATACATATTTGGAGATGTTGAGGGATGCTGTTAAGTCTTATTTCAGTTATAATGATCTTGTGACCTAGTAACTGAATTTTTCTATATCTGTATTACTCTAAAACTGATCTCATAAGTATAAATCACCCTGTGACCAACTGTTTTGATTTACACGGAACCAAAGCAACCACTATGTTCCACCCGTGTGAATGTAACTGAACACAGCATTTAGCCCTTACTATTATTTTACTATAGCTTAAAAAAAATTGTAAAAATTGCAAAATATTTCCTACACTAAATCTTTTTCTGGCATCAGAGCTTAATTTGGCTTGTGCTTCACTCTAGGTCTTCTCACTCTCTTGGACGGATTCTGCAGGGTTGTGGCCAGCAGTGATGTGCCAAACAGCCAGCAGATGGCCCCTGAATTCCTCCCTTTTTTTACAGTGAGGTATTTAATGAGTTCCTGAAACAAGATTAAAATCTCTTGTATTTAATGAACCTACTGCCTCAACTCGAGGAAGGCTTAAAAATAAACTAAGGCAATTAGAGATGTAGTTAAATTTAGTGTGCAAAAACAGAAGGACAAGATTCCTGTTTGTACCACCAGTCCAGCACACAGGATTCAGAATAGCATGGAAGTTCCCAAGAAAATGTTTTTCTAGCATAGACAACTGTTAGCTGGCACAGAGCCTGTATTTCTGGCCTCCTCCTTATCTTCCCACTTGGTACCAGTGAAAGAAAGGGGCAGGGGAGAGGATTTGCTGGCACAGTATGTTATGCTTAGGTTGAGTTTTAGGTGGTTTATGGTCTCCTTGGATGTAGTCAGCAAGCCAGAGGAGCTGAGGCTGCTCCTGCCTCTGCCATGGCTCAGGGTGGCACAGATCTATCCTAAGGATTTGCCTTAATAGGCAAAGCAGAGAATCTAGGCCTCAAATATCTGTTATAAACAACTTCCTTTACGCAGGCAGAGTCCGCTTGCTTGCTCTCCGTGTTCTCCGAGTAAGAGATGTTACAGAAGTGTGTGCTTTGGCATTCTTAGGGCACAGATTAAAGCAAGTCAGGTACTTTACAGACATATGACTCTTCTCAGTAGTTCTGCTCACACAACCAGAGCAGTTAAATGACATGGAGTAATCCTGCTTTAATAACCTGTTGTCTGCTTCAGTAGGTTGCTCAGCCAAGTTGCTGCATATATGCTCAGAACTAGGAAACTCACCTTCTCTACTGAATGCAACAGGACTACCAAATAGCCATAGAGAACCTTCCATTTAATCTTTCACGTGGACACCCGCTCTGATGGTTTCACAGGGGCTCCCACCTTTGTCCATTGCACTTTCCAGTCACAGAACAAATTGAACAGTCAGATCTTTAAACAGAAATGACTGCTTTCAGTGCTGTTTCTCTGATTGGAGTTTGAAATGGCCCCAGGAAAATGTGAAATATTTAATCCTTTATATTCCTTGGCATATCTTGGAAGTGATTAAAATGAGTTTGGGCTTATTCTTGAATACTTATGCATGATCTTGACAGATGGGAACATTCGTTGCTGTTGCTTAAGGGAAAGGTTAATGTAAGTAAAAAGAATATAGTTTCCAGAATTACATGCATGAAGTTGCTGCCAGCAGAGGTCCTAAATACTCCTCCATTCACATTAGTAGGATGGTTCAGATTAAACTTGAAGAGCAGACAATGATGTAAAATGTCTATGGGCTAAATTCTGTTTCTCACTTAGAAAATGGCAGGAGGACAGAAGACTGTTTTGGTACCTTTTGTCTATTCAGGTCTTGCTTTTTCACAGGTCCTGTTTTTTGGCAGAAGGAATAGCGACTGTACGTGTGCAATGTGTATGAACAAGTGCTAGTCACGTTTAATTATACAGAGAAGTACTTTCTGCTGTGCATCTCTTGGAATCAGAATAGAATTCGTAACTCCTGGCCTTACCTCAGGGCTGTGATCAGTGAGGCTATTTGTAGATGAAAGGAGGCTGAATCTGTCCCTTTGTTTTTTGAAGGGGATGTACACGCTTGTCTGACACAGCCACGCTGCTGTTAAAGAAGCTTTATAGTTTAAACTGTATTCCTAGTTTTTCTCCTGCCTTCTTGTTTAGCATTATGACTTAGGTTGGACTGCAGTTCCAAATCTTAGCATGCTGGGGGATAAGCTTGGTCACAACTTGTAAACACATTATTACACAAATAATAATTATGGAAGCATTATTCTTAGTGACAGGGAATGGAATTCAAGGCTTTATCTGAGATTATGGAGTGAAAGTATCATGCAGCTATTTTTATTTTAAAAACGTAGAACTCTGTCCAGCTATGTGTCAAGCACCTGGAGTTCCCACAAGCTTCAGTGGACATTGTAAGCACTTAGCAGTTCTTAGAATCACAAAACCCCTATATTTATTACCTTGGAGAATTCACAGGTCTGAAGGGTTATCTGCATAGTATTTTGCAGCTGGATGCAAGATCACAGAGCCTATATGACAGACTGGACACAATCCGTTTCTAAACTGGAAGGTGAGAGTTTGACAAGCAGGCCACTTGGGCTCTGGTAAAACTTTCTGATAAAGCAGCTGAGCATGCTTTGCTCACCCCCACTCCCCCTTTTTTTTTTCTTGAGGGATTTCCCTAGATTATCAGGGGAAAGAAAAGATAAATAGATTAAAGACTAGAAAAAGTAAGGCTTTACCCAAGTTGGTAAGTATATGGTGAACCTCCTGGAGTATCAAACTAGAGCCATTTCAACAGTATTTAAAGTCAACTGGGAGCATGTGACAAATACCAGAAGGTTTTCAGTTGGCTACGGACCAATTCCATGCTCTATCACAGCATTTCAAAGTGACCATGTACAACTTCCTTCCCTGCTGTGGGTGTGGAAATCATGGCGCATTTTATTTGTGAGACAGTTTGAAATCATTTGAAGAACAATGCTATGGAAGACACAGATACTCCTCTTTGGGTTTTGGAGCACATGATACTGTTTCAGGAGTGTCAAGAAAGGGAACAGATTAATATTGACAGTTTCTTGATAATCTTAACGCTGTTCCTCTTCAGAGTGTTTTACAGGCTTTTGATAATTAATCCAGCTAGACAGGGACTAGGATAAAGAAATACTATCCTCACTTTACAGTTTCACAGAGAAATACTCCATTCCAGAGCCAGGACTGAAGCACAAGTTCCTGATTCCCAGTCTTGTGCTCACATGAAATGTGTAAGTAATTAAACTTCTTTTACTTATTTCAGCTGCTTCTCGTTAACCAGGAGTATAAACCCATTAGAGGAAGAACGTTTTGTTACATGTGCTCAGAACATCAGCACAATGAGGCTATGAATCCCTCTAAGCCTCTCTAAGTGTTACTGTAGTGTAAACACCAATCATGGAAAATGCACTTCTCATTTTTAATGATTATGTCTCAGAAAGCAAACACAATCAAATAGGATTCAATGTTACTTTGATTTAAATTTTAGTGCAATTTTCAGAGCACTTTTTTGTTTACCTGAGGAGTCGAGCCTCTATCAGAAAATTTTCCCCTTCTAACAAATACAGAAGCTGTATGTTGCCAGTTATTTGAATGGTTTTTTAGCTGCACTCAGACTTGTTGCTAAATGGCCTCAATTTACACATTTTTTCATGAATGTACTTGCATGCAAATACTCATTTTCAAACATTTTTTGTTTGTTAACATGCTTCACAACCGTGTGAATGTTCTGTGTTCTAATGAACATAGAATTATGTTTGGAATTGGTCCGTAGTTATCTGAAAGTTAGGCTGGTACTTGACACATGCTCCTAGCTGGCTTTAAATACTAATTAGAACATTCTATGACCTAATGGGGTAATTCAAGAGCAATTCTATCAAGAAAGTCATCGTTGCTTTAACTGTGCATGCCTATCAGTGCTGACTGATAGCTTGTTTCATTTGTAGTATTCTGGTCTAGTGAACTCAGACTGACTAGAAAGATACTGTCCAAAAAAGAATGTTAACTAGCTGTGTAAGACTCTCTAATAGTAATAATGTTCCCGGCCAGGACAAAGCAAGAGATCCCAGTAAGACACACTAGCATATACAAGAGAGAGAGCGCGGCAGGGGCAGTGCCGTGTACTCGTATCAGGAGTACTGGCAGGACAAGTAGAAGGGAGCAGGTTAGCACAGGGAGCACACTTGAGGGTACCAGATTCTTATTCAGGAGAAAACGTCTGATGCTGTGGAGTTGTCCTGTTCACTGCAGATAGCAGAACAAATGTATGTTGAAGTTTGAAGTGAATCACACTTTCTTCCTGTGTGATCCTGAGTGATCACACAGTTGTCTCTCTGCTAACATATTCTATGGGCTGGATCCTTGACCCTTGCCCGAGGGGTTATGTGTATCTTTGACAGCACAGATGAGCCGTTAACTCTAGTGAAGCCTTTGAGCCCTTAATGTAGGCTAATGCCAAAGTGGCACAGAACAGTGTAATTCCCACCGCATCACATCTCTTAGTTGTGTTCATGTGTTGAGAGGGATTATGCATAGGATGAAGAGGGATTTTTGTAGAACACTGACATGTCCTGAGCCAGAAATGTAACTGATCCTAGCTATCATTAACTGTCTGCCAGTGTTGTGGTTGCCGTAAAGCTACTTTAAATTGCACTTGGGGCTGACCAGGCTCAGCTGGCAGCAACATGAAAAGGTATATAAGGTGAATTTTGCTGTCCTTGGTTCCTATGCCGAGCAGAGCTCAGCTCCTTTCTGTGCGTCACATCTGAACTGCACTCCTATATTCAGTAATTTCTGGTGACGAGCTGATGTTTCTCTTTGACACTTGCCCTCTTTATGCTCCAGCAGAGATGCTGTCTAGCTTTAGCACGCTCATGCTGCTAGA
The DNA here is from genome assembly GCF_964289735.1 of Phaethon aethereus. Classification (NCBI taxonomy): domain Eukaryota; kingdom Metazoa; phylum Chordata; class Aves; order Phaethontiformes; family Phaethontidae; genus Phaethon; species Phaethon aethereus. The sequence continues at coordinate 17,173,211 of NC_138591.1, forward strand.
GTTGCAAAAGTGGTTTCTTCTGAATCAGGAGAGGTTATATTCTTCATGCCCAAGACTAAGAATAACTGTCCAGAACAAGATCATAATTCTCAGCAAAGAAATTGTCGTCCTTTTTTTTTCTTTTTAAACTTAAACTCAGATATGTAATGCCCTAACTGAATTGGAGAAACTACAGAGATCGTAGCAAATAATGCTTCCATTATGCAGCTCTTTGAATTCCTGCAATCTTACTTTGGCAGAGTTATCTGCTTTGGAGGACCATAACTCCTCCATTTTAGCAATCTGAAGCTCAATTCAGATCAGAAAATTTCAGTAACATCTTGCCACCATCATATTTTTCAGACCCATAATCTCAGCATGTTTGATACTCAGAAAGCCATTGGTGCTATAGAGAGTGAATCTAGTGCAAAAACGCATTAACGGGAAGACCATTCAGATCATTAACATCAATCGTATTCTCCTTTTTGTTATTAAATGTTGCCTTCCTAATTACAGTATGTTCTGCCAGTTGCATGCAGGAAATGCAGATATTTTCCGCATTCGTATCCATTGCTCTCACTTTGCAATGATAAAACAGTTCTTTGAATGGTTTCAGGGTTTATTCCACAATTTAATGTAGAATTTCAAATAATCTAACAGATGGCATTGTCATCATTTTTCCTTCACCACAGAATGAAAATGAACAAACACTTGGCATTTCCAATATGTCTTCATCTAATGCGAGAATTTTTAGAAACCATGAAAGAATGTTATCTGCTTTGCCTTAGATGGACAGAATTGTTAAATGTGTCCTAACTATCTCCTCTCCTACGTTAGCAACCTGACTGTGTGGAAAATAAATGTATAACCACATAATCAACATGCTTGCTTTTTGTACTATGAGCTCTGCCTATAATGAAGGATGAACATGCAATGCTAGAGCTATTTCAGCGTAAGAGTATAGAATTTGCATTAGAGAAATTAGCTAGAGCTGCTAAAGTACGTAGAAATCAGCTCACATTTACAAACGTACAACAGATGCATCATTTGGCAAACGATTTCTGCAGTCGGTAATTTGCCATTCATCAGGGATTGCCTCTTACATCTGTGATCCAAGCTCGGGTGCAGATGACATAGAAGGATAAATTTAGACATGGCTGAAAACAATTATTTTGATTAATCCTCCAGCCAATGAAAGTAAGATTCTTCCTATTCCTCCCCTTCCCCCTCAGCCCTTCCAGTAAAGGAGGAGGAGACTATGTGAGTATAACTTATCTTCATTTTATGTGTGGTGGATATTTTGGTTTAGCTCTCACTGTTGTAGAGTCTGCTCAACAGAATAGAGAGTGGGTTTTGATTGAATATGATACCTTGCTTCACTGTTAGCATTGGTTTAGTTAGTATTGGAAAAGGTGCTAGAAGGGAAATATTGAAGTTATGTCTACCTGCAAAAGAGAGACCATATCTCTAAAATAAATTATCTTCCCCCTGACCTGTCCTTCTGCTGGGAAAAACCCTCAGACTGGGTGAGCTGGTTCTGCTGGGAAGTACTCACTGCTTTCTCGGGTCTGTGTGGTGAAATGAACTTTCCGAATGTGTAATGTAGTGCTGTTCCCAAACAGCAGTTGATAGCAACTGCTCTTCCTTGCTGTCATCCTTGTACCTAGATGGAAACCAGCAGCAAAGTTGTCACTTGGCCCTCTTGACTCCTGAGCTGTTACTTGGTCATTCCAGCCCCTAACAGTTTCAATAATTTTTCACAGTTTTAGGGCAACAGAGCTGTTTGTCCAATCTAGTATGCAGGCGTGGTAAAAGCAATGCCAAGTAGTCTTTTAAAAAACGATCAACACAAGTGTCATTTAACCAATTAGAGCTATTTTATTAGAAACAAAGTGACATTAATCTTGGCTGACAAACTTGTATCTACTAAGCTTCGGCTTGCTGTGATCATAAACAACTCTGCTTTGAAAAAAAAAAAAAGGAGGTAAAATGCCAATTTTTTTAATGATTGCTTGTATGGATGCCTTCACATTACAGACTTTTTTTTTAATGAACAGTAGTTTCATTTGGGGCTGTGCCTCTGTGTGTGTAACTTCAACACCACTGTAGCTGAAGGCTAGAAGATATGGGTATCCTTAAGTTGTCTTGCAATTCCTTTTTCCTCATTTCTTTTTTGGTGTGGATTTGGGGGGAGGTTATTCCTTGGCTGCTTAGTGTGGTTAGTGCTTCTACTTGCACTGCTGTTATGTTAGAGTGGAGAAAGATGGCCAGAAGTGACGGTGGAGGGGTGGTTGGAAAATCGAGCTGAAAGGTTATAAGCTGCAATATTGTAAACTGTAATTGCAAAATAAAATAGCAAGCACTTTAGAAATAGGAAATTTTATCTTATTTACTCTATAGTAATTGTTAGCACTTGACTACAATCAGCTGCAAGCCTGTCTGTGATTGACAGCACAATTCCAGCCAAAGCATTTGAGTAATTTTGGTCCTTTTCTAATCTAATACTGTTACAAATAAAAGCCAGTGTAACATGTAGGCAAGTTGAACTCCCTTCATAGGTAGAGTAGGGTAAATTGGGCAATGCTGTGGGAAGGCATACTAAGAAAGCACTGAAAGTATCTTTGGCAATTCTTGCCCAGAATTAAATAGGATGAGCTCCTTTTTTGTTCATTATCCTTGATGTATCTGAAACTAGTTAAGTTCTTTTACACCTAGATTTTTGTTGGGGTAAGGAGCCTGGCAGAGGGAAGAGAGGGCAGCAGCAACATTGATCAAAACCTCACTCATTCTCAGAAAGAACCTTAATAAGTAAAATTCTTAGCCCATCTTGGTCAGAAAACCTATTGAGCCCTCTGCTGCTACTAGGCCAAGCAAATTTGAAATAGTTGGAAATTTCCTGCTGAAGCGTTAGCAGATACTGGTTTAATCTATAGCTCTTGAGTTACCTCCTGTCACTGATCTCCATACCCTTGCTGAGAGAGGAAGAACAAACCATTTCTCCAGTAAAGGATATAGAAGAAGGTAATCTTTTCCTGAAAGTCTCCACGTTTCTTTCAAGGCCTCTTCCTCAGAGAATTATGATGATAGGGTCAAAGCCCTCATGAATTCTGTTAGCTCCCCAGGACTACAATTTTTATTTGGTACTTGTAGACAGTGCTGTGTCTGTGGCAGATATTTCAGTACCAAAACACTGGATGACATGATATATCTGCTTGTGGCTTTTTATTAGTATATTTTTTTTTGAAAAATGTTTTAAGGAATTGTCTATTTTGAGGACAGGCACAAAAGTCAAGGTGCATTAACTTGTCAAGTGGATTAGTCATTAAACACTTCTGTAGACATTTTAGTTCAGAATTAAAGTGGCTTTAATGGGATTTAGCTTACTTTGTTTCCAAAGTAAATTCGGGTAAATCAAATTAAGGTTAATTCAGTGTAAAGGCATGGGCAGACATCCTCATTAAGGGCTACCTGGAGCAACTGAAAACATAACTGCTTAGGTGCTCCTCAATACGCTCCTGCTCCCATTGTGTTCCTACGGTGTTCTGCAGCTTGTCTCACAGAAGGGATGCTTTCAGGTCTGGTCAGTACAGTAGGTTATTTCAGATTAATTCTGCTCGTCTTAATTAGCAGTTTAGTCTGTTGGCTGATCATGTTGACATGTATAGGAAATGCAGTCATGTTGCACTTTGCTGGCTGTGCAGTGGGGAGTTGGTGCTCTAACAAGTAGCTTGGAAACATAAACTCCGTAAACATCTCCAGCTATTTGCAAAATGGAAGTATGTCCATGCCTGTAGAATGTATACACTCAGGATGCTTTTTTTTTTTTTTTGGGGGGGGGGGGGGGCGCGGCGCGGGCTGAGGGGCATTATTAAAGGATCATAACTGTTGAGGAGCAATACTCTTATGTATACTGGAGAATCTTTGCTATTTTGGGGACTAGCTTCCTAGCTTCCTAATTTACAAAAGAAATGTCAGGGACAGCAAATTGAATATAGATCGGAATAGCAAGCCACCTAATAGTTACAGCTGCGGCCACCACATCTTTGGAAGAACAAAAGAGATCCTATAAACTACAACCCCATGGTTCAAGCTTGAGGTTGTTTCTTAAAGAATGGGTCTCTTAAAGGAGAGGGAATTTGCACCCTAAATAACCAAGTATCAATATGAAAGTAAAGAAAGGAGATGAGTTCACTTAAGCGTCACATCATCTATGAAATGAGATATGTTAGATAGAGCAGAAAATAATGAAAGTTTTGATGCTCCTATCAGGCTTGTTTTGAAGGCATTTCACTGATTTAAAATAGATGAATAGATAAAAGACAAAACACTGAATCTTAAAGAATACAGAATATATTCGATCACACTATTTCCAGCTGTGATCACATAATCTTCCATTTACCAAGAAGAATTTGACTAATGAAGACCCAGGTGACAGCTCTCCAAGAAAAACTAAGTGCTCAAGAAGATGTTGCTGATATAATGACCTAGCTTTTATGGCTCATGCTTCCTCTTTGAGAGATGCTCACTAGGTATTAATTGCCCCTCCTGTGATGTCAATGAATGTAATTCATTCGCGATGATGAATACAGTTCCAGGAATCCAAATGACTTCCATTTTCGTACTTTTTTTTGACAGGAAGCCTCTTATTTGCCAGATATTGACACATTGCCTAGACCACACAGTATGAAAAATGAGGTGCTGCTTATGACCGTTTGGCTGTCAAGTTGTGGCCAAGTAGCTACAGATCCGTGCGGCGGGCAAGTGCCTAACATGGTGCTGAGAGCAGCTGACATCTACCAGGCCCTTGTGACATGGCTTCTCTCTCTGGTGAGTACGTGCAATGACAGTGCACAAAAGAAGGTTCTGCATGATTAAGGCTGTGTTTTACCCTCCAGTGAATATATAATCATTCTTGAAATCTTCTTTCAACAGCTACAAAACAGTGGGTGAACAAAGGGGAAATTATGTTCTAATTCACCTTAAAGTCAGTAAATAAAAGTGTTGCTGAAGTCAGTGGATGGTGGATTGTTCCCGTAGTTTACAAAGAACAAGGCACAGAAAGTAAAAAATTGTTGCACCAGTCTCAGAGTAGTCAAAGTGACTACTGGAAATAGAGGGCTGTGTAAGTATAACAGTGTCCTTGGTAAAAGAAGTGAGTGGACACAGATGCCTGTTTCTTGCCCCTTGTTCGAGTTAAGAATAGATCCTTTCTGGTAGTCAAGAGGGCTGTGAACAAGTGATGGTCTGTTTCATCTTAATTGTCCTTTGGATCACAGATTTTTTTCTTCTCTAAAGAAACCACCTTTTGCTCACTCTTCCCATTCATCCCATATTAGCCTTTTCCCCTAGGGAAAACAGGGTATTTGTGTTTTTTCCTCCCCACCCTGCATGTTGGCCTTATTCTTTTCCCTGGCTAAAGACACTGGCATATCGATACCAATCCATGCACTCAAGGTAGGTTTCATCCTGAGCGGACAGCCCACACAAGGCTTTTAAATCACTTAAACTCCCCTTAAACAGTATTAATTGTTAATGATGTTCACACTTCCGTTAAAACATTGCTAACCTCCTTTAATGTTAGTTCAGTGCTAATGAAAATTGCCACTTGAACAGCCCCAGAGTCTGAATCTTCCATTGAGAAACTAGTTAGCTCATGACTAGCTGCAGTGTGAGCTTTCATGTGTTATTCCCATTTAAAAAAAAACTGAACTCTGACTTGTAGCACTTCTCTCCAAGCCTGAAAAGAGTATCTCTGCTTCCAGGGCTCAGTGTCACTCTGCTGAGACTGTAGGGTCAAATGTTATGATGAACTTTGTGCCTGATGGAAACTGGGGTGAAATCCACCAATTTACTTCACAGAGGTTCTCAAACAGTTGTTGGATAGCAATGAAAATGTTTGCATTTCTTTAATTAAAAACAGTGGAAGGGTTGAGGCATTTTTAGATCAAATTCTCATCTGGTCATAATCTATGTAATTCCACTGATTCACTGGCTTCCTGGCCTGTGTAAATCAGCATATTTTTATTGATTTCATTGGAGATATGCTGATTTCTACCAGTTGAGAACACAATCCTCCAGATGCGAGCATTCCCCAGTGACAGAGCTGCTACAGAATTTCCCATGTGAAGCCCATGTTCAAAGCAGTCAAGGACTTGGTCGTGCTATTTTGAATGATACAGCTGACTTATGCAACAGTTTGAAAATCCACTCAGGCCCTGTGTTGAGAACATATTTCTAAAGGCATTTATCTCATTGTAAATAGTTTTGGTTTATATATGCAGTAAATAGGAGAGCTGTTAATCCATCTAGAGATCATGGTGATGGTATAAACCATGAGAACAAGACTTAGTGGTTTCTGTATTCACCAGAATCCTGGGAAGGAATTACAGTCCTGTAACTCAGACTTGCCTGTCTCTTTATCTCGTGTGTGATCTGGTTCAGCCATATCTGCCTCACATTCCTTTCTCATGGCTTTGCTGGTTGCCTGTGTCTGACTTTCCTATAGCCTTCTGCCCTCTGTCACCTGCTACACAAGTTTCGGGATGCTTTGCAGCACTACAGTGCCTTCCCAGTCTGTTTCGGGTATCCTTCCTGTCTCTTTTCTACCCTGTAATAAAGTTTCTCATGTATTCTTTATCATAAAGAGCGTCATGTTTCAGCCTGACTTTGAGCAGCCTCGTGAGCCAATGAGTGGCCTGTCCTACTGGAACCTTATCTCTGGAACTAAAACTGATATTCATGATAAAAGATGTCCAGTGTTCAGCTTGGGGTTGGCAGAAGTTGCTTTTTAACTCTTCTTGTTTTGGGTCAGAGATAGCGAGAGAGAGAGAGAGAGATGAAAATAGAATGTTGCCTCCCACACACATGTGCACACAAAAAAATCCATCAAAAAGAAATCACCTCAGCCTAACTAAAAGGTATATTCACTGGATAAGGATTGATGGGGTTTTGGCTATTAGCAATCGCTAATAAGGAAGACAGAGGCTTATTAAGGAAGCCTTCACTCGCTCCTCAGAATGGCATAATCACTTAGCATTGATTTTTGAACTGAGATTGGCTTGATCTCATTATTATTAATAAAGGCAGCACATGGTGCCACTGTGACAAGAACATGCAGTGCAGTGTTGACAGGGACTCTGTTCTCATTTCTTGCTAGACTAGGGAAGTAATGCAAGTTCTTGCTTTCACGTAGTGAGACTGGAAGTCAGAGCTTGCAAGTCCTTGTTGAGAAAATAAATCCTATGACTTATCAAAACCTACATGTTATTCCTATTTAATTTGGTCTTTATTGACTTTTCTACTGGCTAAACCACAGCTAATCTACTAATCAAGTGAGAGTGTTCCCTGGATTTTTGTACATTATGTGGCTCATATCAGAGCAAGATAAAGGGTTATATTTGGTCTCTAAATGCAGTCATCTAAAAATGAAATTATATTCCAATGGATTTACAGGTGCCTTCTGTGAAAATGAAAGATGGACCCAAAGCTCCGTTTCAGGTGGTAGGGCTGCAGCAGGCCTGGAGAGAGGATGGCTTGGCCCTATATGCTTGTCTAATGCCAGCAGATGAGTCCTTATCCCAGGACAGCACCAAGATCCAGATGATAAAAGTGAGTAGCAGTGTTTACACTTGCTAGTCATACACAACTGCCATAGGCGTACCACTGCTTTTTACTAAGGACCAGGCTTGGATATGTCAAATTCAAGCTTAAATTTCAGCGAGCCAGGATGGAGCAGCATAAGCTGATCTAAATTAGAATGGGGGAACAGCCCAGTACTGTGGGAACTGAAGGATTGCTTATAACTAAGTGCCAACACAAGCTGTCCTCAGTCATGCTGAATTTAGATTATATGCAGATGAGAAACCATCTCCTTATGGCATAGTCTTTTGTCTCTGCTGCTCATTAGCTGTCAATATATTTTTGGTGGCTGTAACCTCACAATGCAGAAATTTGACTGGATTCAGAGGAGACATATCTTTGGCATGTATTATGGTTTTTGCTCTTGCATTTTAACCATGTGAAGAGCGTGGCCCACGAGAGGGAATATTGTCTTGCTGTTTGGCTCCCAGGAGTTGGGGCCTGGAAGCAGGACCTGAGACTCTGTTCCCTCACCTCTGGTAGACTACAGAGTTTGTGCTGTGCAAGAAAACACCAAGCTGAAAGGTCTAGCATGCAAGTTGAAAATCTAGCACGTGTAGGTGGCACAGTGTAATGTAGGGCATGATATGAGCTTGTGTCCTGAAAACAGCAGAGCTATGAAATAGCAGCTCTGGGCCCTGGTTTGTTGGCTCTGTCTCTTCACAGAGCTGATAGGATACAGATTGGTACTCTGAGCATCTTGTTCTGTTTTCATTCTTAGAGACAGCCTGTTAGGTATTTATGCCAGGCAAGAGTAGCAATAATACCTATCCTACCTATGCAGCATAGCTGACTCTTGCTGGGAAATGTCCCCAGGTATATCTGGAGAACAGTGATCCTTGTGTACCCCAGATCTCCTGTGGGGCACGTGCTTGAATAACTGTCCTGTTATTCAATAACCTATGAGATACTGGCCCTGTGCTCTGTTGAGGCTGGCGAGTTTCTCTTGGATGAAGCAACACTTGTGGCTTTAGTGAGCTGGTAGTGGATTTTGTACTCTAGCCTTCACCTGCCTCACCCCTGGTAACACTAACAGGAATGTGACGATAGATGTGCTCATGCTTGATACATCACACTGACAAGACCCCATAGGACCCAATACCAGGTGGCCTTAGGGCGCCCTGCAGGTATCTAAGTCACACCTGCTGGACGCATCATGTGAAGTTTAAGTGGAAGAGGAAGTGTAAACATGTTGCAAAACATGTTTAAGTTTCCCCTACTTAGCTGCAGCAAGCATTTTTCACTTGCAGCTGCCTGCCTATGAGCAGATTAAATTTCCCATGATGTATCATAAAGCCTGGAGTATGACAGCTGTGGCTCCAGCGCTTCTGCAAGTAAATGATTGATGCTGGCAACAAATCTCATGATTAAAACACTACAAAAAAAACCTCAACCCCAAAACAATAAGGAACGTTTCCGTTAGTGTTTGAGCACCTGTTGGCAGAAGTAGCAGGGCTGATGATACTAAGCAGGCTGCTAGACTGGACAAGAGCTTAATGTTGATTTCTGTCGAAGGTAACTGAATTCATGATGTTCGCTCTATGGAGCAAAGAAAATTGAACAACAGAGACTGACCTGCCTTCTGTCTGCTGGCCTTGTAGCTTTCTGCTGATTTCAGCTGAGGGGTTGACCAAAGCATCAAAATTATTGAGCACCGAGTATGCTCAAAACATGTGTCTGGTGTCATCGCTTTGCATGAACTTCTGAAGCTGCGGGCTCAAGGCTTCTCTGAACATTTGGTTGGAGCTGGGAAGAATTGTGTCACAAGTTGGCGGAATGAGCCATACAGAGTTTCCAGTCTGCATATAAATTGTAAATGTGATTCTGTTGCTCCATTTACAGTTAGACACTGCTGTTGAGTTCAGCTAGTATGCACAGCAGCGAACGTACGAGGCGTTTGGACGTGTTCCTCAAAGCTGAGGAACCTGTAACTGAGGTTTCCTCTCACTAGAGGCTCTACCGTATGTCTTTGTGGTAACAATGACTTTTGCATTTTTGCTTTCCTGAGGCATTTGTAAAGCTGCTGCTCTTTCCCCAACAGAGATCTAAGCTGATAGGAACAACAAAAGTCTTTCAGAAATGTCAGCTGCAGCAGAGGCAAGGAAAAGAGCAACCATCTCCGATTTCCCCATTCCTCCCCTTGAGCAGCTTCAACTATTGTTGGAGAGAAATGTGGTAGATCCTACTCTTCACACTTAAGGCTTAGTTTCTTGCTGTAGTTTTAATGTACGGTATTTTAACGGTTGAATCAGATAACAGAATTCTGTTGTGGCACTTAGTGGTTCCTGTTCCAGTTGTTCTCCTATGGGCCCAAAGAGAACCACTTATCAGGGCTTACCTTCAAAATATAACTGGATTTCCAGACATTTTTGTTGCACCTATTTGCTCTAAGAACGTAGGGAAATCTTAGTTACTTTTTTTGGATTATGTAAAAAAGACATACCAAGTAGTGTGAGTGTTAACCAGAAGCATTGTAACAAATTGGTATTTTAATGTTCTTAATGTGTAGAGTCCAGAGTCTGTTTTCAGTGCCAAAGATGGGTATGTACTAGACTATGCAGCATTAGGTACAGATTTGTGCCTGCTTGATGCTAAGAGGGGAAATGCCCATCTTTGTGTATCTGTACTCATATCTCATAATAGCAGCAAAATGACAGTTGTCCATGGATTTTCTTCAGATTGTAATATGAATATGATTTTTACAGTAGACATTGGATTGCTAGTCTAAGAGCCTAAGGACCTATCTGTATCAATGAGGCAAGCTTTCACTTTTCCCCAGCTTGCCCCACTGTTAATTCCCAACCCTCGTGTCCTTGAACATGCCGAGTGCGTTTGTCTCGTTGGCTTTGATGTTATTTGATCCTGTGGCTTGTTGCCTGCTACGGGGTCACAGCTCTAATGATGGGGTACAATTCATCACCGAGAACTGGACCAAGGCAGCCTGCTACTTTCATGCTACTATAGGTTGTTGCTGGAGCTTTTTGTTCTTTTAGTTTGTTGTTTTGGTTTTTTTTCCTAGTTACTAGTAACTGGAGCTGAGCTACATTCCAGACCTCTAAGCCATCAACATTTTATTTACTGGCCACTTCGCTGTTATCTGTGTGTCTTTCATTGTTTGTCACATTTTATTTCTCCATTCCGAGGTCTAATGGTTATGAATACAAATATAATAGTGGTTTCTCAAGGCAAAAGCTCCTGTTCTTAGCAGATCAATAAACCTTTTGGCTAATTCAACTAGGATGGCATCTATTCTTATGTCAAGTGGTTCTGCTATGTTTCCTCCCATTTTTGTCAGTTTTTGGGGGGTTTAGTTTGCTTTTTTTATTTCTGCCCTCCTCCAAACAACTGATAGAAGTGAGGCAAATTTGAACATCCCTGCATGGTCTTTGTTTCTTGAATTCTTGTCAGAACAAATGCTTATAGGCTCACCTCTTGTCATTCTTGCATGCTGATAGACAAGCTGCAGCTACAAGCATGTCTGATGGGAATTAGATTTGTACAGAGTATGCTTTCCAAGAATCTACTAAGCATTCCCAATTAGGCATACTAGCATGCTGCAGAGCAACGCCATTCTTGACTGTACACTTCGATCACTTAACAATTCTGTGGTGGCTCAGAAGAGCTTGCAATCTCTGTCATTAGATTTAGGGCTTTTTTGCAGACCTTTCCTGCCTGAGCTATAATTTCTAGGTGCAATAATAGCTGGTGTAGAGAAGATGCTTTGCATAATTGTTGATTCTGTTAATTTCTAATTGGGTCTTATTGTGGTCACCAATTTTGCTTGGTGAAAGTGTCTCGCTAATTAAGAACCAACCTGGGATAACAAAGGGACTTAGAGGGGAGGTTAAATGATGGAAAACTGTAATTTAGCAGTGCAGTATTCGGTATTAATGCATCAATATTAATATTAGTATCTATCTTTAAAAAATCTTCAAATTATAAATCTTTTTCACTTATATCCCTGTGAAACCCTTTGCAAACTAATGTTTCATTGTATTGGGCTGTTTTATGGTCCTGTCTATGGCATTTTCTCCCTCTTTAAGTGTGATGTGTAATCTGCTTCAGAGTAATATTTGTGGGCTGATGGATGTCACGAGCCAGTTATTTTATATCAGTGTCTTGCAACCAACCGAAAATTGCTATTAAACTCGCCAGTCATCATCCGTGGTGGAGTTTTATAGCTGAGCAGTCTGAGTGTGTCGAGAGCTCGGGTGGAAGGGCAGCGCTGCTAATCTCCCCAGCGCATTCACCAAGGGGCGTTTTGAGTCAAGTCTATGTGGAGGCTTGTCCCCAAGTCATGGGGTGAGCCCTTCCACGCAGCTGATGGGCATAACTGACTGTCGCAGCCAGCATCTGCTCTCAGGTCCCATCAGCTGGGTCAGGAACCCAGCTGATATCAGGACCCTCAATTCTGCCTTTGGGCCTGGGAGTAGAGACTTTGTAGGGTGATACTGGGATTGTGGGAGGAACGTGCTTTCTGTGGGTGAGGGGAGGACACGTTTCGAGCTCTGGTCGCAGGGATGTGGGGTGTGATGGTTTGGGAGGCTGAGAGGTGTTACGTTAGGGACTTGGTTTGCAGAATCTGAAGTGCAGCTGTATGGCAGATGTGTGAAGCATGAGGCTGGGGTGGTTGCAGACAGAGAAACAGCCACTACAGGTGCATGGTACAGAAGTTCCTGAGGCCATGACCAATGCTTTTTAACCATTGACTCTTTGCAGACTAAAGAAGATCTACAAGGAACATCCATTTTTTACAGGAAGATTTCCGCGTTTCTAGCCTGTACGTGGCTTTCTGATGTTATCTGGTGGAGGGCAGAACTGGCCAATCACTTCCAAAACCTGCTGTGTCCGCTTCTTCCTGAAATTCCCTCTGTCCTGCTCAGTTACGTCACTGCTGTTAATACTGATCCTCAGGTACAGTATTGTACAGAAATGCTTGGAATTCTGGTAATTTTTTTTTCCTCATTAGGCCTAGTAAAAGTTGTTGTTCTTCCAGTGTTAACAGGTATTCTGTTTGGCTAAGGATTTAAACAGTTTGAAAGCAAATGCTTTTAAGCCAAATACAAAGCCGTGTAGATTTCCACTGAAGTGTATGAGATTACAAGGACATAGCACCTCTTAAAATTACATGTCTGCCTAGAGACATTTGCAAGAATATTTGCCTCATGCTGTCTATAAGTAGAATGATAATTAATTTTTCACTTCTGTCAGGCTAGCAAGTGTCCATAACAAATATTCAAGTGAATGAAATGTTACAAGAATTCATTATACTTACTGGGAGACTTTATTCCTTGAAGGTATCCAACATTGCTTTTAGGCCTTTAACAGCCTATCCTACCTTAGTGTAAATATTTAGATCAGGTTTTCAAAGCAGCACTTAATATGACCTGATTTCCATACCTTTTGAGGGAACATTCTACTTATTTATTTTCCATGATGTCACCAGCCTTTGGACAATCATGGTCTTTTACCAGTATTTCCAAATAGGCAAAAACCTGGAGACACAATCCCAGGGAATGGTGAAGACTGCAGTTCTGGTTCACAGTGAAGTTTAGTTCTGAAAATAATGTAGCATGAGGACTTTTCTGAAATTTTAACTAGATTTGGGGATTATTATTACTCTGTGAGAATCAATGCCATGAAAGCTTAGTGGCTTAGCAGTGCACTTGGTAATTTTCCTAAAGGTTTATCCCAGTTCTGTGGAGGAAAAGAAGGTTTCATGTTGTTGATTTGCAGTCACTGTAGCTTTCAAGTAGAAGCAAGTGCTATAAAGCAGTCTGACGTACTTGTAAGAGATAAATCTGCTCTACGCTTTTAAGGCATAAAATAAGGCATCATTTAAAACAGTCAGGGCTTTTATGCAAATCCCTTATTAGGGGAATTATAAATCATTAGAAATTGAGCAGCAAGATAGCAGGCACTTTCTGGGGGTGGATCTTTGCCTCGATGCCATAGAAAGTCATTTAAAGACCACATTCTCTTCCTAAGTTCAAATGCTCTGTGCCACCCAAGTTCCCAGGCCTGAATTATGCTGAGACCGCTGTGTATCATGGGTTTTTGATAGATGTATCTTGCAGTTAAACAGAAAGGCTGATTTCTCAAAGCAAGGCTCAATGAGCCAGACTCTCAGCAGGCAGCAGCTAACCCTGTTGTCTGCCCTGAAGCTTTACAAAGTGGTACCAACTGAGAATGTTCTCAAGTGTCATTAAAATACGACCAAAAAGTGCTGCATAGAAAATTCAATATCGTGTTCTTTTAACTTCATTGGTTTGAAGATTTTGTACAAAGCCAGTGATCCATGCTTGCTTTTTATATATTCATATTTATTTTGAGGTGGTGTATACAAAACTAAGTAGACCAAAGAATCTGCTACTACACATTGGAAAAGCATGCAGTGAATACCTATTTTTGTTCCAAGTAGCTTACAGTCTGTGACAAAAATTTTGACAGGTTGGTGAAACAAATGGGTAGGAGTGGAGGGAGAGAGAACATCAGGTGAAACTGCTGCCTGCTTGTGTACTGACTAGCTCTGTGTATGATTTTTATGAGCAATTGTTAGCATTATTTGTAATAACCTTTAAGCACATTGTTTGTTAGTGCGTGAGCCAATGTCTTGTTTTCAGGCAATTGGTCTTATGTTTTTTCAGTCTGTTCTGGACCCCAGACAGACTGCTTCTCTCTTGCTATTTTTCTTTGAGGCTTGCTTATTAACGCTATGCATACAGCCTATTAACCTGCCGTAACTCCCGTCTGATATGAAGAGTAAACTTACAATGCAGTCGTTAAAACCCCAGGTTATGTTAGGTGTGACATAACCCCTGTGGAAGTTATTAACAGCAATGTCCCTTGTCAGCAAAAAGAGGATTGCTTCATTTTAACATAAAAGTACTTTCTCCCATTAAGCCTTAGAATGCAAGCATTAACCTTAAGGTTGCAGATGACATACATAGCCAGTGTTGATGCTTCTTTTCCTCTGCCAGTTTGTTACATTGAGGCACACTGGGTTGCTCTTGCTCTCTCCCCGTTGTTCTGGACACCAGGACATTTGCCCAAAGGGTGCAACCCCTAATGCTCACCATCTTTTTGGTCACCTTCCAGAGCATCTCCTTGAACTCCCAGGCTATACAGGTGCGTGCCATGGCAGAGGAGTCCAAGCATAGCAATGTTGGATGGGTGATTGTGTCAGTGAGGTTTCAAGGAAGAAGGGGAACCTCCATCCTTAAGTCAAGGTGAATGAGATTTTTTCTTTTAGTTCCAGAAAATTGATTTTGTTGCACCTTCTGGTGATCAGTCCCCTACTTGCTGCTCCTTTACTTAGTTTCCCTGCTGACTTCCAGCATAAGGGTTGTGTTTTCTTTTTTGAGGCAATAGTACTGATGAAGGGCAGGTCTACACAAAGTTTCCTCCTTGCTTTTCACTTAAGCAAAGCTCCATTTTTTTTTTTTTTTTAATGTAGTTTTGTCTAAGCATAGATAAGAATTCCAGAATTATGTCCAGGGAATTAAATGTGCCCTGATGTTGTGACTCAGTGCTGCGAAAAACTTCAAACAGCACAGACTGAACTAACAGGAAGTTTGGATGGGAGTGGACTCTCGGAAAGTACAGCAAGTTCTTTAAGGCGGTATTGTGGACTTTTGGGATTTCCCTGCTAGAGAATTGATGGCAACTGCGTTACCAGTGGAGCTGGTATACATACACAAAAGCTTTGAAAGGCGCAAACTTTTTTTCAAAGACTGAAATAACCATGTAGCAGAAGAGTTATGCATTGCTGATGAAATTAGAAATCACCGTTTCATGCTATGGAAATGCAGAAATGCATCACTTGTTACTCTGTGCACTTAAGGCACCTCATGTGATTGCCCTAACTCTGTGTATGGTCTCTGAAGAGGGAGTAAGAGGTGTTTCCAGAGGCTCTTTCAGATCTGTGAATCTGCGTTTTAGCATGGGCTCAACAAGAAGACTGTGAGTTTGAATGCTGTGACATTATTTCATTGACAAGCATCATGGCCTTAACCCTGCTGAATGGCTCCAGCATCTTCCGCTGTCTTTTACCATAATTTCTTTTAACCTCAATACTAATGAGAATCTTGCTCAAAGAATTGCTGCTTAGTACCACATCAGCTTTTCACCCAACTCTCTTCAGGCCCTTGGCTGTGTGGGCATTGCCTTTCACACATCTCAAATTGTAATAACTGGTGGTATGCTGTGGTTCAGTGCCTTGTGGTGTTGGCAATTCTGCTGTTTTGATTTTGGGTTATTGCCCCATGTGTTCTTTCTTTCTCCTTTCATGCTGTGTGAGAAGCAGCAAAATTAGCAGCTTTAGGCAGTACCTAAGCTAAGCCATGTAATGTTTTGTGGGTGGAGAGCGCAGACTGAGCTACCTGGAGCGTGACACAATTTGGCCAGCCATTAGACCTGATCCACATGTTGCTCTAAGCTCTCAGATTTAGTGTATAGCTCAGGGCTGTGCTTTCCTCCTCCAAAGCTTCTGCAGAGCCTGATGTCAAAGCTTGAAAGACTTGATTGTTGTGCAGCCGAAATGAGCATTAGGAAGGGATAAAACACCCAGAACAGCAGCTCCTCATCTGCTTTCCCCAAACCAGACCCAGCAGGGTGAGACTTGCAGCATGGCAGGTGCCAGCTGCTAAGTCCAGCAGCTTGACTGTTTGAAATCCAGGCTAGAGTTGTAAACCAGGAGATTCAAAAGGACAGATTCATCATGCCCTTTGCTTTCCAAATCTTGCCTGTGTCTTGTCTTCATCTGAGTTGGTGCTAAGGGCCAGGTCTCATGTGTCTGGTAAAGTTGTATGAACAGCTTTGATGAGAGCACGCCATCTGACTGATGATTCCACATGCATATGACTTGTCTGTGGGTGAGACATTTGTCCCAGGGCCTCATCTATATTCATTTATAGAAATTAATCCATAGCTGCAGACACAGAATAGCTGCATGGCTGTATCTTCATGAGGCAGAAGGGAGAAGGTGACGTCCTGGCCCCAGCTGAGTCCCACTGGAGTTTGTCATCGATTTTAGCAGAGGCAGGAGTTCAGGCTGGCATTGGTATTTGTAACCACAAAATCCTAGCCTTTAAAAGGAGAAAGGACTGCAATGATGTCTACCAGAGTTAGCACAAAGATGAAGGCATAGCTTGGGGAGGAATAAACCGTTATAGTTTTTCATTCTTCCTAAAATTTGATAGCTCACATTTAAATTGTGGCTGTTGCTAATTATTCCAGAAAAGAACAGCTTAAAAGAACTGTCAAGCTAATGTGCTTAGCCATTAGAATTGTGCATGATGGGCAGAAAGGGTGGAAGTTAGTGTCTCATCCTTTCTCTTCTGTGTTTTAAGATATCCCTTTCCCTATCCAGAAGGGGGGCAAGGGGGAGTGAGAGGCATCTTCAGACTGCCTGAAATACAGTCACTAGAATTGTACATCTTCAGTGGCAAAGCTCTTAATTAGCCCTCTCTATCCCCAGCCTTTTTGCTGCCTGGGATCTTCCTACTGTGGTTCCACATTTCCTATACTAAATTCTGTAGCCATCTGAAGTGACCATGCACAATGGGGAGGGAAGTTGTGCAGGAAACACATTCAAATTTGTGTTAATATGGATTCCATAAGGAATACTACGGTAATGCATTGGGAGTCGTGACAGCAGGAAGAGGAGAGAGTTTGAAGATAATGCTGCTTAATTCAGGGGCATGATTCGGTGACTCACATCATACATGAGCTTTGCCTGCATCTTAGTATCGAGGCTTTTCCTAGAGCAAGAACAGTGCTTCCTCTGCTGGTACTGATGTGGTCAGTGGAGTTGAAAGGGAGAGGTTATATGCACACAGAGTGTACTACAGAGGTAGTGGAGGATGCAGCCTCTTTCTCCAAGGGATTTGGGTGTTGTCTCTAGTGATAATGGCTGAGCAGATCTTTGCATTGGAAAGTACCTTGCATGTGATAAGATTGTGGAGGACATAGAAATTCTTCTAATTCCTGTTTTCCTGCTGTGGCTGGGAAGCAGTCTAGAAGACTCGTTGCGACTTAAAAGACTCTCTTAGATCATCTGACAGCAAAAGCTATTTCTTTGTTGTTGGAAATGAGAAGAGAATACACTGTAAGCAAGAAGAAGAGATATTGGATTTGGTCATATTTCTGTATGACAGTTAAAGATTCATGGGTTTGCTGCACGCAGCTCCAGTCTTCTCTAAAATGTGCTTATTCTTGTTTCTGCTCGGTATTTTAAAACACGGTTTTGTTCTGCTATGAATTTCCTTTCCATAACTGTCTGGTTTCATCTCTATAGTCTTGTCTGAAACCAAGCAGTAGGTCTGGGCTTCTTTTAATGCTTCTTGAAAAAAATGGTGTGCGTTCAATCCTAGCTATGCTACAAATTGGCCTTTTCCAGTATCTAAAGGTAGCAGAAATCAGAATTTGTCTCCCAAAACAAATAAGAAAAAGGATAATTGACGAAAAAAGAATAACTACAGATGAGAGGTTATGGACATGCCCTCCCTTCCTGCTCTTTCTGATCATGGCAGTACGGATGGAGAGGATATAAGTGCTGTAAGAAACCCTGCTTTCTTACGTGGAAATGGTTATGGTTAAACGATTCTGGGTTTTGAAGCCTGTCACAGCATAAGCCAAAGTATCTCTGGGGCTGCTGTCGCTGCTGTTGGCTGACTGTAGGGTACCTTTCCTCCCCAGCATACTGCCTTTACCATGAGTTGTGAGATTATTACAGTGCTCTGAGTCTGCAGGGCCTTGCAGAAGATGTGTTTTCAGGTAGGAATCAAAGGCTGGACTGCCTCTTCGCTGTTCTGTGCAGCCCATAGGGAGGGAGTCTCCTCTTCTCCCCGCGAAGAGACAGGCCAGCATTCAGAGATGATGTATCAGTTAGCCTAGGAGAGACTTTCTGAACTGCTGTTTGCAGAGAAGTGTTACAGCTACTGTAATGTTGCTGGAGGCGTAAGAGAGGAACTGGCCCTGAGGTGAAACCACTACAATTCTCACACCTACCTTCTCTCTCATTGTGGAACATTAAAAATAGCACCAAAGTAACATAAAGATAAATAGTGTCAAAATCACTAAAATTATTGAAATAAGAATGGGGTCATGTAACTGCCTGTGGAGGTCATGCTGCATTCTTTGTCAAATAGGGCTCATCTCAATGTTATAACAATGGACTTGGTGCCATTCTCTCCTACGTGCACAGGGAAGGTGCTTTCTTCCTATTATTCCTGTGCATTGCATAGGAAGGCAGCATCAGGAGTTCTCCACTGGCACACTTTAGCTGGACTGGAACTGTCGTACTGCAGCCATCTATGTGTATTTTCTAACCCATGAGAAAAAGGATTTTCTAGGGGAACTAAGACTTTTCAAGCTTCATTTTCTGTTGCTTTGTGAAATCACATTCAGGTTGGCTGACAGAAAACAGAATCTGACAGATCACAGTAACAGTTTTCCACAGGCCTTGATTCCCAAGTGTGGCCAGATCCCTGCTCTGGTGGGGAGGGAGGGCTACCATGTGACAGCCTGCCTGGGATCACAGCTGATCTACAGCTTACACCATGGTACTTCCTAAAGGTCAGCTTTTTACCTTGGATTTTCCAACTTGCACCCTCTGTGTCCTAACTGGGGCTGGATGATTATAATGAAGGTTTCTATGGAAATGTAGGCTGGAGTTTGTTTGACCATATTTGTCCTTCTCTTTTCCTTATTCTTGAAAGTTCAGAGACTTGAGGTTTATTCCAGGAACCGTTTGAAACCCAGAAGACTCGGGTCTTGCTGCATTCCCATTTTTGCAGGGCTCGTCTGTGCTCACTGCATTGTGCCAGTGTTGTATGCAGGAGCTGGCAGCAAATATTGGAAATGGAGAACATCTTCCATTTCCTTAAATCAACGATTTCTTACTTTTCCTCTGATGATATTATCCACAGCAGCCAAGTGTAGTATCACAAGTGGAGGCTGGTGAATGATGAATTGCAGGACAAATCCATTGAGAGATGTCAAAGCTCCTGGTTTGGTGTAGTTGTGTTGACTGAAACCAGGTGAAAAGCGAAATGCCCAGTTCTGCTTTTGGGCAAATACCTCATGAAGCACAGGAAATAGAGGAAGGAGAAAACACAAAAGGTTGCTGAAGCAGAAAGGCAGATGTCAGAGGGTTTTTAATATTACCCAAATTTAACTTTTTGGGTGTTGTTTTTAAACATTTGTAGAATGACATGAAGTGCCTATCATTTACCAAGCAGTGCAAGAAAAAATCTCCTAGATGATTACACAATTAAACAGCATTATATGTACCTCATTATCCAGAATGGACACTTCTTCATGGAGTGTTAGTCCATTTTATATCCATAATAAAAGTTCTGATGAGACCATGTTGAAATTTAATTCCTTTCTTCTTTTGTTGAAAAGGTCCATCCACATGAGGTGAGGACAGATTAACGACTGCTGTGAATCACAGTAGAGTCTTTAAAAATAGTGAAGCTACTCTGATTTACACCACCTGAGCCTATGTCTCAAAAGTGACAGTTGGGTTGTGTGGGGTTTTTTTCCAATCTGAATCCTGCCCGATGTGAACTTTGCCTAAATGCATCCGTATTTCTGGAATGCTCAATTGTGGCATAGCTACGAACATCGCTTCTTCCCAGACCAGAACTTGACAAACATGACATAAAAGCCGCGTTTGTTCCTGGGCTATGGCCTTGCTTACTGAGCGTGCAGTCACAGCAAATTCTCATGACTGACACATCCTTAAACTTGAGCTTGTACAAGTTGCTGGCTTGGCTGCCCAGAAAATGTATGGGAAACAAAATAAGGTGCTGAGATTGGGAAATGCTACACTTCTGTAAAGCTGTGCCTTGAATGCCAGAGTCTTTTTGCCTATCCATGAGTATGTGGCACAATAACACTTACAGGTAAGTGTCACTTGTGACATGAGCGCAGGAGAGGTGTCCTGTTTTGGTTACAGGCATGTAGAAGTTCATGCAATTCTTTTCCTACCCTTCCGTTTGATTAGTTAATTAGAGCATTCCTTTAACAAAGCCCTTTTCTGCTGGTTGATCAGCATGATTGTGGATAATCAAGGTCTCGAACTGCTCAGCCTGATCCTGCAGTGCCTTTTGCATGCAATTCCTGTTCGTGTCAGCATGTGGAAGGGTCACTGGGTTGGACCCAGGGAATGTTCAGTCTCTTGGGAAGCAGTTGCAGATTCATATTCTTAGGATATCACTTAACTGGAGCTAGTGGTACGGTTGTAAGAAAGAAAGTGATAGATTAACAGCACTGGCCTAATGAGTTTAATCCATTACTGTGCATCCTTATGTGCTCTCTTGCCATAAAATATTATTTTTTTCCTAGCCCTTTATTTTGAAGGATCAAGAGAACATAGAGGTGAGAGATGTCCTTTGTGCGTTTCAGGCAGTGGAGAAGGTGTTTGCGGTGCCAAATGGATTTTACTGGCAGACAGTTGAAACTGATGAAAAATACTTCCCTAATAGCAGCGACATCAAGGCTTGCGGAGATATAGACACTGAGGTAAAAAACCCAAACAAACCACTCCTTCCTGACTTGTGGGATGATGTTGGAAGTTGAGAGACGATTAAGTGACCTGGAATGTTTCAATCATGAGGTTTGGTACATATACTGATATTGAAGTATTTCTCACTCAGACCTAAATATCTCAGCTGAGTATCTTGTGTCATCAGTATTGATGTGCTGATTGCTCTGAGCCACAGAAGATTAAGCTATGAAATGTGCAGGTTGAGGAAATTGCTACCAACCAGGTGCAAATCAGTAACAGTAGACAAAATTTTGGTAACCCTAAACCACTTGACTGCAAGCCAATATGCAACACAACTTTTTTTTGAACTTGCCCTCAGAAACATTCAAAAAAATTTCTGAAGCTTCTGGTACTACCTACCTGCCCTACAGTAACTGTGTATGTGTTGTAGGAACAAGTAGGAAGTAATTCTACTTAGTTTACCCCAGAAGAAAAGAAGGTTAATGTAACTTAAATTAGCTGTTGATTACCTCTGTTCAGGAGTACATACCAAAATAGACGACCTCCACCTGGGTACAATAACTTGTTAACTATGGTAACTTGCCTTTCTTGGCTCTTGTGCAACACAAAACATAGCATGTTTGATCTGACAGAGTTCAGTTTCCTGTTAGCATTGATTCGGGGAGATAAAGATATGCTAAGTTCTTCCTGAACATGCAGCAGTAACCAGGGTCAGCCAAGAGGTCACAGTGACAAGGCCAAGGCAGAAGGTCAAGTCAGTGGATTTAGGACAATGGCCAGAATCGGTGACATATGAGACGGGGCATACCTGCAGCAGAGCTCAGACGGAGACCAAAGCCAAGTGCCTAGCTCCGAAGCGAAGGGGAGACAGGCAGTTACTGAGGCTTCTCGATGCTGGACAGCTGCATTATCAAAGTTGGCCATCAGCCCAGGCAGCCAAGCCCTGGGGACTCTCATAGCAGCTAAAAAGCAGGAAAAATACTTCCTTACTGGCTGCTGTGAATATTGGGTTAATGTCAGGAGAGCTTGAGCTGGACGAACATAAAGAAATAGAGCTTTTATTCCTAATTAGACCGCTTTTTTATGATTTGAGTAAATTTATATCTTCATTTATCATGATGGTGTAAGACTCATAATGTGTTTATGGAGCAGTAGCATTTTGTTTGAAGTGTCCAATAGTGATGAATTCATTTGGCGTTCACTGCAGCCATAAAGCTTGCTGCCGGGCATAGCGTTGTGTTGCTTTATGTCCAGGAGAACCATGCGCAAATTTGAGGCCAGTACAGTCATGCTTGCCTGATCTATAGCTAGACAATTTATTACCCACAGCACCACACAACTTCCTGTCGTAAAGCGCTTGCTTTTTGAAACAATATGTTTCTTCTGATGGGAAAGTAATAAAAATTTGCTTCCCTCTTGGGTATAGACATTCAGTATGTATTGACGTATGTCTTCCTACATGCCAGGATAGGCTGAATTGAATTGGTCTGGTAAATACGATTTCAAAATGTAAATTTGGGACAGTACTGGTGATGTGTCTGCTGTTTGATTTTTATTTTTTATTTTTTTTAATGTTGATTTTTGGCACTTCTGTAGGTATAAAGAAACAACTGGTTGGTCTATTATTATTTAACTATCTTTCTGTAGTACGTGAAGTTAAACAGCAGGAGTGATACGCTTCAGTCTCTGCCCCAGAAAACTTGCAGATTTTTACTGGTAGGTTTATGTGACAAAAGGCACAATTATATTGGCAGAAATAGATTCCATCATAATTATCAGGGATAGTTATGATTCAATCTGAAGCTAAGAGCTTACTGTGCTGAACTGCACGTAAACACAAAAGAAAGCCGCTTTGTAACTCTCACAATGTAGATAAAGCATGGGAACTAAAGGTGAGCAGAAAAGATACAGCTGTGTGACTGTTGAGGGCTTGGAAGCATTTGGCTCATTTCTCCAATGTGCTCTTGCTGTTCAGGTTGCCATGGTATTGCTGTTTGAAACTCTCTTCCAAAGTCCCCTAGCTACACATCACATGTTGCAGCTGGTAGTCAGTTCTGGTCTGGATATCTGTGGACTTCGCCTGCTCTATCCTCAGCAGGATGTGCTGCTCTCTAGCTCAGGTGAGGTCTAGTTTTCCTTCACAGATTCCATCATGTGATACTGAGATGAAGGCAAAGATCCGTAAATGTACTAAGGTGAAGAGTGATGTGGTACTGTGGGCATGGGGGAGAGGGTATCTGATTTACATGAGTGTTGCTTTATCAGTTCCTCTATCTTTCCCAAAAAGACAGTGATAAAAGATCATGGGCTGTTTCTTTCCTTCTATTCCCAGCGTTGAATTTTTAACCCTTGATACATTTTTGTGTCTCAAACCGCTTTAGCTGCCGTTCCTTTGCAATGATCTTTCCCAGATCTAAGCTCCAGGGTTAGACTCATGTGAGTTAAATATACTAAATTAGTTCCCACTGAAGGTTTTAGCTGCAGAAAATCCAGCCTCTCTCTTCCTCAATTCCCCTCATCCTATGGGACTTCAGAAGCATGGGCAAAAGGAAAGTACTGATCTAGCTATCCTGTAATTGCATTCACTGATAAGCCATCACCAAAATGGTGATTGGCAATTGCCAATAGAAGATGGTCTGAGATGGATAGAAACCAAGAAGATAAAGGCAAACAAAAATTATATGGGTATCTGAACTCATATCACTAAGTCTTTCATATTAGACACCAGTGTTTTCAAATACTGGCCTGTACCACTCAAGTCTTAAATTTTTTCCCATTTGTGAAATAGAGATAATGAAGCCTGTCTTAAAGCATGTATGGAATGTTATTAGTTGCTAATGCAATATAACCCTAGAGGAACAGGTGTCAGATTAGCCACAAAGTACAGCAATGAACTCTGCAGTGTAGTATGGCTTGTACTTTCTTTTAAGCCAAGAAGTTGTCCTGGAAGGTTTGTATGTGACACCATCACAAACACAGGCAATCCATTTCTCTTGGGGAAAAGTATAGGCAGGCTGAGAGTGAGAGAAATGGGTTTCCTTTTCCTCAGGCAGAAGGTGAGTGAAGAGAAAAATTCTCCAGTCTCTCTGCCCCATTTTTACATTTGAAAACAATAGGAGCAAGACTGCCTTAGAAATAGGATTGCAGTTGCAGTTGTCTCAGCGCTGTGCACATAATACTTTCATACTGATAGCTGGAGAAATGAAGAAGGACTCCAGAAATGAATAAGAAAACCATAAAATCACCAGTCATTAGGAGATGACAGGCAGCAGATCTGCTTCAATGCTCTGTACTATGCACCATTATTTAGGAACATTTTGTATGACGAGACAATTCATTTGAGCTAAGAACTGCTATGCGAGTTTAAATTAGATTTTTACCCTTAGCTTGAAAACTTTAAAATTATTATTTAAAATATTTACAGCCTGTCTCTCCATTATCTACCTGCTCTGGAGACTTATGTTCTGGCTTCTGATTCTTATGCAACAAATGATGTAATTGAATATGTTTTTAAACCTCAGAGAAGAAAATTACACACCTTGTATCTTTTTCTAGTATCTATGATAAGAACTGCAAAGAAGCCAAATTTGCTCTTTTTCTGGGGTAACTTACTGGACCCCAACTATGCTGACAGTAGACATGGAGAAAGGTTTGCCAGAGACATAGGGAAGAGTTGTTGCAGGTTATAAGGGAAGCCACGGTTCAAGTCCTGGCAGGGAAATAAGGGCAGCTACTCAAATATTTGCCTTGATATGTCATCTTACAGCATAGTACAAAATCTGTTCTTAATGCGGAAGGAAATAATCTAGAAAAGAAGTCTATGGATTTCCAGTTTGACCCCCTTCCCAGTTTTCCCATATCTGGTAAAAATTACAGAAATACCTCTCTCCTCAGACCCGTATTCTTGTCCTGTCTCCCCTTCAATCCCACCCCAGCCTTCCTTCTGGGTACGAACAACATACTGTGCACACTCCTTTCCACAGCAAGTGTGAGGCAAGCAACTCCTCTTTCTTTAACAGACTACCTTGAATAACCTCAGATTTACTCTTGGGTAACATGGAGCTGGTTGCCAGCGTAGCACCCACAGGACAGGTAACTAGTAAGTTACTTTGTGGAAGTCTGGCTATCACAGATCTGAAAAGAGCCCTCAAGTGGAATGAGTGACCTTGGTGTGGGTTGTTCCACATTTTAGTCACACATCTGTTTGTCTTTCACAGAAAAGCTGCCTCCTTCCTATACTTCAAAGACTGGCGAGGTGCCACCAGTGCTGGCGTTAGGTGTGAGAGGACCTAAAGCACGTAGCACCTTGCAGAATATCATTGGGCCATCTGACCCGCAGCTGGCGAGCATGACGGACTGCAGTTCCATCAATGCCATCTACTGCCGGAGCCAAGCGGAGCCTCTCGTCTACCTGCCTCACCTGGACAGCCGTGTGCACAGGGAGCTGTGCCTCTGGTTTGGAGGGAGGGCTACTGATGCAGCGCTGCATGCTAGTGTCCTGGATCCGGCTTCCCTATGCGACAACAGAGCAAGGTGTTGGCCCTGGATGTTTTTGAGCTATGGTTGTTGTCACGGGTAAAGTGTGACATGGAGGCCAGGCGGGCACGCGGCTAGCGTGCTTTGTCTTTACGTATCAGTCTTCTGCTGAATGTCTCAGTGAACAAGAGTGCAGGGTGGGAGCAATCTGTCTACTTTTATATTTCCAAACCAGTTACTACAGTCTGCAAAGTCCCTCTCTCACAGGACTGTCTCCTCTGCAGCACATAATAGATGTGTCAGGCATGGGAATCTTGCAGTCACTTCCCATCATTCATTCCCTGGTAGCTAGACCTGTAATTCATACATTTGCAGCACCTTCTCTTGGGCCCTCTGTGCCTGAAATATCTGATCAGACTAATTCAAGACGTCCTCCAGCTCTAAGTGTGTGCCACTGAGTGGCCCTTGGCTAGAAAGCCTGGTCTAGCTTTGCCCTATGTCCCTTCCACATCAACTGATTAGAGATGAGGGGCTTCAGATGGAAAAGGTTCTTTGGAGGATTATGACAGAAGTGTGTGAAAATGAAGGGTGGCTTCTGAACTTTTAACTCTAGCAATCAGCATGAGAAATGCAATTTAGGAACTGATGGCATAGCAATAGGGTGCCAAAAATTGCTTCCCTTCCTGACAATCCTGCCACTTCCTGGACAGAGGCTCAAACCTAAGGACCCAGGAAGCACATTTAATCCTCTGTGTGTAAATGAAGGGCTCTGCTGTGCTCAGAGGTCCCTTTCCTCTGGAGGATCAGAGTTGGCTGGCCTGCAGAGCGAAGAGAAGAGGCACTTGTCTTTTTTTGGCTTCTGAAAGACAATCCTCTGGTTGTTCCAAGCACAGGTGGATCTGTGGCTTGAAGCATTTGTTTTACAGTGCTTTATCAAAAGATTTGGCTTAGGGCTTCAAGGAATTTATGCCAAGCAGGAGAATATCAAACTACAGATCTCCTCTCCCTGGCTGTCAAGTTTGCCACACAGGCCTGTGTAATCACATGGGATGCCAGCCTCCACACTGGCCTCTTTCAGGCCCTGGACATCTCCTTTCAATATTGCTGAAGTGAATAAATGATGCTGTGGTGAAACTTCCCTGCAGAAAGCTCAGACAAGGCCCTGCACCTGCAAGTTCTGGGCAGGTTTTTAAAGATCCCTTCTGATCCCGGATACTGGGTGCAGCATGGTACACTGTGTCAGTGGCAGCAGACTAGAGGTGAGGTAATCTGCAGCCCTCTTGGTGCTTTCTGCAGAGTGGCAAAGTACACCCATGTAGAATTGATGTGATGCTTGTGGAGGGACTGTGTGTCAGAGTTCAGTTCTGCTTAGCCATGAACAGTGACTCTCATAATTTTTATTTTTAAGATTGGAAAAAAATCAATTTGACAAAGTTTCATTCTCTTTATTTATGTGTTTATTTTCCTCAGGGATGCTTTTTGCCTCTTACAAAGATGATGAATTCTGCTCCGCTGGTATAACTTAGCCAGTCCAGAGTGGTGCTACATTCTAAATAATGCACTTGTCTTTCACCTAATGCTGGTAATTTGGTCCATTGGGAGACAAGAATACAAACTGCAACTCGGATTGCAGTTTTCAGATTATATTTGGAAATGCTGTGGTCTCCTGGGAGTGAACAAGCAGGATGTATTCCAGACAACTCAGTGGTGGCAAGGGATGAGGCAGGCAGGTTTGCCTGAACAGCCTGCACTTCACAGACCTAGCCAAACCGTTTCACAGACTGCAGTTTGTGTTGCTGTCAGTCCCTGGCTTTCAGAACCACACCTTTTTGGTCCTTTTGGGTGTGCAGGAATGTTGTAGAGGTTTCACTGGCATTAACATTTCTGCCAGGCTTGATTGTGCTCGTTGCCCAACATGAACCTTTAAAATGGGTTAAACTCTGGCTAAAGAACCAAAAGTGAATAGCAACTATGATGTATCTATGGGTAGGAAAAGCTCTGATAATGCAGCCTGACATGTTTCTTGATTCCCAGATTTCTTTGCCAAGCTGGCTACTTTGCATTAGCTACTTTTAATTGAACACAGAGAGCCTTGGGGGGAGTGATATAAAAAGATGTTCAGTCAGAGAGACCTTGATGCAGCTCATGTAACAGGCAAGGGATTGAAATGGCTTTCCAGTAAAGCAGTTTTACCAGAGAAGCTTCTGGGTTTGTTGCAGAGAGTAGGTTTGAATCAGAACCTGGTGTAACAGCTTTTAATATTTATTGATTATTTTTTTAGCTCTCAGAGCCCTTCATCAACTAGGGCAGAAAGAGATGAAGAAGAGGTTGATCTCTGGAACATGGTGCTGTCTCGACCTCCAGCAATGCTTGTCTCAACTACCAAAGGTCAGTGTTAGGGAATAAATCTTGAGGTTATATGGTTGTTCTTCACTGACAATATTACCTTACTCCAGCCCACCTGTTTCAGGAAATTCTGCCTCCCTGGATTGCTCAGTGCTGTGACCTGGCCACTTGTAGAGCCAGGAATGAATTTCTAGTGAAACACTTGCCTAAAATGAAGTGACAAAGGAGTGTTACCACCTCATCCCCCTCATGGGAGTAGCTGCTAGAGTCCTGTAGGCTGCTTAGATTTCACTGAAGGGTAAGGGGAAAAAAAAAAAAACCAACCAAAAAACCACCCTGTGGGAAATCTCTGCACATAGCGGATCTGTTCATCAAAGAAGCAGTCATGTGAAGACCTAACAGTGTCCTTAAACTGCATGATTATCTGTTTAGACATCATCTACCTCTACTGGTGAAGAGCTGAATATAGTCATCGTGGATATGAAATGGTTAAGACTTCATTTGGGGCAGGACTGACCACACAATCAGAAAGGACAGCACTTCATGGGGCTCATATTAACTGGCTATCACCTGGCTCCACCCAAATCCCCCTTTCCCCTTTGTAGGAGTAGTCTTCCAGCTTCCGAATTTGACCCTAGCTAGCAGCAAGCTGACTGTGTTCAAGGAAAAGCTGCCAAGGCTTGCAGGCCTTGTAACTGGCTAAGAAGGATCTGTGTGGTATAGGGGTGTCTGCGGTCAAAGGCCAATGTGCTGAAAACCTTCTGTAGTGGGGCCTGACATGGCAGATCTCAGGCACAAGTGATTTTTAGACAATACTATTGCAACATTGCTGCCTGGTTTCTACTCCTGCAATTGAAGATAGTTTCACAGAAAAAAAAAACACCGGAGGGGAGTAGAAGCTCAGCAGCTGTCGGGGAGAAGGTGGCAGAAGGAAAGCAGGATTGTACTGACATAGGAAGAAGGCAGAGAAAATTAATTGCCAAAGGAAGGAATGTTTGAGAAAAGAATGAAAGCGTGAGCCAAAATGATGAAAGGAGCGGAAAGTGACAGAAAGAAGATGGAGAAGGGAGAAAGGAGGAAAAAAAAAAGTCCCACCTTTGAGATGCGCTCTTTTGTATAACTGGGCATGTTAACTCAGGTAGTTTGGCAGACAGCCATTGGCTCTGTGTTGTTTGGGATTGGTATTGATGGCAGCTGGTGGTTGCTGATAGAATGAGTCACATTTTCTGCTGCTCTTTCCTTTTACGGCCATTAATGATTCACATTTGATGTGGGCTGCTGAGTTACACCACACCACGTTCCATCTGTATTTGGGCTCAGGAAGTCACTTTCAAGCTTTGCTCCTCAGATAGATTACTGTATCATGACTCTCAGAAGAGAAGCTGAAAATCTGGTCTGGGAGCAGATACCCTATAGCGTTTTAAGGAAAGGAAACGTTCACTAACTCCTTCCCTCAGGTCTCCAGCAGCTTCCCTTGGAGACAGGAAGATATACCCATGCAGAGCATGCAGAACAAACATACTGCAGCTCCCACCAGGTATATCTGCCCCTTCTCAGTAATCAAAGTTTTACTGACCCTAGCAGGTATTCTTGTTGATTTGAGAAACATGTATGTGAAAAACATGAGAGTTTTTTAAGTGTCATCAACTAGAGAGGAACTTACCACCTGCAACCCTAAATTTTGACAGTTCACATATAAGGAATGTGGCACTAATGTCAGTCTGGCTCAAAGCCTGCAAAATTAAAGCCATAAAGCCAAATAGGCAGAGTGTTTCTTTGCCTAAAATTTCTGTCCTATCCGTAGTAATAAACACAAGCTTTCCCTTGTTTTGTTGCCATTGCTTTGAACTACTAAGCTGAGCCTTGATCAGATTCTGGGGGGACAGATATCCATATCACAAAGTCTAGAACCAAAAGAAACATTCACTGCTTATAGTCCTACCCCCAAAAATAAGTGTAATTGGGACACGGAGACTAAAATACTCTAGCCTCATTGTATCATTTGGTTAGAGCTAAGAGAAATTAACAGTGTAGAGGAAACCCCTGTAGAAGTAATACTGAGGACGTGTCTTCAGAGCATGCTCTTGGCAGGTTATGGAGATCTGAACGTATATTGTGTACAGGAAAAAAAAGCTATATTAGGACTAGGACTGTGTAATAATGAAGGTGATGGTAAAAGCAGAGACCCAAGATTAGAATAAAGCAAAGACCTCCGGTAGATCAGGGGCTTCAGGGAAAAGTCTTGAGCTTGTCCTGTAGTACCTAAGATGGGGCTTAGACACTGCTCAGGCGGTCTTGTAGGCTGTTTCTCCTGAGCTTGCTCCTAGCACGTGTTGCCACCCTGTTGGCAGTGAGCCTGGGGTTCAACTTAGAAAACAGGAGTCTAAAACCCCAAGGTTCTAACCCAATGTAAATTCCAGTTACTTCTACAACCTTATCTACTGGGATGAGGGATACGAGGAGGGCACGAGCAGCCAGACCTAGTGGATGAGAATGAGGTAGGAGAGAGCAGGCTGGTATCATTATCATGACAACTAAGGACAGGAACTGGTGAAGCCACAGATAGTACCAAACCAAAGAGCGAGGTGAAAGCATGATCACAGGCTGGTCCAAGATTCAGGAGCCCGTGCCACAAGGCAAGCTCTGGGATGAAGGTTGGAGACAGGACTAAAGAAGGGACAAGAGGAAGCAGAAGGTAGCGATGAATGAGATTGTAGAAGCAAGCTACAGTCTAGGACGACCAATAATAGCAGAAAGGAATGGCTGGGGTTGCTTCGTGCACTTTATGGTGGACGATAAAGTGGACAAGGTGGTCATCTTGTTACTCATCAGTGTGGCCAGGCTTATCAGGTCCTTAGCCCTGGAGAGAACTGACTGCTGTTGGATAGCCAGCTGTAAGGGTAAGAGCTCCAACACGGCCCGGCAGGGGCTGACGCACAGCTAGCACGTGAACTGAGAGCACAGATACCTCAAAGGTAGATGAATAGCTCGTAGATAGCTAGATAGACCTGATGAGACAGGCTATCTGGAGTAGATGATTCATAATGATATTACTGATGATGCCATAAGCTTTTCCATTCTAGGTTGGCCTCTGACAGCAGTCATTACAAATTGGGTAGAGCAAATAAACCGTAAAATACAGTGTCACCATTTGGGATGCACTTCAAGTTGGAACTAGCCACTGTGAGAGTTGCCTTGCATTGATACTGCAGCTTCTATGGAAATAATATGCTGCTTTTCTTACCCTCTTTTTGATCTAGGGGACATCATTTTGATGGTGTCACCTGTGGTATCTCCTCATGCATATGGTAATGTGATTTCGGTCTGTACTCATCAAGGCTTTGTTCTGCAAGGAATCAGGCAGCTTCAGCTTTCACCCAAGCAAGCCGTTGTGCTCAGCATGACAACAAGTCAGGTACTGGACAGAATGCACAGCTCGGTTGTATACCTTGGGTTACCGGTTGTTCTGAAACTAATTATGCTGTGAGCTTATGGATGTGTGAGCCAACACTCCTCTAGTAAGTATTCTCAAGGACACTCATTCCCTCTTTACTAGCTAGCCAGCACTCATGTTCTCTGTATTCCTGTGAGTGGTACTCTGGTTGCTTTCAGTGCTGGTTTTTTCCTTAGTAGGAAAATCCTACTAGGCCTCAGCCTCTCACTGAGAATAGGAGTGTAAATTCATAATCGGGCCTCCTCCTACTAAAGGCAAACATGAATTTTACCACTGATCTCAAAATAAGCAAGAGCAGGCAGTAGCCCCATAAACCAAAAGAAAAATTTCTGATCTGCAAATGTGTATTGAGGAGAATAGTCTTCATCTAACAGACTGATGTTTGATTATGTGCTTTGCAGTCCCTCTGGGACTGCTTATGGCCTTTCAGCATGAAGTCCCCTAGTTTAATGCATTCCAGATGGGTTCCAAAAAGAGCTTTGCTATTGTCAAAAATAACCAACTGGTTTTTTTTTTTCTTTTTCTCTGAAGCTCTGTCTAACATGATGATAGATTTGAGTTACAGTGTAGTTGGCATTTTGACAAGTCAGCCTGAGGAAACAGCAATAATCATAAATGCAAGATTTCAGTCAAACTTAACATATGCAAGAAGTCCAGTTCTGCACTTCTTACGTGATAAATCACCCAGGAATCATAGGACACCATCTCTTACAAAGGAGTGGTCCCCTTACTTTAAATTATCATGCTTGGGGCTGTTTGCTATGTCAATCAGGAAGTGCATCATTTTGCAATTTAAACTGTGTGCAAAGCCCCTCTTTTCTGCTTGATCAAGCCTGAGGAATAACACTTTCCCTGACCATAATATGTTGTAGAATAAACATAACTTATTTATGGCATGCTACAGCCCAAATAGCCAAATATTTGGAGCACGTTCCTAAATGGCCATTTAAGAAGTTAACAAAAGCAACTGTTCCTTCAATGTGCTGGTTGGAGCGAAACGTTTCTGAAAAATCATCTCTTCATTTAAGACTCAAGATCATTTTTGCATGAGTGATTTAGGATGGTAGCACGTATCAGCTGAGTTATAACTGTTGTGGTTTTAGTCCAGCCCAGTTGCAGGGCAGAACATTTTTATGCTAAGCCTTTTCCCTGAGGTTTAAATTAAGTTTCTGAGTCTCATGAATAGATGACGTGTGAACACCCAGTTATTGGAAGGTACAATGGCTCAGCTAGTGAGCTGTATCTTGTTATGCCATTGTAACTTAACTATTTGCTTGAGCCCTACAGCAATTACATCTGGATTTAGTAGTCTGATCTTGTTCTTGTTATTTCAGGTTGCTGTATTTTGCCCTAACAAGATTTCAAGTTCACCTGATAGTTCTGCAAGAGGAGAGCTCTCTGCTGAGCCACGCATGCACTGTCTCATTTTGTTGCTGAGAAAGGAGAATGCTAGTCATCACATTCCTGCACTGGTAAAAGGTAATGCTTTCACTGCTCAACGACCTTGGAAAAGAAGGTTTGCATTTCGGTGCATGTGAGCTAAACATTAACGGTCTAACCACAGCTGTTACGTTGCAGGGAATATTTACTGAGAATATCGGGGCCTGATAGTTTTGCTGTATCTGTCTCCGGAAGAACATGTAAATTGGTCACTACTACATATCCAATGGAGCAGATTGATCTTTGTCAGTTGTTTGATCTTTAGCACTGGAGTCCTCTTGAACTTAGAATCATAGAGTAACTCATGACTCAGGAGGTCTCTCATTCAATGTCCTGCTCAATACAACATCAGCAACAAATTCAGATCAGGATGCTCAGGGCTTTTTTCAGTTAGGTCTTTGAAAATCTGCAAGGACAGAGGTTCCCCTGCCTCTCTGGGCCTTTGTTCCAACGGGAAACTGTTTTTCCTTTCTGTCAAGTTGGAACCTTCTCTGTTTGAATTTGCGAGCCTTGTCTCTGGTTTCTACTGTGTACCTCCATAATGGGCCTGGCTTCACCATCTCAATAACCTCCTCTTAGCTATTCTTATTGCACAGAGAGGTAGGATAGCAAAAATATCTATGTGCCACTGAGCCTGAGGATAGCATCTGATCCTATCAACCTCAGCCCTGAGTTCTGCATACTTGTGACTTCCATGCATCTGAACTGTAACTCATTTTGTATGTAGGGACTGCCAAAACACAGACAAGTTGCTGCCCCAAATCTTCTTACTTGAGTCAGACTCTGTTCTGAGGCTCTGGTTCAGGAAAAGCATTATTTAACTTTCTTAAGGATGAGCTGACAGTGATCTCAAGTGGGGAAGATTACAGGCAACAGCAGTGATCAGTAGGGAGCAAAGAACCTGCCCTGCATGCTTCTTCCTGCTTTGGCAGTGGGCATGTTGTCTGCAGCAGCAGAGTCCATTCCTGGTTCTGTTTTCCTGCAACCTCCCCTTCAGGGACCACTGCTGAGAAAAGAGGATCACCATTGCTGACCCCTCCATTAACACCACCACAGATAACTTGTGATGGAGACATTCATCCACTGCCCAATTGCTTCCTTTAATCTATCCACAATAGAAAAGAATATTTAGAGGTTTAGAAAAAAAAAAATAGCAATTCAAAAAGTCTTCTGCTTTTTCTCCCAAGATAATCACAGAATGTTCTGAAAACATGTACAGACACAGTGGATTAATCATGGCAGACTAATTACAGCACTGTGTCACCTGCTGCCTGTAGACCCAAGGAAAGTTGCTCATTAAAAAAGTACAGTTTCTGCTGCTTTTCTCCTGGAGTGCTGTAGAAGATGTTTACAGTGTTCGTGTTTTGCATGGGGAAATTTCCATTAGAAATATATAGGTGGGCACTGGAACAAAGGATATTCTGGACAGGTAAAACGTTTTCCCTCATTATAGAGAACTTGGGTGTTTTCTTCCTTTATTTGTAGACAGATTTTACAAATGCCTCTTTCCATGTGTTCTGTGGCTGCTTCGGAACTGATCCAGAGAGATACCTTATTCCATATTCCGGAGCCATGGAGAGGGGAAGCTTTATTCTTGCCATATAAGCTTTGGCCTCTGGGAAGTATAGAATAGGACTAGGATTTGAGTAGGGTAAATACCACACTAAGAAGTTTTGCATTTGTAATCAATAACCCTGAAAAGCAGTTACCCCTTCAAGGTCTTGAACACTGTTCAATTTTCAAAGCAAGGGAAAATTCAACAATCATTCCTGAAATAGAGCAGATAGATAGGTGTCTTTGGGTAATGGATCTCTGTCTTGAGGATCAAACACCATAAATTTTTGTCCAAGCTTTACTTTTTGCCATGCCTTGAGTTTGAATAAACAGCAGGTTAATGCTGCTGTGGCAGTGACGGCACATTTTTTGGTTACTCATAACATATGAATTTTGAAAAGCCAGATAGGTAATTGTCAGTGGTACAAGCTCAAATTCTTGTTAGAGCTACATTTGATGTCTGAGGTTTACCATCAGCCTCTAGCGCTAATAATCCATTTCCCATGCTACACTACAGTAAATTTTTGACAGGCTTGTATGGTAGAAAGCAAAGGTATACAAAATAATTTTTAAAAATAACAAGCCTTTAAAACTGTGATCTGAAATATTATTACAGAAGGCTGAACTAATTGTTGTGGGAATGAACTGTATGTCAGTACCTTAATGCACTACTTGTGCATAGCCCAGCCTTTTGGAGGAAGAAAGGGAACTGAGAGATTGCTAGTTTCAAGCACTTAGCATCTGTAAAAGTGGCTTGGAATTGGATATTTCCAGACTGGGAGTTACATGAGCAGAACATGATGTTTCTGTTCAGGTCTGTAAGCCTCGCAACGCCCCTGGGGCCACATGATGCTCTGTAGGATGCAGGACAGTGGCCTTGCACCTTATAATTCAAGAGGTGTGTAGCATCTTCTGTGCATTTGTTCCACATTTGAGTTCGTAGCAGGAGTTAGAAGGTAATAAAAACAGCTAGGGTGCTGGTCACAAAGCAAAGTGTCTTCAGAGAAAGCTGTGGCCAAGCTTCAATTTTCAACAGCTGCTTGCCTCACTCTTAAGTGACTATGATTTGGGGGAGACGGGGTGATTAAACTGCATTTCATGCCTCTTAGGTAAGCTCAGCATGGCCCACGTTAACATCTCTCTATTGGGACTGTGGTCAGATGAATCAAAACATCTAATAAGAGGAGTGTTTTCATGTCAGACTGCATCACAGAGTTCCGTATTCCTCAGATTTTCTTTTGTTCTGTGCCTAGGACTGATGAATGAACTGGCAAAGCAAGGCCTCCTGGGCAACGGGCAGAGCAACCTGCCTGCCACTGCTGGGCTGGACCCTTCCACGTGTTTTCATGTGGCTCCTTACACTGAGACCTTGCTAGAGACACTGGGTAGGTGAAAGCTATGGGAAATGCATTGTTCTGGCTTTTATAAGGTCTGACAACCTTATTAGGGTTTTTTTCACAAATAAGAATATTAGGAATATGCTTATTGTCTATAATAACTCATTTAGTGTTTTGCTGTCTATCAATCATAGTAACTCTCATTGGATGTCTTCTGCTGCTGGGTAAATGCATGGAAGAATCAATAGAAAAGCAAAATGGAAATACCTTTTTTGAAAGTAAATTTAAAAATAGACAGAAAATAAGTTATTTAAATGTGACATGATAACAACCAATTAAACCTTAAAACTACCATAATTAAAAGATTAATATTTAATCAATACATATTTATTGCTATAGTTTCAAGAGAAGTCAAAATATTGAAATGAGATAAATTGGTGGTTAAGCATGTAATACTAGAATTTGCTGAAGTGCTGAATGTTGGCAGCTGTAGTTTCTTCTGTCTGTGCAGAGAAAGCACTTCTTCATTTCACTTTACTCAGGTCTTCTTATTTTCAGTTTATACAGTTGGATTCCCTTCAGTAACTCATTCATTCAAAGCTGGGGAATTGATAGGACTTGAAAAAGCAAGTAAACATGTTTTCATGTTTGCTATGACTCGGGCAGGAGAGTCTTAAACCTACTAGTTCTATACACTTGGAGGTCATGGTAATCAGATGTTTATTTCACTAGCTACAGGTAGTGTTTTCTTACATATTCAGCAGGTTAATATAGTTTGATTTAACAAATTAAATTATTTTAAGTATTGGATATCAGGATTTTTAATTGAAGTATATTGCTCTTCAAAACCAAATTCACACTAAATCATAAGGAAAAATAATCATCAAATGCCCGTCATTCACCATTTTCTAGTCTTATGAGATGTTAAGATGTAGGAATAACTAAGTAAATAAATAAATGTTAATCTATACAATTGCTTAAATACTCATGTAGTGAAACAATATAGAATCAAACACAGATTTCTGATGGGACGGTGATTCTGCAGACTATGGCGTTCCCAGTAGGACCGTGGATACGTGCATGGTATTGTAACAGTCCCCAGTTTAGTCCTCAATTGTATGCCATGTAATGTCCTAGAAGGCAAAATGAAGTATCAATTTAACGTGAAGTCAGTTATTAGTTATCAGTCTGAAACTGATGCCTTAAATCATTTTGGTATAGATCTATCAACTCTGCTTAATGATGTGAATAAGGATATCAAAATTACAATTGAATATATTTGCTTTACGTGGCAAAAAGTAATCCCACTTAAGGAGTGTGACTAATTAGTACGGGTTTGCTGTGATACTGCTCCTCATGCATGATTCTTTTTTTGGCCATGCTGAGCTGCAGTGTGAGGAACAGTATCACAGTGAGGCACTGGCCTTTGCTCCATTGAGAATTAGTCAATGCCTTCACACTAAAAAAGACTTGAGATTTGTTTTCATGGGGTAACTAGTTTTGTTTTGATTATCTCCCTTGGTAGGAGGAAACCTCAGTGCAGTGCCAGACCCCTGTAACATTCCTCTTGATCTTTTCTGCAATCGAACATATGCTTCTGATCCCGAAATGGAGCAAGTTGTCATGCTGACGATGGTTGGAATGGACGCTATGAAGAGTGCTGGAGAGCTCCTTCACCAGATCCTTCTTCCTGGGTGCAATAATCAGTCTCAGAATGCAGGTGATCCAGGCTCTTGGGGAGGGCTGTAGAAGTTGGTCAGGAAAGTTTATCCTGTCTAGCTATTTTTATCACAGCAGGAACATTATGAAAAATGTGGTGAAAGGGGCCTTGGGAAGGAGGACAGTTTTCTTTTGCTTACCTGCCTAAAGAACTGAAGAATTTATTGTTGCTAATTAGTCATGGGCAAGGCCACTTTTCATACTGCAAACAGCTCAGGTGGGCATAATTTTCTTCAGAGAGTGTCGAATTAGTTCAAGGATGTGCTTAGGCTTACTAAGTCTTTTATGTAATCCAGAGCATCGTGTCTCTCCCGAAGTACTGGGAGATAAAGCAGCGGTGTAACTGGGGCACAGCAACAGGAATTCAGCAGTCACAAACTCTGTTCTGTCCACTGACGCCCTTTGTGATCAGAACCAAGGCATTTCACCAGTTCATGCTTCATTTCCTCATGCACACAGGAGGAATAACGACACTATCCCCTGTGCTAAGCGCTTACAAATGCATGAAGAGCGCTGTCAAGTGCTAAGCAGGATGATGATTTTATATAATTCCATGATACAGATGGCATCAAAGTGTACAGTTGGCAGGAAGTGTACAGTTCTGAAGGGCGGAAGTCTGGCACATTGACTTATAGTATGTTGTATCCTACTCTTTTGAAACAATACTATGGAGTAAGTTCTGTATCACGGTAGGAGAGGAGGAGATTCTAGCTGACAGAAACTTCCAGCAACAGGCACTCATGGATTGAGCCCTTAAATATCTTGCTACGTTGGAAGTAAGACTACTTTACAAACACAACAACATTTAAATTACTTTACAGACAAGTCAGCATTAAATTGTAGCTTATTACTATGATGAATATAGCTTAAAATGGAATGTTGTGAGAGGTGGTAAAGGATCTATACCTATGGATTATACTGTGTCAAAGCACATTGTTACCAGTGCATTCCCCTTCAACTCTTCTCCATTAGCTGTGTTCTCTAATCAAATCATGGCACTTATTCTCTGTGACTCCCTGTTGATTTCCCAGATAGCCCATTTTTTGTTTTCACTGTGAAATAATTTCCTAGCATTTGTATCTTGTGGGTTTTCCCAGTATATTTCTATATCTGCATTACAGTCCATTTTGGATGCAACAGGGGGCAAAGTCAAAGTAGCTTTGGAACTTATTGTCTAGTAAAAAAATCAATGTGAATTTAGTACACTTGTCTCCAAAAGAAAATACAGCTTCTATGAAATAGCTGCTGTCAACTGATGCTAAACAGATTTCTCTTGACTTGCAGAAGAACCCGATGCAGGATTTGAGCTCCTAGGTCTCAAGTGGTTGCCCCACCTCACTCGATGTCAGGCCAGAGAAATAACCCCTTTTGAGGTTGGAGATACTTCCTGGAAAAGAAGCCTTGATATACTTATGTCAAACCCAGTCCTTGTGTGTGCATTACGGCGGATCAATGCCTTCAAAGTTCTTGCAGATGCATTGAAGAGATTAACGCAATGCAGGGAGAAGCTAAGCAAAAGTGGCAGTCTTCTACAGACAGTAATGGCCTTGACCTCAGAAGTGACATTCAGACAAGCCATCCTCTTCTTCACAGAGATGGATTTTGTAACTGGTAAGACATGTTTTTACTGTTTATAATGTCCTCAGGTATAAGGTGTTTGGCAGTTTATTGAACTTGGACAAAGGAATCCACTACTATGGGGTTTTCTCAGGCACAGAAAAACTTAATAATTTGGGGTTAAATTCTGAATAATAATGAGGGATATTAAATCAGCAGGAGCCAGCTGAGGTCATCTACAAGTTAGCCTATTAATTTAATGTGGCTACGCATGGCCTGGTGCCCTTTCTGAAGATTTTAAGGTACTCCATAAATACTAAATATGTATTACAGCAGTTGGCAGGACCAGTAAACAATACTACGCATTTTGTAAATGAGAGAAAATGGGAAACAGAGGCCAAGATCTGTCCCACCTAAATGTGGGCACCTAGTTGTGGTGCCTAACTTGTTGAGGTTACATTCCCTGACCTTGCCTCTATGCTCAGAGAGACAAAAGTACTACCAATCTATAAGAGCTGAAGAAAGCAGATTTCTTGAGAATCTCTTTTTATCCTAGAAGAGAATGAAGAGTTCATGAGGAACAGAAACCTTTGTTGTCAAAAGCTTCTCGGACTTCAGTGATATATGCTTGCCTTGATCTTTTGGCATAGTAAACCTGCTGGTTTCCTCCTGTAGCAAGAAATGTACAGCCACACCTCTTTAAATCCCTGTTCAGACTATGGTGTTATTGATACTGGAGGCTTTGGAGCAGCAGAGTATGAGCTCACGCTGTTTTCTAATGTGAAATATATTGGTATATCACCTCCGTTCTTGGGGAAGCCTGACTCCTCACACCTAAAGATAAAAAGTTCTGAGCCTGACAAGTTCTGATTATTCAGACACAGAGATAAATCAAGATTGTGGTAACACCATGTATCAGCTGAGGAGGAGTGACGCAGTTCCGTAAGCGCATTCATGCTTTGTAATTTATAGCTCTTCCCCTATCTTTTTGTGGGGAAGAAAGGTCCTTTCTTGTCAATGCAAACTTAGATGCTTGTGTCAAACACACACTGCTTACGTAGTGCAGAGTAACAAATTGGCGTTGATGAATAGAAAGAAGAAAATGCGATGGTGTTGGGAAAAAGATACTCAGTTTAATCTCACAAAAAGTTAGATGTGACAGTGAACTACGCAGGTGTTTTATGGGAGGTTGGAGAGGAGGCCTTCAGAAAAGAAGGCATTAGACATACCAAATTAGTGTATAAAACTTTTATAAGAATTCATGCATCACTGCCCTTCATTAAAGTTATCTGGAGACCAAAAAGCTGGATAAGAGGAAAGCAGAACTGTGAGATCAGGTTATTGAGGGATGTTGTAATCACAGTGCCAGCCTTTCCCACAAAAGCCATTGTCAAGAACAAAGGAGCATAGCTGAAGCATGACTTCAGCATCCTGCACTCTCTCTTTTATAAGGTCATTATATTTTTTTCCTCCTGTTTTGGTGGTTGTGGGAGGAACGGAGGGGTCTTTGTGATAGAGAATGGCTCTGCAATATTTTGCAGCTGGTAAAAGGTCTGCCATTTCCCCTGCTAAATAAAATCACCTTTGTCACCCCCACCCCCCCAAACAGTGAAGATCCCCCATCTGTGAATCTGTAAAAATACATCTCCTTCCTTTTACAGATGCACAACACCGCCCTGCTATGAAATATCTGCCACCACCTCGCAAGAGGTCCCGGGCTGAAGGTGAGACCAGAAGTATGCACCAGTTGCCTCTCTGATAAAATCAAATAATTTTATACTCTTTGGACAGATTGAAGGAAACTATAACTCTATGTCTGCTGTCAGAGGGACTAATCCCATCAAAAAGATGAGTTTCATTATGTTTTACAGAGGGGTAATGGAAGCCTAGAGAGGTGAAATGTGTTGATCACGATTGCCCAACAAGCAAGTGACAGGAATTGGAGCGGAATGCCTGTTTCTGAAGTCTCAGACAGGGGCTCTGTCATTTGCATTGCAGTGCCACCGAAGTTACCACAGACTCACAGATCCTAGAAGTTCTTTCAAATAACCCCAATACCAAAGAAACAAAATTAGTTCACATCCTCACAGTACCAAAAAGTTCTGAGGCAAGTACCTCAGAGTTGGTTTCACCTTCTATATTTACTCTTATTATTCCAACAAAGTAAAAGACAGACACGCGGAAAGAGAAAAGGTCTCATTAAAAGAAAAGAACACTTTGGCTAAATACCTTCCAGATACATTGCGCTGGCAAATAGAAATATATGGATTTCAGATGGTCATAAATACAAAAAAATGGTAATTTTGTTTTGATGAACAGATTTAAGTTTTCTATTTTATCTACCTTGCATGTCACACTGGTTAAATTTGCCAATCAGTGGAAAAAGAAGTCCTTTATAAATCTGATGCAAGCGTCTCCTCATTGCACCCCAATCCTAGGTAACTTCTCAATTCACGTGTGCCTTAAGTTTTCCTCACCTCTCCAGGTCACTGCAGGTTTTGCATTAGACTGAAGGAAACATTTTTTTATAGGCTTTTGTCATAAGTTCTGACTCACCAGACTCCTTTTATACTGCTTTGCTCTTACGAAGAGCCACTGAAGTGACCATTCCTGGATGCTTGGGGAATGTCAGTGAGGTTTTATCAGCAGAGCTGAGGAAAGGACTGAAAAACAGATCTGGGCTCAGTAAGTGTGGAGTCAGAATACACAGCCCTTCTTTGCTTCTAAGGGCACAAGAGAGGACATTAAACAAAACTCCTGAGTTTCTGGAACTTAGACCAGAAACAAGGTAGCTTCTAACTTGACTGTGAAATATTTGGAGCACAAAAGTAGCTTAAAACCACTGTTAGCCACTCCCTGAAATACACAGAAAAGGTAACCAAGAGTCAACATGATTTAGTACTTGCAGTCCTTTTCAGCACATACTATTTGGCTTACTGGAGAAGTGGTAAGTACTACATCTCCCAGGGTGTCCCAATACATCTGAATGTCTGAAATCAAGCCATGCATGCCCAGTATAACACTTTAAAATAACAGTGTGCTGTAGCAATGTTGGCTGCAACATTCTCAAATCATTGTCCCAGAACATGCGTATCGCTTACTCAAATCTGTCTGCTTTTCTTGTTTAGTGGGAGAGCGCCAGAGATGCCATGCAGAATCACTGTTTACCTACTTGCAAACAGGTGAAAGAAGAGCAAATGGGAAAATGTGGTTTGATAAGAACTCTGTGGAACTAAGTCATCTAGATGTATCAGCCAAAAATGAGCAAAAGGGTTATACCAACTTTTCCCTTAGGCTTGAATATGGGCGGTGGTATACACTCTCTTTTCTAAGCATGCCAGGAAATCTGATATTTGCTTCTCTTGAGTTTACGCTTATTTTAAGCCATGCGCATATCTAAAGTAATGTATATAAATAGTATATAAAATAAACGGTATCTTTTACAGATACACTATGAAATCAAAGCCTATATACTAATTTTGTGGGGAAAAAAATCATTGGCTGTGAGGAAGTGATCTAAAAATACTACAAAGCAGAAAAACATGACAAAGACCAGGCAACGTGGGCAAAACTGGAAAGACCACTAAACAGCCAGAATTGGACATGGAAATCAGGCACGTCTGAGGGCTGCCAAACGGCACCTCTGATAACTCATAGAGACTGTTCCATTGATAGGCAGTGGTATTTTCTTGAACAGTTGTGACTTGTAATCACCAAGGAGAGAAAACCAACTCTAGGTGGCAAGGTGTTCCACCTGTTTTCAACACCTGTCTTTGACCAGACCTAGGTGGCAAAGTAACAAATCCCTCCTGAAGTGTCTAAAGTCCATAAATACATAGTGATTCATATACCACAAAAATGAGAATATTTGCCCAGAAACGTAGCAGATGGTGAGTAAAACATCTTGAGGACAATGAACGCTTATGTAACGGTATGCAGTGAAGATTGCCATTCTGCATGCAAGCAGCTGAGTGGATCTGAGCCACTTGCTTCTGCACTTGCAGGCTGTTGCTATGGCACTTAAACCTTTCTGTTCAAGAATGATGTGAAGAACGCAGCAGATCTTTAAAGGAGGGCTCCTTGCATGATAAGGGTTAAATTTCCATATCAGGGCTGGGGACTTTTTATTTTTGATCCCATATTTCTCTGTCATGAATCAGCAACAATGCTCCTTGCCATTTGAAAATAACGGTATGCATTAAATTATATGTAGTATTGTTGATGCTTCGTTGCACCGACATCTGTATAATTAGTAGTGGGGTGTACAGGAAACATAAAATGACGTTTTATGTATGCAAACAGATAATCATGGATCAATTTTAGCAGCCTGCAGTACTGTTACCTCATGCTTCATACTAATTGACATGGTTAGGCACCAGCAGTTAATGGGTCCTAGCTGACTGGTTCCGACACTACAGTTGCCAATAAATCTTCCAAGGATGTTATTAGGATAAAAATCTTAACAATATTCCTAGTAGTAAGGTTCTTTAGATTAATGAAACTAATAATTTGAAAACGCTGTCATTTAAAAATTAAATTTATATATTTGCTGCCTTTTAATACATTTTGTATCATCAAATAGCAAAACTGTCTTCGTCTGTTTTCTGTTTCTCATAGCACACAGAGTGCTGCACCTGGCTGGCAGCTCTGCTGGGAGAGCTTTGTCAGAAGCAAAAAGTTTTTGCTGAAATTTCAGTTTTAGTAAACATTTATAACATTAATTGGGACCTGTCATGCTTGTTAGTGCCTCTCTGAAACATAGCTCTAACACAGAGATACAGAACACTGAGAGATAAACTGTGAGGAATAAGAATTTAATAGCTGCCTTAAGGATTATATCACATAACCACCACAGTTCACATGAAAAATGTAAAAGGGAATATTTTATCCCTCTTAAAACATTCATATATAATATAAAGGATTGAGTCTTATCCTACAGACCTGCCACAAACTTTTTGACTCAGAGCAGATTTCCTGCCCCGCCCCCCACCTCAATCTACAAACCTAGACTGTTTTAGATTTTTTTTTTAAACTAAAAATCAAACAAAACAAAGCAAATGCAAAGATCCTATATGCACAGGGGTTTTTTATGGACTTGTTCAAATTTTTATGAACTTCATGCTAGCTTTTAGATAACCCTCTTCTACAGATGTCTGTCCAAGCTAGTAAACAAATATTGCTGTATGTTTTACCTCCGTTTTTAGGAGCGGCTTTGAGTTTCACTAGTGTGCTTTGTTACAGGAGCCCAGATTCTTTGCACAGTGCTGCTGATCAAACCTGGTGCCTGGAGCCATCGTCTTGCAAAGATCCTTGGAAAACTACACCTAGAAAAATTCAGTGTGGTTGGGATGAAACACATAAACCTGGAACCAGACATTGCCTTAGGACTCCTTTCCTCTGAAGTGAAACAGGTTTGTTAAGAAACCGGCAGATCTGTGGCTACACTTAGGTTTAGAGTGGGGAAATACATTAGCTGGTGAATAATCCATTCCTGAAAAAAAACAAAAATTGCCATCCAGGATTTCTGGGTGGTTGTTAGAAGCGAGCTATATAGAACAATCAGATCTGTATTGGTATCGGACACAAAG
Source organism: Phaethon aethereus (assembly GCF_964289735.1). Classification (NCBI taxonomy): domain Eukaryota; kingdom Metazoa; phylum Chordata; class Aves; order Phaethontiformes; family Phaethontidae; genus Phaethon; species Phaethon aethereus. Next base: position 17,217,815 of record NC_138591.1, read on the forward strand.
AAAGCTGGCATGCTGACAGGTTTTTTTATTGAGTGCCATATTGAAGCAGACCTGGTTTCTCTAACACACAAGTTTGGAGGATATGGGCAATACAGACTTCCCAGGAATCTGTTTAGCTGCTAATTTGCAATGCTGACTCTTTAACTGCAAAGCAGGTGTCCTCTCTTTCTTCCCCAAGGTCATTTCAGGTAGGGCACATCTAAGGAGCATACCACACCCTCTGCATGTGTGCCTAATTTTCCTTCTATGTCTTTAAACCTGGGAGCTGGGAAATGTTCAATGCACTGCTAGAGAATATATACCTCTGGAGCCCTGTTCCCTTATATTACATTACATTACATATACCGCTGAATCTCTGTTCCAGAGGCATGTGTTCAAGAGTCTGTAAAAATAACCTGCAAAGAGAGAAAATTGAGTTACTGTCATTTCTAATGTCTAATAGACAATGAAGAGGGTTCTTAAATCTTGGGGTGTTACCAGTTTTTGTTAGCTAAAAATAGATTTATGTTTCTGCTGATTTATAGCATTAGAATTTTTTTTTCCCCAACCTGAAATATCCTGAGATGGGTTGTAAAGAGATTGTGAAAGCCAGGAAACTGAAAGCTGAACATTTTAGAGGAGTTATGTGTTTGCTTTCATGAAGAAATTTAACCAATTAACTCTTACACAAAAAAACCCTTTATAATCAGTATTGCTCTTGGGTTAAGTTGGGAGAGTTTATAGCATTCTCTCGTAGAAATCCTTAATAGAGTCTTCCAGAAGAAGACAGGAACATGCCAGGACAGTGTTCTAGTGTAACCCTCAATCAGGAACAATTAATACCTTCTGCATGATAGCAAAACAATGGAGCACAAGCATTTGATTTTTAAATATCTAGAGACCACTGGTAAGAGGGATATAGCAGCTATTAGATTTGATGGGGAAGTGCTTTCCAATACAGCTTTAAATCGTGCAACTAATTGATCACCTGAAACAGAAAACATTTTTAAAGATCCAAATGTCTACCTCTGGAAGTAATGTAGATATATGCGGGGTAAATTTGAAGAGAGGTTCTTTCATGAAAATTTTCTCTTACTTGTTTTTGGTGTTAGCTCTAACACACGAGAGCAGCTGTTGAGCATTGATTTTTGTTTCCTTGAAGAGCTGGTGACTAATGAGTTTTAAAATTACAGACTTTGGTTTTTGTTCGTGGAAAAAAAAAAGCAGGTTTTGAAAGTGAGAAAGCAGAGATAATAGACTGCATTTGGCAACGGGGAACGGACAGTAGGAAATGATTTTTCTGCTCCTTCTCATTTTTAGAAAACATCTGAAAGTCTTTTACTCATGAGGGCTGAAAAAGGCTGAGCTGCTGAGATAAGTAGGTAGATTTTCAAAAAGCCTCAGCATGCTTCAGGGACCGGGTTATTCTGAAAATCTGGCTTGTGTTACAATGGCAGCTGGTGGGAACAGAACTATTTTTCACAGCTGAATTTCGTATAAAGCACTTGACATGGAGGGATGTTCATTGTTTCTCAGTTTAGGGGACAATGGGATACAGTGCTGTTATTGACATTAGGCTTTTAACATTGGGGCAAATTGATGAAATTTAGCATCTCCTGTTGAAGAATGTGGAGCCAGTGTGTCTGACACTTCTAGAAATTCCGTCTAGGGTTTTTTGTCTCCTTTTCACCCAGAGCCTGATCCAAAATCCATCTCCAGAAATCTCTAGAAAACTCCCACGTGTTTGCTCAGCGATGTGCCAGGTTTTTTTTGTGTATATGATAGCGGACTTGGGTTCTGTTCCCTGGTAGCAAGACTACCTAGCTTCTACTTCCTCTCTTAAATGAATTATTTACATGCACATTGACAAGTATCCTCAGCAACATGATTTCAGACACATGATTGCTTTTTCAACTTAAATACTAACATCCAGCTTCTAAGTAGCTTCTGGCCTTTGGCATACAATAATGGATTGGCCTGCTGTTTGCTGAGGTTATCTAATCACAGGAGCCGTGATAATATTTTTATCTGAAGTTTAATAATAACTTAGAAAAATAAAGGTCGGGTAAATAGAGCTGACACTGTCTTCTCAGCTCCTAGCATGACCTGTTCATGTTCAGACTGTGAGAAGTGACTGCTTCTAGAGGGAGTTCTGGCCATGGAGGCTGTATCTCCTTTCTGCGCTTATCCAGCAGATCTGGTCCTGCAGAGAGTCACAGTTTTGGATGCTAGCTAGAACGCTTGATTTTTACAGTGGGACCTGATCATTCTGTTGGGGACTACCTGGTATGATTGCCTGCAGTAGCAGGTCACTGGACTCAATAACTTGATGGATTCCCTCCAGTGCTATCCTGTGATTCTAACGGTAGAGGCAGAAGAAGAATTTTGCTGCTTTTTAATCCCATTAGTCCTCCAGAGCCAGCACACAGCTGGAACTTCCTCTCTGTGTGCATCAACAAAATTGCTCACTGAATTCAAGTCAGCTGCACATGTGCAATCTCGCCGCAGCTGCTCGGGTATCAGCAAGGACGCAGTTTGAAGACGGTGCAGAGGCAGGGTGTAAATAAAGGCATCGCTTGGCTGGCAGAGTCTAGAGCGGATGTGAGGAACTATCAGAAAGAAAAAAGTCACCTTGACTCCCTGACACTGTCGGTAGCAATTAGAAACAATGTCATCTTTAACCCGAAGTCTGCACGTTTGCTGGGGAACAACTGAAAGACAGAAAGCAGGCTTTTGTTATGTAGATCTAAAAGCACAGTTTAGAAGCTCTGGAACAAAATAATTTTGTTTATTATGGTCTGTTTAACAGAAACTGTGTCTCTGAGCATTTTCTTTTGCAGATGTTTCTGACAGGGATGAACGTTGTTATATTATATCCAGTCCTTTTGAATGTTTTCATGAAGTCATCATCACTGTTTTTCATCTCCCAAAGAGAAGGCCCTTAGAAAAGTGGATTACATATTTCTTTAACAAAAATTTTCAAGCAAAAAAGGGTTTATTTTGTGTTATACAGAACTGAATGAATGTCAGAATTTTGCAGTATACTCACAACATGATGAAACTCTTCATCCTCATCTACACAGAGGTCTCTTATCACAGGAGAGCCTGTGAAACTTGCCTGTACCTTTTGCAGGTGCAGGCATGCAATGTGACTGACATCCCGGCATTTCCTTGCCCTGTATTTCCATGGGGTGGGAGGATTGACAAATATCACAACTTGTATGAAATCCCTTACTTAACCAACCAATTTAAGAATGAGGCTTTCTCATGGATCATTTTGCATTTTCAATACAGGGGAGAGTATCGGGATTGAGCCAATGGTTTTCAATTTATAGCCTAATTTAGAAACACAGTTTAGGAGGAATGTGAGTGAGAGGACATTTGGGTCAAAGTCAGTGAATGGTTTCATATGATAGAAAAGCAAAAGAGTCCTCGAAGTATTTTGTCTCCATATTTTTAAGTGCAGTGATGGGATTTTTTTTTTCAAAATGTTTTATCTAGAGCATTGCCATATTCTGGTGCTTTTAGAAGATTAAAAAATGGAGGAATTAAAACCTTTAGGGGGCTGAACAATGAATCAAACCATGGTTTTCCCCCTTGTTTTCATTTTCTCAAAAACTGGGGGGGGGGGGGGAAGAAATAACTATGGGTTGGTTCAGCCAGCGAGTTGAAAATGCCATTTTTTGTAAGCTGTACGGAACATACTGGCGTGGAGCTTCTCTGTGGCATGCGTGTTGCTGCACTGTGGAGTGCACGGAGCCAGAGCCGAGTGCTCCTGCCACTTTATTAAGATGAAGAGGGGCAGGAAGGCGGCAGCCTGCAGCTGCTATGGGCACCCTGACCACATGCTCAGTGGAGACACCTGCAACAAGCCCGGCTTTCCAAGGCTTTGCTTAATTAAAACAGTCAGCGAGGCTGTGAGTGCTCTGCTGCCCCTTGATAGCTTTCTGCCCCAGGCACTTGCTGCCTTTCCCTGTGCTTCTCAATCATTACGTCTGTCTCCAGCCTACAAATCGGACTTTTCTCACTGGTGCAGTAGTCCTGATCCCACCTAGTGTGTGAACTTCTACCACCCTCTGGGAGAAGCTGGGCTGTAGCAGCGGGGTGGGTGTAGGGGTCCTTCCTTTCGTGAATTCGAAAAGTTCTGGTATTTGTAGTCCCTCATTTTATATCAGCAGAAGAATTAAATGTAGTGTTTACGACCCTGTTGATATTGCTAATGTCCATTGGTTCCACCCTATCCACGTGTTGCATTGAAGGTACTCTGAGAAGAGTATTGCATAAATCAAAGGTTCAGCAGTAGACAACTAAACTGCATAGTAGCAATTAGTTCTTGTCTTTACCTCCTGAAAATGAACTCCACCTCCAGTACCTAGCCTGTACAGATATGCAGAACAAGCTGCAGCACAAGGCTTTCTTGTCTTTTAGAAATGGGATTTTGTTTCCTTTCTTACTAAAAGATTTGAGGAAATTACTGCTAAAGTTGTTTGTATGTGTAAAAATTACCGTTGGCCGATCTATGACTATGACCACAACCTGCTACGGCTTAAGCTCAGTGCTTAACTTTTTGTTTAGGTTGGGGTGGGAACTGACCTCCTATTACTTGGTGGATGTCACAGAAAATACTGGCTTGGTGACCGTGGTACATACTCTGGAAGCTTTGCCTGCAGAGACCGCTAGCATGTATATTACAAAGAGGAGAAAAAGCAAGGAGTAATGGCAGACCTGTTTGCTTCAAACAGGGGATGGGTCTAGCCAACGAGAGCTGGGATCAACCCAACGCTCACCAACACTGTTCATTAGAACCTGTTCCATCTCTGTTATTTCTTTTCAGGATCCTGCTGTTTTAGAAGCTCATTGTACCTACCTTACCTCAGGCACTGCTCTCGTGCTGTGTCTTCAGAGGCCAAATGCTGTGAAGAAGCTGATAGATTTACTGGGACCAGAGGATCCTAAACTAGCCCAAGCACTAGATCCGTTCCTCTGGAGGGCTCAGTATGGCATCAGCACAGTCCAAAATGGATTTTACGGTAGGTTTTTGTAAAAGAAAAGTCCAAAGGCCTCAGATATGCTAATGGGAAAAATATATTATGTACTGTTACCTCCTGCATTGTCAATACAGATCTAGCCTTGGCAGGCAATAGAGACCGTTATTCCCTAGAAAGCTTTCATTGTTTTCTTGGTGGCTGAGCTGAGTATATCTCAAACTATGAAACATTCTCCCAGATGTTATATTAAAAAACAAGTTTTTTCCCAGAACAGCCCTAGATCTGTCTTCCATCCGAACAGATTTCCTTTGATCTTTTTCACTGCTTGGTCATTTTGTACTTTTAGCTTGGTTATTTTGTAATTATCCCCAAGAACCCATCTGTCTTCTATCTCCTTGTGAGTCCCCTCCTGATAACTTCATAACCCATTGGCCAACTGCAACCAGATTTCACAGAGGGATAAAAGACTCCAAGATACTGAGTAACATCTCGAAACATTAATGACTGGCTAGAGAGAGGTCATCAAAAATTGCTCCCACTGCGGAAGGCAGGTAAATTCAGCTGTTTTCCATTTGGAGAAGCTGTTGACAGCTGGCATGTCAGCAGAGGCACGCCAGCTGGTCAGCATCCTCACTGTGCTGAACCAGTCACAGTTTATCTGCCAGCAGGGAGGGAACTAGGATGTTGCAGTGTGTATGTTGGGTGGGTGGGATGGGAGATAGCTGAGAGTGTGGGTGAAGGATGGGAAGACGGGAAGTATTTCTGGAGAGAGTGGCCTATAGAGAACCAAGGGCATTGCTGGAGGGGGCCTGGGCTATTGCCACAAGGAGGGAAGGATGTAACTAAAAAATTCATAAGGAATTAAGCGTCATTAGTTCACTGCCCATGAACAGTGTTTTTCCTCAGTGTGGTATGGATCACACTAGATGTAGTTAAAAGAATATAAAAATAATAAAAGGAGTAGTTTTCTGTAAACACAGGTGAGCTAGCAGGCATTGTATGCCTTCAGGTTCCAGAACTTTCCTGTCAATATCCATAGGATTATTTGGCTCTTTCTGTTGTGTTCTGTGCTGCCAAATCACTCCCTCTTTTCATCCATATCAAGTGATCTTTTGAGGAGAACTGGTAGGGTATGCAGTAGCCACCATGTACAGCTTGGGGAAGAGAATCAAGCCTTTGATGTAGAACCTTTTTTTTATCAGATATGATCATAATCCTTAGGACCAAGACTAAACTGAGAGAGATATCTCTCCATGATTACTCACAGGATCTCTTTTGTGGGTGTGAATGAAGAGCAGGATCTACCTACACAAAAGAAATGATCAGGGCTCTTCAGACAATACTTCTCCACTGCTTCTTTTGCTCTTGATGGATTGTGTATCCAGGTTGCCTTGAGAATGAGAACTCATCAGTCATGGCTAAGAATGGGTGATATAGACCCAAAATTTAAGATACCCATGTTAGAGTATCCCTATCATAACTTAGTTAAGATTAGTTTCTATCAGCAAGAGAGACTGAGCCTCATTCTGTCTTTCACTGGGAGTCACAGAGAGCTCACTGTGTTAAAGAAACCCTCAGATGCCTGCTTAGGGATTCCCTCCAGATCCTTTCCTGCCCTTCCTTCTAAGACTGAGCTCAGCACAGAGGCGAACTAGCTGGCCACCACTTGCCCACTGAGACCAGATTGTGCATTGTGTTGGAACCAGCTATATGGCTGGCTCACAAAGCCATTTTTGCACACATTCAATGAAAATGGGTGCAGCTTTAGCTAATGCACTCAGTAACTCTGACTCAAGAATCTGATCCCACTGCTATGCCAGGGAGGTGTCTGTCCATGAGGAGAGGAGTGTTCATAACCCTTTGCACCTCCAAGAGCTTGTTCTCCAGTAAGGGTGAAACATTTACCTACAAGTTAAGCAGGAAGAGCTTCACCATTGCATGAGTAATCATCTGGGGGACTGTAGAAGACCATCTTCCTTTCCTAGGAGGGAATACCAAGCTTTCTCAGTTTTGCTCCAGCTGAGGAAGTTCTCTAGTTAATGCCATCTTGCTGAAGTAGAGCAAACTCTAGCTGTGCCTTCCTCCTGAAGAGACTGGGGAAATTCAAGTAAGATGAAGACCAGGTTCCAGTGACACAGCTGAACCAAGTCATGCAGTTTTAATACTCTGAGGCTCAGCTGCATAGGTAAACCTGCACTCCTCGCATTTCTTCTGGGTTTTATGAAGTCATTGTGTAGTGCTTTTTCTTGAACCCAAAGAGCTCTTATGCATGCATCTTATGCAGTCTTATACCTGGAGCAAAGTGAGAATATATGTTGCTAGCTTTGGGAGCATTTGTGTCCTCTGTAATGTCAACAATGATTTAAACAAGGAAGATTTGACACAGAAGTACATAAAGGATACAGCACGACTTAATACACTGGTGACTTATGCAACCTTAGGTCTGTAAACTACTGCATTGAGGACTCTGGCTATACAATACCTAGAATTATGAAGTTCAAACAGGGCTGAGTGCTCTAAGAGCAGTAAGACATGATTCTCTGAATGGGTAGCCTGCAAAGGTGATAATATTTCAGAGGATATTTGCATTTTGTGTATTTGTATCCCAGAAGCATGGATCTGTGCCAGCACATTGACAATCTATCTGAACTCCAGTTATTATATAGAAATAGCTTTTCCTTCTCTAACATTTTCCACCCACGGATCTCAAAACATTCTGAATAGTGCTTTATAACACTGTTGCTTTATAGGGAAATATTCAGATGCTAAGCCTGGAGGGACCTCTCAAGTCACTGAGCTCAGTTAATTCTCTCACAGACAACCCCATCATGTATTCCCTTTTGTAAGCTTCCACCCCAGTTGGATCGTTGTTACAGAACTTCACTGCTCTGGTAGCTAGAAATCTTCTCATATTTTCAAACTTAAATATAGTCATATACAGATTGTATTGATTTGTTCTTGTGTCAATACCTGTACTTTAATTTTAAGTAGTTCTTTTTTCTTCTCTGACCTTTTCCACCCTGATGTGTTTATCAGAAATCAGATTCCTTCTCAGCTTTGTGTCATGTTGGGTCAAACAAGCCAAGGCCTTTTAGTTTTAACTCTTCAGATGATTCTCCATTCCTTCAGTGATATTCACGTTCTCTGTACCTTTTCCAGTCTCAATTTACCTTTCATGACTGCAGGTGAACAGAAAAATATACTGCTGTCATCAATATCTCAATTCTGATTTCTGTTGTAAACAGAAATGAGACCTACATTATTATTACTAAGCACAATTGTTTTACTAACTGGTAGCTCCTTCCCATTCAGTAAGACCAGCCTGATGTGATCCAGAAGCAAGGGAACAACAATGGGGGATTGGAGCTGGTATTGAAGAGTTTCACAGGCTCCTTAACATGATTCCCTTGACTACATTGTTAGGAAATGGAAGGAGTCTTGTTTATATCAAGAACAAGCTGAGTGACAATAGGACAGAATCAAAATACCAAGGCAGCAATGGAACTATCCTAAATATAATGGTTTTAAATGTTTGCTATTACTGTACAGAACAGCTGGCCTTTAAAGCAATTACTTCAGTAAGTTGCACATCATCAATCTCTCAGAAAGATGAGTGTGAGTCTAGAGAATGTTTAATTCATGGCTTGAGAGAATCTTCTCATTGTATTTGTCTCTCAGGCTCCAAATCCTATCAAATAGCTGTCCGGGATATGAAGCTGTTTTTCCCAGAAGGGCTGTGCTGCACCGAGTGTCAGACGTTAGAGGAGGAAGAGGTAGGATTCTCCCTTTCCTCAGAAGTATCCTGCTGTGTCAGAGCAACGGCTTTGGCCCTGCTATCCCATGACTTCTTTCCTGTTATGCTTTAGATAATGCTTTTTTTGCTGTGTTTCACCAGCTGCCGAGTTTTCCTTCTCCTGTGGATGTTCCTATCACAATGTGCTAACTTTGTATTGACCTAGACAGTCTCGGTGGAAAAATGCTTTTTCAGATATGTTTGTTCAGTAGCCTGTGCTGTAAATTCAGGAGGGCTCAGGGCTCATACTTTAGAAGCAAAGTTCCCAGACAGAGGCAACAATGCTTTGGAAGCAGGTCACAGGGAAGGATAGCGACATCATCAATGATTGCTAAGACACAGCTGGCCCAGAGGCTGTTTTTTTACCAGCTTTTCTCATGTAGCGTTCAGGAGTGGAGACAAAGTGGGATGGCTGATAATGTAACTCGCTAGTTGCCAAATGTCTCCCACAGAGTCTGTATACATCCGCACACTCACAGCATGGAGCACTGCCCTGTTTCTGTGACAAGGGTGCTGTCCCTTGTGCCCTGCCAGCAGAGATGCCAGCCCACAGCAATGAAAAGGGTGTAAGATATCTCATACTATACTATAAAGTACAGGCACTGTTTAAGAGCTGCTGGATGCCTGCATCCTTCCATGCCCGCAGATAGAGGCACAAAGACTCAGACTCTTGCCTCTTGGCTTGCATTGTAGGCAGTGCTGAGAAGCCTACCAGTACTGGTGTGGCCTACTCCTGCTCATCTGGCCCTTCACACTATGTAGCTGCTCGTCTCCGATTCAAACCGCTGTCATTTGCCAATGGCTAAAATGAAACGATAAGTCTTTCCTGCTCAACTGGTTTTGTATGTCACTTCTACTCTGATCGTTTTCTTCTCAAACCCAGAGTTTGAAATGATTGGGTTATGCCCAATGAAGGGATGGAAATTTTTGAGCCTTGCTATGTCCGTGTGGCACAGAGGTGACTCAGCTGAGTTAGTCCAAGGAGATTAGCTCTGGAACTGGAAGCAGCTGGCCACATCTGTAATATGCTTCACTAAGGTGGATGCCCTCCCTCTGCAACTCAGTCCAGAGCATCACGACCACGCTGTGCTGAGATGCATGGATGTGCCAGTTCATTCAGAGACAGAAGGGAGCCCCTACACACCAGTGTGGCACTGGATAAAGTTGTCAGACACTCATGGTCCTCGAGTTTCTGGCCCTGAAAAGCTGGGAGCAGAGACTGTAGAAAGATGTCTGGAGGTAGGACCTTTAAAAGGAAAGACATGATGCTGTACTGAATTAAGCCTCAATAAAAAAAGAATGCATGCAAAATGTTCTTATATCTCTAGACAAGCAGGTGTTTTCTAGGCTGGCAATTACAGAAGTACACAACACCAACAAGAGCTTCACATCTTGCCTGAATCAATACTTAAGAAGTGTTATCCTTCCTGATTAGGTAATGGTGTTCCCATGACTTGCCTTTCTCTCCTGCAGATTTATAACCTGAAACGTGACCCCGTAATCAGTTTGGAAATGAACAAGCAGCGCAAGATCATAAAATGTGAAACAGGTGCGCAACTCAGTTTATTGGGCTCTGAGCGACCATGCAGTCTTGGTAAGGAAATGCGTAACTCTTGTTATAGATTGAGACTGTTATTGATTAATTGGACAGAAAGATAAACCATCTGGTGGCAGCAAGATTTGTTATTGATGTCCTTTCAGAAGGGAGAGACAACTCTGAGCTGCAAACAGCTCCAGTGGAGTCCGACCATTTAACTGTTTACCTGCCAAGCCTTTCCATAGAATCACAGAAGGATTTGGGTTGGAAGGGACCTTTCAAGGCCATCTGGTGCAACCCCCTGCAGTGAGCAGGGACATCTTCAACTAGAGCAAGGTGCTCAGAGTCCTGTCCAGCCTGGCCTGGGGTGTTTGCAGGGATGAGGCATCGACCACCTCTCTGAGCACCCTGGGCCAGTGCTCCACCTTCATTGTGAAAATTTTCTTCCTTATATCCAGTCTAAATCTGCCCTCTCTTCATTTAAAACCACTATCCCTTGTCCTGTTGCAACAGGCCCTGCTAAAAAGTCTGTCCTCATCTTTCTTATAAGCCCCCTTTAAGTCCTGTCAGGCTGCAATAAGGTCTCCCCAGAGCCTTCTCTTCTCCAGGCTGAACAACTCTCTCAGCCTGTCCTCACAGCAGAGCTGTTCCAGTCCTCAGCCATCCACTGCTAGTGTTTTCATGGGTCTAAATATAGGGCTGTTCAGAAGTGCTGACCTTATCACCAGCAGAAGAACAAGCACTGTCAACACAGCTAGCGTAAGCAGCAGTGCACATTTCTCTGCTGAACTTTTACAGTGCGTTTCAACACCAACTTGGCTGCAGTGGTTTGCATGTCCATTCAAAGCCTGCCACAGGAGAGGCCAAGACACTGTAGGGATGGACGATTGTGAGACGTTTTGTTCTGCGAGTAGGTAAATAACAATTTATGCAGGGACTGCTTTTGGCAGTGTGGACATCTAACTCTCAGGAACTGGACTGAGATCTCATTCAGTTCCCACTAGCTGCTGAACAGCTGCCAGCTCAAAATGACTTCCAGTTATTGCTGGTCTGAATTTGATTTTGAGTGGAAGCTTCAGCAAGCCTGTCAGTTCCTTCAGATGCCTACAGTTTCCCTGGGGCTTTTCTGTTGATTTTACTTGATAGGCATGTATACAACACAGTCTGTGATGCAGGACCATATATGACAGGAGATGTAACTAATGCACAGGGATGGTTGGGGTATTGTGGATTAAGCCCAAGCCTTTATAAACAAGCAGTGACCAGGTAAAGCATCCCTGTAGTGTTCTCTGGGGAGCAGACATGGTTGAAACTGGGTCATTCTCATTCCTGTAGCTTGAGTTCTGATGTGACTGGCAAGCAGGAGGTTGGGCAGCTGAGAAAATGGTCCTGTGCTACACCTGATCACTGCAGTTGTTAATCCCAGCAGTACAACCACAAGATTATTGTGGACTGGCAGAAGAGTATGATAAAAATTGCTACAGAATTACAAACCACCACATCCTACCTTAAACCCTTACTGATACAGGACTTTTGGGCACTGACCCCATACCAGCAGGTGCATGAGACGGCACATGTACAGCACATGTAGAAGCGCAAGGAGGATGGTGGTAAGTCAAGGCCTTTGCCTTAACGACAGCATTAGCTGCTTGGTAGGCACCGAGTCACTTTTGTGTAGGGGGTCTCCGAAGGAGGATTTTTCCCAAGGTAATTATCAATGAATTCTTTCCGCTGTCTTATATCGCCTTTGGGCTATGCTCTACGCATGCTTTATGATCATTGCAAAAATCACAAATCCTCAGGCAAGTTCCTTTTCTTACATTGCACACTAATACATCAGAGACTGACTGCATGAAGGTTTAACTGCTGCCTGCGGTGAGGGCTGAGGCCTGTCTCGCAACATTACTGACTTTCCCAAGCTGTTCTGTGAATCCTGACACAAGAGATTGGCATTTGAGTGTATGTAAGAGCAGTTGTTTGAGATGACCAGGCTGTTCTTGCAAGTAGCCATCTGACCTTCTTGTCTGTGTAGCTGCAGAGATGTGATCATATTGCTGTGTTTCCTGTGGGGTATGTCAGCTCAAGCTGTGTTCAGAGTGCAAAACTGCAGTGAGAGGAAACTTGCAGGTGTTCCCAGTCTAAAATATCCTGTGTTGCTATTGCTGTCAGGCAGGGTATTTCCCCCATCAACTTGCGTGATGGGAAAGGACCAGGCCTGTAGCACAGGTCTGCTGAGACTGAAGCACTTCTTGATTTTTAGAAGAGATTGCAGAAAATAAAATAAAAAAATAGCTTGTTGTGGAAAGAGCTCAAGTATTCTGCAAGTTTTGTACAGCCCAGTGTTGGGAGCAAATCTCAAAATATGTGCCCCTAATTCCCTACTGCGTGAGGATCTATTTGCTTTGAAGATGTCTAAGCAGAGTAAAAAGGAAAACAGTGTACAGCCCTGATGTGTTTGTGTCTCAGAAAATGTATTTCAAAGAATTACTGTCCTGGAAAAGCAAGTACACGTGATCTCTGAACTGTCAGGCACGATATAGTAAGCACCTCCAGCAAGCCACACATCTTTCGCTTTATGGTCTCATCTTGGACACTAGAGGTAGCTCTTGCACACAAAGAAACCTCTGCTTTCAGCAAATAATTACCACAAAGCTGCTGCCTAATGGACGGACAGATTTATCATGAGGAAAATATGAACTACATTAAGTCTTACGTATGCTGATCAGAATTACATATTGGATTATAAAAGCAGCTGGATTAACAAATTTCTTTGCTTGGAAGAAATTAAATGGAATAGTATCTCCTGTAGCAAACCAGCAGTTGTCCTTGTCTGACTCCTGAAATGGGGTCATTACTGCTGTCTTGTGATCTCCGGATACGTACACATAGGCATACAGCAGTTTGACAGTTTGGAATGAGCAATTACATCTGTGAACATCGCAAACAATATAACAATGCCTGAGCGCCTCTGATCTTCCAGTTACTTGTCTGTGGCAGGGAAGAATTGCTTCGGGGGCTAACAGTTGTGGGGGGCAGATATAAAACAAGAATCTGTTGTGTTTTGACCTTTTCCCATCAGATCGGCCATTGCTTGATAACATCTGCCAAACCACTTGCCTCGTATTGCCTGGGATAATACTTCGGGGTTCAGAGCACCCACCTTATGTCGAACTGCTCGATCAGCTTCTTGGCAAAGATTTCATAGTGACTGGAGTACGCCTCACTGTCCTGGACGCACCACAAGCTCACTGCATCTCCGAGACACTAAGCAGGGCAAAGTGCAGTGTTGCAGCAAAGGTACGAGACAGCTGGAGTTGTACTTTGCTTCTTTTGCACAAAAGAAGAGCCTTTTAATGCCATGCTGTGCTAAGATATCCAGGCGAGCTCTGAGCAAACTTGCTTTGGTAGCAGTATTAGCACAGCACTGTATCTGAGCTCTAATACCACTGGTAAGTAATGTGGGCAGTGTGCCTTGCTAGCTAGTCCCTACCTTGTGTTCCTGTATCTCCGCTAGCTCACTGACACCTAACCTTGACATCAGTATGTGTGAACGTATCCTTAATGCGAATGGCACATCCCCGTTAAACATTTTATTCCATTCGCCTATCAGTGTGCAGTTGCTGCTGTTATGTATGTTCTGCTGCTATATCCTGTCTTGTTTCTCCAGATAAATACAGTTTCTATTTTCCTTTCCCTAATCGCACCCCATTAATCCTCTTCTACAATGCTAAATAACCCTTCCACTTTTTGGACTGTGCCCTGGAGTCCTAGGCAGGGATTTCATTTTGCTTCTCATTTAGTTGGTGCTGACAGCTCAAGCCACAACTCCTGCATGGGGTTTGAGCAAGTGTTCACGGGGCTTAAGCACGAGCTGTGCTTCTGGGGTGAGTGGGTACATTGCTTTCCCTCAGCAGAGTATCTGGCCCAAGCTGTTTTTGCAGCTGGTGTAGGAGAAGCCCACCATTTCAGGAACCTTACTAGGGTAAAGCAGTAAGGTAGAATATGCAGGGAAGTACTGTCAGGAGCACAGAGTAAACAAGGGGGGGAAACTACTTATACTGGAAGTAGCAACCAACAAAGGGCTGTCAGAGACACACAGCAGTGCCTCTGAAAAAATGCAGACAAACATTTGTGCTTCCAGCCTTTCAGTTATAAGAGTCTTAGTTGTTATCTTTAATAGGAACAGGTAAGATCTTTTCAGGTTGTGATTTTTTAAACTGACAGCATGCCTTTGAAGTACATCTGTATAGAATAGCAATTACACTGAGCATCCAATTAGTCTAAGCACTATCTTCTCCTGCGGTCCCCCTGAGGGATGCCATCCCTCTGCACACGGGAATGTGCACAGCTCTCTAGGAAGGACGAAGCGAATCAGCGTGTGGGAAGGAGAGCCATGGCAGCGGTACTGCTCTCCTGGCGATGGAAATGCTTCCTCCTGTCAGGGATGAATTACTCTGGGCAGAGCTGGCATGTTTCCAGAAGGGTCTGGCACTGCTGAGCCAAAGGTGAACATTACAGTGTTTGCGTTCCCTTGCCAGAAGGGAGATGGGCTCCTTCAAGCAATAAGTGTTTCTGCTACAATATCTCAACATTGACAGTTATCTCCATTATTCCTGCTTCCAGCAGACTTAGTGACTCAATAACACACCTAAGTAACCTGCTTATTTTCACTCTGAGAAGGGAACAGGAATAATAGTATGCCATAGGAGTGGGATAACTAACAGTTCAGACATGGTACTCTTTCAATTTGAAAGAGTCTGTGGCTTTGTGACTTTCATCCCCTCACGCAGCCCACAAGGAGTTATCTGTGCTGTCAGCGGTTCATCAGTGAGGCTTACAGACTTATTTAAGTGGATAGCAACACCAAAGCTCTGCTCTTCCCTCTCTTGTAGTGTTCCCTCTTAATGGATGGTTTGTGTCTGGTGCTAGCGGCACAGCGAGACAATGCGGTCATTTGCTTCAACTCCCTGCTGGACAGGTAAGTGAGGACAATATCGCTTTAACAGCACTGTCTCAACCCTCTGCTAGGGAGCTTGTGATCTGAAGGAGGGCAGCTGACTTTCTTCTCTGTAACTCACTTCCAGTTCAGACTCCCATGAGGTCAGGTGCCACTCAAAGGCAACATACTGAAGTTATGTTGTTGTTAATGCATCAATCCCACAGAGTGTTCCCCAGTTTCAAAAGTCATGTGTCCTCTACTCAGGACCTTAAATACTGAGCTGTGTTGTTTGTTAAGGATTTGGAGTGTCTGCGAGGCTTGGCGGCATGGTTCCACAAATACAGGGGATTCTCTGAAATAAGGGCTCACAGCGGGAATAGACCTGCTGAATCAATAAAATTCCTAGGAGAAATATCTTAGCAGATTCTATGTTTGCTGGGGCGGGGGGGGAACCCAAAACCAAAAAACTTAAAATAAATGCCAGAGAGCAAAATAAAAAATCAGCCTCTTAAATAAATTACCAGAAATGCTGGGTAGAGGATTTATAAGCCTGGTAAAACAAACAGAACTCCTCTACAGGGATTGATTAGTGAAAGAGGATGATTATCAGGCCAATTAACCCTCTGTCCCCCCCCGAGAGAAAGTTTCCTTACATAGGGGCTGGTATTTGGCAATGCGACGTGTGGTTCGTGCACATGGTTTCCTCTGTGTCAGGAAGCCAAGAGAGTCTTTTTTTCTGACACATTCGGTGTAGATCAGTCCAGCAGCCACACCGATAAGACTGTTGTGACTTTGGCTGTACCATCTGGAGGACTTCCAGATAACTGTCAATGCGACAGGAATAAGGAGTTCAAGGATGTTGGAGTTTACAAGCATCAAGGGGATCAAATCTGAACATCGGAGTTGGTAGACGCCTTGCAGTTCTTGTGCTTGGATGAAATGTTACGGTGCTCAGTCACAAGGCCACACCTGGGAAGAGTAGTCGGAACAAATTTAATCAGTAACTTTTCCAAAATGTTTTTATGCTAATGACAAAATTTAGACATTGCTCCCACTCATTTAAAATCACACCCCTGGGAGGCACATCCCAAACCTTTCACCCTGCAAAGTACAGCACTACGGGGAAACAAAGAGCAAGTTATCCAAGACCTTTCCAGTGAGTTTTCTCCCACTCTTTCCCTGGTTTACAGGAAAAAAGGGATCACTGCTGAAGGGCGTTGTGGGAGAGTGGCTGTCAGCAGAGTTGGCAGCTGGTACAGGATCCCCCAACTTTTTATTTTTCCTAGGCTTTTGCTCATCAGAGTCGTGATCAGCTGCAAGACAGTGCTTCTCTCTTCCGTAGGCTTAACTTGATATGTTTTAAGATTGCAGCATCCCCAGAGCAAACCTCGCGGTGGCTTCTCACTGCCATTCACAGCCAGCCAAGGGGCTGAGAAGGAAGCTGGGAGGAGTAGGTGCCAGTCCCATCTGTGCCTCTCACCCCTCATCCTGGTCCATGCCAGAGGATAAACTTCCTTGCCGAACTGCAAAATACGTGTGTGTAAATTATGGCTGTTAGGAGGCACTCCCAAATGGCAGGATCCACTCTGCTTCTTACCCCAGCGCCAGAACCATAATCATGCAGCTGTTTAAAACCAGCTCTACCAAAAAAAGAAAAAAAAATTTGCCTTCATGATCAATGGTGGTGCTTGTGGAAGGGATGGGCAGCAAGGTGTGATGGGTGGAGGGGAGGCAGTGATCCTCGGGTAGGGCAACTTCAGCCAACAGTAAACTCCTACCCTTATTGTATCATAAGGTATCACACTGTTTAAAATCAATGATGCAAATACCTTTGAAAAGCCAGCCTGACTTAACTAGTGTCTCATAAGGACACTTCATGCTAAGACATCTTCATTGCCTAGTTTATAAACATTTCAAAATAACATCTGAGGTTAATTACACTTATGACTCCATCAGCAGGAGCCACGTGACCTTTCTTGTACCAAGTAAATCACTGTATATTTTAATTTCACTCTCACTGCCAGGCCCAGGATTCCAATACCTGCACAGGTTCTGGCCTGCATTTCAGCTGCATTGCTGAAGCACCACGGTGTAAGAGATTATTTTACAGCCCTGGGAGTTGATTCACAGCTGAGCCACATTACTGAGGCTTTGTGCCATGGGCAGAAACGTTGCCATCTGTATGGAAGCCTGGGATATGATGTCAGAGATGGGCTGTGATAAGAAGGAGGAATCAGGTGTTGAGAGGAACAATACGGGCTCTGCTAGTATAACTGCTCGTAGTTCAGAGCCTATTAAAGCTTTCCTAAGCCAGCTCTAACAGTGGCACATTCATTCAATGACATTCAATCCCTGGAGGATGTGCTGTGCAGAGCAGTTGCCTTGAAGACAGACACAGACCCTCATAACTGCGTAGTGATTATTGTTCAGCAGCAGCACTACCCACTCCGTGTTCTCTGGACATCTATGAAGCCGTTATTTGTGCACCAAAGGGCAGGAAGAACAGAGAAAGGGATAAAATTTATGCAGGTGGGGGCACAAAAGCAGCCTGTGAATTTGAGTGACTGCCAAGAGTAGAGCCAAAGTGGGAATCTGGGAGAATCTGGGAGGGTGCCAAGGGTAACTCATAGGGCAGAGTGAAGTAAGTGTTTGGAAGAGGTGAGGGGAAGCTGAAGCACAGCCTGAGAGCAATGGGGACGGGGCGGGGGGGGAGAATCCAGAGGAGGAAGTGACACAATCCTTGCTGCAGACAAGGAAAAACGATGTGAGACTTACCTTTCTTGTTCTGTCAGCATCCGGCTGCCTGGATCTCCAGTATAAAGCATTTGAATTTTCCCTGTCATAACTTGTTTTTACAGCCAGATTTCCTAGCTGTGGGGTGGCAGAGGGAAGAATTTACAAGCAGATTCAAAGCAACTCCTGGACGAAAGGCATGCTCTGCTTTTTATGCATGACAAACTAGATTTAGCTGCCTTAATAGGTGATACTGATTTAAAAGTGATTACTCTTCTATGGTTATTTGAGCTTTTAAAAAGTATTTTCAGATGCCCGTAAGATTGTTAGGACCTAACTATATTATGCACGGTCTTTAGAAACTCATCTAGTTAACATCGTACTGAACTCAGTAAGCAGTGTTCGACTAAAGCACACCGAAAACCTAGCTGCATCAGAAGAAAATCAGAACGTAGACTAGCCCTTATACCTTCCTAGTTTTAGACAACCTAGTGCAATGAGAACAAAAGTCAAGTGTTAAGGAACTTAGCTGGATGTTATTCTCTCTGATGAAACATTCTTACCAAGTGCTAATTGCTGTTGGTGAGGAGTGATGCTATCCCAGTAGTAAGCTCATCTCTGGGAGCTTTGGAGGGAAAGGAGGTATAGAAATAAAAAAATGAACACACGAGATGTAAAATCTTGGAGCTGTTGAAATCCACCGAAGGGAAAACTGTTGCCGAGCACAATACCTGGGTATGGGGGCAGGGAGCAGTTTCCAAAGCCTCTGGAGAGTTTTCAGGCCTAAGAATCTGAGTGTGCATAGAATCAGTTTAAAAGGCAATTTTGTAATTTGTAGCTTTCCTTTTAATTTCTCTTGAATATGTCTCGTGGTCAGCTCATGTGTGGCTTGAGGTGGACCAGGGCAACACAAGAACTAGTGAAGCAGACCCTGCTACTGAAGACAGCTTAGAAAGTCCTGGGTTTGGGGGAAAACACACTGATTATCTTTGTTGAGAAAAAGACCCTTGCACAGAGCTAACTACCTACATTTATGTGTGTTTCCCACTGCCCCAGAGACCCCATTATGCAACAGGTCATTACTGTTTGTTTGAAAGCTTATATTTTAAGAATCCAAATCCATTTATACAAAGCTTTGTAAAACCCAGGATTTATCTGTGTAAAGAAGTTCAGTAACAGATGCACATGGCCAGAGCTGCTGGCACAGAACATAGTCCTCCTCAAAGCTAGGTCATCTGCAGTCTCTGACAGCTTAGAAGGCAAAGTAACACTGGCTTGCTTTTTTTTTTTTTTTTTTTACCCCCAGTGTCTGTTGGCAGAGACAGTCCCTCCTGGACACCGTGCAGCATCTCCTTTATCCCCAAAACGAGAATCAGGCAAGTAGAGACGTTTATGGTACAGATATATGTCCTTTGTGCCCCTCTGATGAATGAAACTTGTCAAAATTCGTTGAATTTTAGAAGAAAATTTTAACTTGTATGAGACAGAGGTGGTGCCTATGACAGCCCCAAGCCTTGCTTATACTGAGAGCCCAGCACATGGTAGAAGGTGGGACCAAAACCCTGTCAAGCTGTCTTCCACATTACAGCAGTGGCACTATTTTGAACCAAAATATTTGGAGACTTTGATAAAGATTCAATGTTTTCTGTAGGTGACAGTTACTTTTTATGAAGAATTGATACTCAGTAAGATATCTGTGATCCTTGTTAAAAATCAGTGACAGGAAATGTTCATTCAGCCCTACTGCCAAACTGCCACATGTCTTGTGTTTGGGAAATTATGTTTCAGAAGCCCAAATCCAAATGGAAGAGGAGAAATGAAGCCATTAGCTATTCCAGGGGTGGGCTAGCTGAATATTGTCTCAGCAGTTCATCCCAAGAAAGGAAACACTAAGCTCCAGACATGTGGGCAGCTAATAGGAATAAACTGCATAAATACCTTTAAAACTCTGGCTGTAATCATCAAAGTTTAGTAGAAAACAAATGAGAGATTTGGGTAGAGTCCCTGAAGAGTTAGGAGTAGGAAGTATAAAAGGATTGGGGAAGATGAGAAATGATAGCAAGTGGACAAGCCTCTCCTCCGGATCCCTTTTGCTTCCCAAAAAAACCTAGCAGGAGAGTGAGATGTGTTTGTAACCTCGTATAACATATTAGAGCTGCTGCCTTCGGTACCAGTGCTCTTAAACATTGAGCCTTAAAAGACACAGAGCCCTCCTTGAAGTCTGTGCTCCTGCTTTTAAAAAATACAGGCAAAACTACCCCAAACTTCCCAAAAGTTATACAGCTGCTGTTTTCAGCAGCTTTCCCTAAGGCACAGTAAAATTCTCCCTGGGCATAGCTGGGCTTGTACGTGCCGCAGTGCCGGGGAAGGTCTGCCTGCACAGCTCTGCGATAGCTGCAAGGCTGTCATAGCACAGCGCTTACGGCTGCCAGGGTGCCAGGCTGTTGCCAAGTAATGTGACAGGGCAGCAAGTCCAGGCTGTCTTCTGATTTGCTTTGAAAAGGACATTACATATCTCTGGCTGACATAAAATCCCTTCTGCTTCACGGCTGTGGGGAACCAGCCTATCAGAAAGAGGCTTAGAGTACTTTCCGTGATAGATAAGAGAAAAAGCAAATACGCTCAGCCCTTCTCCCTGCTTCTGGCAGCCTGGGCCACTGAATCAAATCCCTCTGGCACTGGTGGAAGCCAGGGCTATTGACAACAGTTCAGAGTTTAGACTGTGAGTCTGGTGGACAGCAGTGGGTGCAGCGCTTCTCATTGTGGGTTACAAGAAGCACAGCAGCGAGTAATGTTTATTTTCAAATGGGTCTTTTGCTCCCAAGTTCAGGGTAGGTTTAGAAATCACAGAGCAAGATCTGAGGAGCAAGCTCACCAGGGAGTGACTGTACCTCAAAGGATGTCCCTGGAAACGATGTTTGATCCTCTGATCTCTTGCTAATGAGTTTATGAAATGTCAGCCAGGCTTTCCAGGTCAAAGCTAATGAGCAACAACATGATATCACACAAAGTTCAGGAGGGTTAAATGAACGTGGATTTCAAATCCTCATGGTTTGAGCAGAGCTGCAGCGGTTACTGGTGGAGTTGAGCCATGGAAGTGAAAAGGAGTTTCATACTTGCTCCCTGTGTGAGTTGGGACTAGGTAATAGGATGAGAAATCAGCTTTCCAAGTGTGGACTGTTTCAGTGCTGACATCTGTGTCTGGGCTATCTGTCTTGCCTCCTTCTGCAGTCGCCGAGAGAAGCAAGCATTTCTATAGCACTCTTCACCTGCCCTGTTTGAAACATCTGCCTTAGGAGCAGATGAATTCATGCTTTGGAATTTCCTTACTCTCGGGCAGCGACCCTGCAGATGCTCCCTGTGCAGGCTCCTCTTGGGCACATGCAGACCAGCTCACATCTGGCAGTGACAGAGCCATGTTTTGTTGGTGCCACCATTAGAGGCTGTTGAACTTCCAGTGGACCTCTGTGGGGCGGTCCCAGATGTCCCTGCACCTGGTCCATACCCAAACTGGAACCTCCCCAGTGATGCCCTGTGGCTGAACGGTTTCTCCTCACATGCAGCTCCGCACCGTGACTGGGATGAGATCATGAGGCTGGGGTGGCCGTCCCTCAGTGACGGCGCAGTACGTCATTGACCTGCCACCATTAGCAGCGGGTCAGAGCAGGGAGATGGCACGGTCTCTGCACAGCCGTTCCTCAGTAAGAGCCCACAGATGTGCTGTCAAGCCTCCAGTGGTAGGCAGTGCTAATCCCTCCGCTCTGCCTGGAGCCCTGAAGCTGTTTCAGGCAGCCACAAGTGGCTGCTCCAGCATCTCCCTCCCTGCAGAGACAGCTTAAACCTGGGACTGGAGCGGAGTGACACAGGGAAACAATCCCACCCACTCTTGGCATGATCTTTAGCCCCTCAGCAGCAGGCAGAAGGGCTGAAGTCCTTTGAGAGAGACCTAAAAACCTGTGTGGAGAGGCAGAGTGCTGGCAGGAGGAGGGCCCCAAGGCTGTGTGGGGTGGACTGTTGGCACAGTATGTATAATGCTTTAGAGGAACATGGTTTCATTAGCACAGTCAAAATTATGGGCTGGTCCTGGTCCAGCTCTAAGTTGGCCTCTCCATCTCTGAAGCAGCCACACCAAAAGAGCTGCACAGGAGCGAGGTTTGGGAAGGAGAGGCAGAGCAGCTCGGGGAGGGGGTTAGATTTTCCACTTGGCACTTTACACGTTGTTGGTTTGCTTCAATTCCTTGAACATGTGAATCTTGAGAACAGCCAAAGAGGGGTCACAAGTAGCAGACATGTCCCTGCTGTGGGACACTCATAGCCACCTCTGTGCTGTGATTAACTCGACCTGGTAAACCTCCTCACTATGCTGCCTGCCTGCAGCACGCACGAGAAGCCTACCTCTGAAAAGAAGTTTCTTTGCGACGCACAGAAATCACAGCTCTCCCCCAACCCCTTCCTTCTTTTCTCCTCAGGCCGAAGAGCTGCTTTGTTGCCTTTTTGACTCCCTGACATCTGAGAGCTGCCACCAAATTGAATCCCAGGACTGCTAGCCAAGGTGGTCAAGGTCCCCAGGCAGCCCATGGGTGGATGCCACTGCGCGTATCTGCAGATGGACACACAGGGGACTCCCAGCCTCTAAGACCACTAATATTTGTTTGTCATTAAAACATAAAGTCTGAAGTATGGTATTAGCACCTGTAAGATAAATGAGAGTGGTGGGAGGAAAGATCAGTGCCCAAGAACAAATCTTTCTGAACCGTAGCTGTGGTTTCTAGCGGAATGCATTCAGAAACAATGGGCTTGTGTTCATGGATGCAAGGTTTGGAGCATTCTTCTGGCTGAGAAAAACTTGGGAAGTACAGTAGATACAGGGGCAGCTCTTCACTGCTGTCTTTCTCTCGGGTGCTTGGGAACTGCATCTTCCCCAGGCCTCAAAGACATTATGGAGAGACTCGATTTTCTGCTGCTCCTGTGTTCTTTGAACCAAAGGCAAAACCACAGTAAATAAAATGGAAATAGTCTGAGAGAAGGTTGGATCCCTGGAGAGTTCAGTACACGAGGTAGAGCCATTGAATGAGATTAAAGGCTCAACAGCTTAATGTTCACTTGCTTCTGCTCTGCTCAGGCAGCCCTGTTGCCAACTGTCTCTGCCCAGCCCCAGCTCACTGCCCTCCCGTGGGCACGCAGCCCTGCCTCTTGTTCCTCCTTCTACAGCAGCCACTGATCCTAGCACGATTCCTCCTCAGCCGAGTGCTTTCTATGAGCTCTCAGGAAGCTGGTGTGGATACAAAGGTCCTCAGTCTTCCTGGGACCCACTGGGCAAATTCAGCTCCTTTAGGGAAGACTTTTCTCAGCCCAGGAGGCCTCATGTTCCTGTCTGTCCTCCTAAGGCAAAGACTTAGACATGCACGTGCGTCTGGTTCTGGATATCACAGACCCAGCAAGAAGCAGTCCCTGTGCATTCTCTGAGTGGTATTAAGGCAGAGCAGCGTGCAGCTGGCTGGCCAGCCTACTTCTGGGTGCTGCTGGCGGGGTGAACCCCTTTTGTGCATAGCCTTTCCCTTCGTGAGAGTCTGGTATGAGTCCTCCTCCTCCCCAGCCATTAGCTCTCACAAACTGTGAGAAGGCAACGCCTGAGATGTCTGTCCCCTTTCAGACTAGGGTGAAAGTGTCCGATAAGTCCAAAAGCTGTTAGAGGTCTGACCCTGCAAGCTCTGCTTCCTCAGCTGGTGGTAGTCCTAACACAGTCTCTCCCCTTCTCTAGGCTACCTTGAAACAGCAAAAAGAGATTGTCACGGTCAGCTGGGTGAAGGGGGGACACGGACAGGGGACCTGCCGCGATCTTGCGCGGCAGTTTGGTATCAGAACTTGGAAGTGTCTGTCAAACCTCTGCTTCCCGGCACCGCTCTGCCCAGACAGGCTGTTTGGGTTTTATGGTGGGACCGAACATCTCCTGAAGAGATGCTCTAGAGACACGCACCCGCGAGGGAAGCAGGCAGCTGCCCTGGACCCCCCGGGAGAACAGGGTCCCGGGAGCCAGCATGACAGAAGTGCCTGCTCTGCTCCTGCAGCTAAGTAGGCCATTTCCTGCACTCCAGGCGCATTTCTGTCATGCTTCTAAGCCATGTACAGCTTTGAAACAAATGAAAATTAAAAGGATCCACCCCCAGCACTTGGGGAATTGGATCTGAAAAAGGAGCATGTTGGAATAAAATGCAGCCAGATAGCAGCTGAAAGACAAGGTCTGCAGAGCTACGTGCAAGGGGCATGTGGGGCCAGCAGCAGCCCTGCACCCAGCCAGCGTAGTGGCATGTGGGCCACCAGCACCACGTCCGACTCTCCTGGGCCCTCTGACCTGTGAAGAACGGTATCACAGGGAGCTGGACATCAGGAGGTGATGATCTGGTGATCGGCAGCAGACAGCCTGGGGAGGTGACATCCCATTCGGACACCCCTGGCCTCGTCCGTGCTTGCCAGCAGGCAGGAGCTCGCTGAGCTTCGCGGCAGGAATTGAGACCATGACTCTTAATTCACCATGTAAAAAACGCCAGGGCCTGGTACAAAAGGCACCCTATACCACATCCCCCTCCAGACAGCCCCCCTGCTGAGGCTGGTGCTTTGTGAGCCTCCGTCCACCAACAGGCAAAGATCCGTGCCTCAGTTTCCCATCTGTGAAATAGAGATAACAGCTCTGCCCCGTCCCCCAGGCACACCAGCAACATCATAAAAACGGGGCAGCACCCAAGTGTTTTTGGGCAAGAGGCTGCTGCAGTGTCTTCGATTCCTATTTTAAAGCCCATCTAATTAGTCTCAGTGTAACAAATGAGCACGCCCTGCGCTGAGCAGGGGAAAGCATCATCCTCTGATATTTCCAAAATGCCAGGATTCCATAAATAACCTCGCCAGCTTTTCCTCCCAGAGCACCCCACTCCTCTCCGGAGAGCTGACAACCAGGAGTGCCATGGACCCTGCAGAAATCAATCCCGTCACCCCGCTGCCAGCTCCAGCTCTGTCAAAGGGAGCTGCAGCTCACAAACTGTTTTTCCCTGCAAACTGCTACAAGGCAGCCAGGATTAGCTAATCAGAGTTGAGGAGCAAATTAATGATTGCTAGAACTAGGAGAAAGGCAGATTTGATCAGAGATTGCCAGCTTTGCAGCTGGCTCCTACTTGCAAACAATTCATTTAGATTATGAAAGCAAGAAATTGAGTACAAAACCCCCTAGATTGTTTGCTTCCTAGAGAAAGAAAAGAAAAGAAATGGAATTTAGATTAAAAATTATGCAGAATAGTATTAATTCCCCACCCTCTTGTGCCTCCCCTCTTGCTGGAACACCAGAGCTAATCAGAATTTAGCATTGTTCTGCTGCCAGTGTCAGAGCTGCCTCAATGGCAGATAGATAAAATACAGTAGGTGGCATTTTGTGTTAACTCCTTAGGGTCCTGCGATAAGAAAGATGGGAGCGCAGCGCCCAGTGCTGATCTCCCATTTTCCTGGCGTGCTCCGGCCCGATCATCACCTCCCTTCGATGGGTGAGTGCCTCGGGGTGCAGAGCAGCTCCCCGTCCCGCGCAGAGCTCCTTGCTGCGCCCCAGCACCGTCGGGTGCAGGCGCGTTGTATTTATCCGCCACGCAGAGGGCTCGGTAGCTCTCACGTGAGCCCTTCGCTCCGCCTTAGAGCGACTTGGTGTCCTCAGGGGTGCAGAGGTGCTGGGTGCTGTTCCCTGTCGCAGGCACAGGCAGACAGCCGCACTCATGTCGTCGCTTTCTAGCTCACCGTGTTCCCCTTTGTGCCAAGGACAGATTTAACTAATTATCAATTAGGCCTAGAAATCACTGCCTGGCTGCTACCAGCAGCAGCGGGACACTGATGCCAAGCCGGGTGAGCAGGAGAGGACCGTAACGGTTCCCTTATCAGCGCTAAGCAAGGTGCACGCGCGTGACCGTGCGATTCACAGGTGGAGGAGCTCAGCTGTCAGCTGATCTGCTCTCCTGCCCCGCTGTGCCGGAGAGCTGCAAGAGCAGCTCATCCGCGGTGAGCACGTACCGGCTGCGCCCTTCTCCGGGCGGCCCTGACTCAGGGTCGGCATCCCGCCGCTGCTGAGAGAGGTGGGTGACATCTCCCTGCTGACCCTCTTTCAGCCACCAGTGCAGGCTCAGCCGCAGCTCAGAGGTTTTGCAGTCTGGCCAAACTGACTCTTCCACCACCCCTGAATTAAAAGGACAAGGAAAAAAAAACAAAATAACATAAATCACCTCAGAGCAAAATGTGTGGATATTTCACTTTGATGTCCCCCTTCCACCTTAATTCTGTTGTATTAAGCAGATTTGAAAACATGCGACACCTGGAATTGAAACAACCCTCTAACACCTGATTTGGGCCAGAATAGTTCTTTTTCTTTTTTCTTTTTTTTTCCCCCTTAACATTTACATTCACCCAAAAAACCTGTTTCTGCTCCAGCCCTACGCACACGAGCCCCACTGAGCACCCGGGATTTCTCACATCACCGCTCAGACCTGCCAGCCTGAAAAATCACTCCACAGCAAACAGGATTTACTGCCTTCCCCGTGAATTGCATAAGCATGGCCTAAAAATTGGGTGCTGGTTTTCATCTCCAGAGGCCCACAGCTGGCTTGGGAAGCACAAGGAGCTGATGGACCTGCTGGAGCTGTCCCTGGATCGACCATCTTCACCAGGCTGGATGATCTTGGTCCGCACACTTCCCACGCTCACAAATATTTGCCTGCCTTTAGCTGGCATAGCCATAAGCACATCTCTCTTGGCCGAGAGCCACTGCTGTTGGATTTCCAGGTGTCTCTGCATTTAGAGGGCTTGCTGGACCACCACACAAGAGACCTGGCCATGCCAGAGAGCTTTGGGCATTAGTGAGGCCAGCGTCCAGGATGAGGATACGGCAGGGGTGGTGGCCGGTCCCCACCAGGGGAAGCATGTGCCTCCCCATCATCTTCCTGGGCTGGGATCAGGACCCGGGCTCTAGTCCCAGCTCTGTCCCATGGGGTGGGCAGTGGCTCCGCTCCGTTCCTTGATCTCCATCTTCCTGGGGCACCATCTCCCAGGCCCGTCGCAGCAGGACCCGCTGATTAATTGGTACTTGGCAATTCCCCATTGACAGGGGCTGGAGGAGCACAAAGGGTGGTTTGTCCGCGGGGCCGTGAGCTTTGATAAAGCGGGGCCGGGGATGACTCAGATGTGGGTAATTAAACTGGTTGGAACAGCAGATGGCTCAGGCTGAAATATCAGCCCGGCACACGAGCAGCTCATTGAACTGCTCTAAGTGGGTCACGCAGGAGACCGGTGCCGGCAGCGCCTTGTGCGGGTTCACCTGGTCCCGGCGCGGCCGTGACCCAACGGCACCACCACTCCCCGTCCCAAAGAGCGGCGGGTTTGCTCGCTAAAGCCGGGCAGAGGCTCTGTCTGGACAGTTTCATATAGTGCAGGGTACAGCTGGGGGCTGCTGGTCCTGCAAACGCTCCTAGAGAGCTCGGCAGAGGGGCTGTAGGGTCAGTCGGACAGTCTGTCTGTCTGTCTCCATCCGTATGTCCATCCGTCCATCTGTCTGTCCATCCCCGGCCCCAGCACGTAAAACTGGTGGGTGAAAAGCTGGACATGAGCCGGCAATGTGCACTCGCAGCCCAAAGGCCAACTGTGTCCTGGGCTGCACCCAAAGCCGCGTGGCCAGCAGGGTGAGGGAGGGGATTCTGCCCCTCTGCCCCGCTCTGGGGAGACCCCCCTGCAGTGCTGCATCCAGCTCTGGAGCCCTCGGCACAGGAGGGACACGGACCTGCTGGAGCGGGGCCAGAGGAGGCCCCAGCGATGCTCCGAGGGCTGGAACAGCTCTGCTGGGAGGACAGGCTGGGAGAGCTCAGCCTGGAGCAGAGAAGGCTCCGGGGAGACCTTCCTGTAGCTGCCAGGGCTGAGAGGGGCTGAGGAGAAAGGTGGGGACAGACTTTCTAGCAGGGCCTGTAGCGACAGGACAAGGGGTGATGGTTTTAAACTAAAAGAGGGGGGATTCAGACTAGATATAAGGAAGAAATTTTTCATGCCGAGGGTGGTGAAGCCCTGGCCCAGGTTGCCCAGAGAAGTGGTCGATGCCCCATCCCTGGACACATCCCAGGTCAGGCTGGACGGGGCTCTGAGCACCCTGCGCAAGTTGAAGATGTCCCTGCTCACTGCAGGGGGTTGGACTGGATGGCCTTGAAAGGTCCCTTCCCACCCAAAGCCTTCTATGAGTCCATGATCACACCCCAGGTCCTGCAGGAGAAGACCAGCTGGGCTCGTTCTGCACCCGTCGCAGGGATTGGCCTGGGATGCCGGGACCCCAGACCAATCCCCTGCTTCCCTGCTGTTGCTGGCCAATCCCGGATTTCCCTGCTCTTGCCCTGGCCAATCCCATGCAGCCACTGCTGCCAAGAGGGGTATATAAACCCCAAGGGTGGGCCAGGGGGCTTGTGCTGGGGCTCTGGGGTCCTGTCTGCACCTTTGCTTTGGGGCTGTGCCTGGCTCCTCTGCCTGCTGGATGGCCGAGTCTGGGGGTTACCTCTTCTACTGACCCCCTGGAGTCCTCCTATGTGAAGGCCTGTGTGCTGTTTGTTTTCCAGCCATCAGGACCCTCCTGAGATCTTTGTGAGCTTTCAAAGATGATTTTAAAGATGAAGGCTCTTGTCTCCAGCAAGATCATGGTTTAGTGAGCATGGTGGTGTTGGGTTGATGGTGGGACTTGATGATTTTAAAGGTCTTTTTCCAACCTTAATGATTCTATGATCACCAAGTTGCCACAGCTGATCAGGATCCTGAGCTGGCTCCAATGAACCCGCTTGTGACCAGTTTGCCCGAGACCCTCCTCTGCTGTGGATGATGCTCCGTGTTTGCTGACTCTGGACTGGAGCTTCTCTGTGCGCTGTGGCAGAGCCTGTTGTGCTGCTAGTGCGGATCTAACAGAGGAGATTTCAATGCTGCAGCATCCTGGCTAGCCTGAAATCTGGGAGACTTCCTCAACTGACATGGAGAGGGAAGCAGGGCAGAAAGGGTGTCCCTGCCCCTCTGCCTCACCTGAATGTCAGCCCTCAGCTGGCAGATGCTGCTTGCGGCCTGGAGAATGCTACACAGCTGCAGGCACTCGCATGGCTGTGAAGCTCTTACCGCAAGACCGCTGCATTTCCATGCTCTGAGCAGTGACTTTGGGTGTGGGACTCATCCTTTCCAGGACTCTGGTAGATCCTGAGCTGTTTGTGGCTGTGCACCGAGATGCTGATACCCTCTCAAAGCAAGACACCCTCTCAGTGTCTACCTGAGAGCCGTGGAGCAATTGTTCAGACCTGCAGATCCGCTCTGCCAGCAGACTGAGCTGCCTCCGTGGTAGAGCAGAGAAGGCTTTGCCATGAACAAGTGGCTCCCAAGAATGGCTGCGGGCTGTCTCCAGTTGGAAGCTGGGTCATGACTCGGAGCTGGATACTTCATGCTGCAGGGAGTTCGCTGCAAGATGAATGTGACTGTTGTGCTGCTTCTCGTCTCTGACCCCGTGTCTGTCCTTCTACAAGATCCAGCCTCCCTCGGGAGGTCTGGAAGCCAGCCCAGATGATGTTCAGTTCCTGATGCTGCAAGCAGACAAAAAATCCTGGTCTGCTTCAAGCAGCTGGGGGGGGGGGGATGCCACCTAAAGTGCCCTGTTGCCTTGCAGAGCTGCTCCTCTCCCCCAAAGGGAGATATCCAAACACATGGACCTGAACATACTGAACAGTAGTGCTACGGAGCAAACTAAAGACCATCAAGAAGCTCCTGACCACTGAACTACCACTGAATTCTGGATAGAGATCTGCTGAACTTCTCAAACAACCATAGACTGTGCTCTGATGCCCAGGCTCTCAACCAGCCTGTCTGGCAGCCTCCAAATATTGAAGTCCACTTGGACTTGAAGCCAAGCCAGTGTCCCAGGCACCTCAGGGACAGACAGACATGTCCTGGCCAGCCTCAGCAAGCAATGCCCATGAGGGCAGATGTGACTGAGGAGCTCTGCAGAGCAGGACAGCACGATGACCTGTCTGGAGCAGGCAGGGCTTCAAAACTAGACCTTGGTCCTTAGGACAGGGTCCTGGAGGTGCTCGTCAAACCAAGCTGGGGAAGGGCCAGTCCCTCAAGTGACTGCAGACGTGTCACAGGCTGGAGGGAGCTGGGCTGTCTTCAGTCTGGAGAAGAGGAGGCTGAGGGAGGGGATCTAAATCACTACCTGGGATTACCCGGCGCTGGGAGCGGAGAAGATGGGGAGGTGCGAAGCAGAGGGGTGAGGTGGTGGGTGCAGTCTTCAGCTGGGGAAGAGCTGATGGGCGTAAGGAAAGGCTCTCGAGGAGGAGGGTGATGTAGCCCTAGGAGAGGGGCCCGAGGCCGCTTCAGCGGCTGCCCTGCCCCGAGCAGCACCCCGTTACCCCTCCAGCGCGGCTCCCCCACCGGGACGGGTGCCCTTTCACGGGGGTGGTTATGCTTCAGGTGGGATGTGGCTGTCCCTTGGAAACTGGCCTTGCTTTGTCGTGGGGTCCTGACCCAGCTCCAGCCCTGAGACCTCAAGGATGGCCCCCAGTTCCTCTGCACACCAGTGGCAGGGGGCAAGACTTGTAAATTAAACCCTCTAAAGCGGGAGGAGGGAGGAGGCAGTCCTCCTGTCTCATCTGCAGCCTTTTATCCTAAAGTTTCTTTCTGGTGTGGTGTCTTCAGGGCTACGAGGTGATTAACATCCATTTTAAGCATGTTCCAGACATGTTTTGGATGCCTTTAAGCCCCTGAGGTGTTACAGATGGCTTATAAGTTGGGCTCCATTAGCGGCTGATTCACTGTTTATTAAAGCCTCTATTAATCTTGTATTAATGCTTTTCAAATGAGACCTTTCTGGAGCTGCAGCAGCCTCTGAGACGAGGAGCTTAGTTGCTCCACAGCCTGGTGCCACCGATGTCAGCGAGGGTTTAGCTTGGGATCTTGTCAGGCTAAGAGCCGAGGTCTGGTGAGGCTGCTGAGAGCGAGAGCCGCCTGCGATGAGGCTGTAATTAGCGTGGGGTAACCCCAGTCCCAGAGACCCCGGCAGTTCTGCTGCCCTGACAGCCGGGGTGATGGGGGGGAGCGGGCTCTGCAATCCGGGAGCCCACTGCCCACCCTGTGGCCCCCACCCCAGGGAGGACAGGAGGGATCTGGGGACGCTGTGCCTAGCAGAGAGATGCTCTGCCAGCCGGGACCCAGCGAAGCCGGAGCAGGCAGGAGCTGAGTTGGGGCAGAGACCTGCCCGCGGCGGTGCGCGTTGCGCATCGGCTGGCTTACGGCACGCGCTGCCGGGCTGCAGAGGGGTTTTGCGTGCGCAGATCCTCACGTGAGAAGCAAAAGCTTCTCCCACTGCTGCCAGCCCTGTGGCTTCCAGCAGGATGTCAAGGAAGGTCTAAATTGGGAGTAGCGTGGACAAGCAGCGAGGAGCCAGTGTAAACAGCACCTCAGGCTCAGCCGTGCGGTGCTGCCCGTGGCACCCTGAGCTGGCAGCTGGGCCTGAGGGCAGGGGTGCTGCCTGTGCCGGCATCCTGCGCCCTGTCCGGGCGAGGCGGTGGTGGGGATGGCGGAGATCTCCCATCCTTGCTGAGGCTGGGATGCTGCAGTTGCCATGGCAACGCGGGAGGCCTGCGGAGTTGGAGCTGTGGCCCAGCCGTTTGGGTGTGCAGGGCTGGGTGTGCTCCCTATCACCTCCCCTGGGCACTGGCACCTCACCGTACCCCAAAATTGTGATCAAAAAGCTGACACCCCCCCCCATATTTTTCAGCAAAAAGACCCTGGTGAAAAACACTGGGTTTTCCACAGGAAGAAACACTTTTGGGTGGAAAAAATGTGTCCGGATGTCTTGTAGGAAGCACGCAGCCAAGTCGGAGATGCCTTTGTCCGAAGGCGGCTGGATCTGCCGCACAAGGTCACCTCTCCCTTCTGCCACCAGCCGTGGCCCTGCTGAACCATCCCACGTGGCACGGGGCTGGGTTTTTTCCCCACCTCGGGACAGCTTTTGCTGCCTGGCTGTGGCAGCTTGTCCCCACGGGGGCCCTCGGCAGCCACCAGGCTTTGATAGACGTCTCTCCGTCATCTCCCCGGCAGCTGGAAACGCAGACAGCGGAGAGGCCCTGCGGAAAGGACAGGCAGGGGACGAGCCCGAGCTGCATCCCCTCCGTAGGAGGCTCTGCAGCCGCCGGAAAGGGCATCGGGATCCTGCAGACCCCGTTCTCGGCAGCATCGCTGAGCAGCGGCTCGTGCTCTTGCTCGGGTGGCTCGTTCTGCGCGGCGGCGGCCTCGAGCTCGGGCGCTGGGTAGCCCGTGACTCACATTTCCTTCCAACGCCCACCTCGGCTCGGTGCCGCCACTATTTTTGGAAACTCCTGAAAGCGGATCAGCCCTAAGAAGCACATTCAATGAATACTCTCACCACGCCGGGCCCGTGTCCGCCCGACGTCTCCGCGTGGCGGCTGGGGAAGCCACCGGCAGCCCGGACCCTGTGCTCCCCTTCCGGCTCAGGATGCACCGGAACGCCTGTGGCAGGCCTCATCCTGCAGCCCCTCCTCAATCGGGGAGCTGAAGCGGCATCTCGGTGGCAAAATATTTCCTCTCAAAGGGCTTGTTTGGGGTGGTGTGGGGGGGTTTGTATTTTTTTGCACCGATCACTTGCGCTCCGAACGAGCGGATCATCCGCGGTTGTTTTTGCTCTTAACCTCCAGGGTTTCAGCTGGGGCTGCAGTGGCTCGCTTAGCATCTCTAAGCAAAATTGGGCAAAATTCAGCTCTGGCAATCAAGGGCTGGATGAAATGGGAGGCTGGCTATCGCGGCCGGACCCTCCCGGCCTTCCCACCCCGCAGCTCGGACAGGATCTGGTTTTACGGGACGCTGGTGGGGCCGGACCCGCCGCACCCATCCAGTGCCGACACCGCATTCACGCCCGGCACCCTGATCTGCACAAATCTAGTAGTTATTTTTTTTGGGAGCCCCTCGGGGACTGCCCAAGGTCGGCAGCCGCCTGCCCGGCCAAACCCGGGAGCAAACTCGGAGGGGAGACGGGCAGGCGATGGCTTTGCCGAGCCGCCGCTTTTGCCAAGTTTTTTGGGTCCGAAGATTTCACCTGGAGACCAGCAGCCCCTCCTCCTCCCGGCGCTGACGGGCGCTCAGCATCCCTGACCTTGCTGGGATAAAATTAGCCGTTTCACTTTGAGTTAAAGACGGTTCAGCTGAAAGCAACCCAAGTGGTTCATTTCAAAGACGTCAAATGGCAGCGTTTCCCTTTTCGTCTGCGATCGCAGAGGGGAGGGTCCCTCCAGCCAGCGCCTGGTGACAATGACATTGATTTCCTAGACTTTTTGGTGTGGCCAAATCTGTATTTTTAGCTGGGGGAAGGAGAAGGAGGGGGGAAAGAATAAATCATGTGTCAAAGAAACGCTTTCCCTGCCCTGATGGGAAGGGAAAGGAGATGAAAGCCGCCGCTGCTGAAGTCGGCGGAGGAACAGGGCTCGCTGGCTACTGCCCTCGTCCCCGGCGCGGGGCTGGAGGGGCCGCTGCCGCACCTTCCCAGGGTCCATCCCGGGCGCTGCCCCATGCAGCCCCCCACCTCTGGGCCACGGGGGTCCCATGGCGGGGAGCAGGCAGGACCCCGCTCCCCAGGGATCCTGTCCCTCGGCAGCCCCCGTAGCCATTTATCTTCCAGGTCAGGTGCCGCCTTCATCTCTCCTTCCCTGCCGCCGCCGCCGCCTCCTCCTCGCTCTCCCCCACCCTGTTCTCATTTCCCCAAGAAGACTTTAATGAAATCTGCCCTTAATTAAATCCACATTCATTTGCATAATTACCAGGAAATTGAAATTAGCCTGCGGATGTGGCTGGAATGCATTTGGCATCAAGCAGCCCTGCCTGTTTGGAGGGGGCTGCACCGAGGGTGGCTGGGTCCTCTCCCCAACACCCATGGGTGCTGCCACCTTGCCCCACGGCCCCGCTGTGCTGCTCCCCGCTCTCCTCCTGCCCTGGGGTGGCCACGGCAGCTGGGTGTGGGGGGACAGGGTGAAAGCGGGGGGACAGCGAGCCCCGAGGCCACGGCGGGGCAAAGGCAGGCAGTACCCTCCGCCTGCCCGCGGCTGCACAAGCAGCATCACGTTTGGTTTATTTAAAAAAAAGAAGTCTTCACCACCATTGAGAATTTTTTTGTTGCTTTTATATCTATGTATTTTGTCATTTTTTACCGTTTTAGTTGCTTTGTGTGTGTGTGGTTTTTTTGTTTTTTTTTTTTTTAATCCTTTTCAACAGTGACAAACTGAGGTAACGTCTGTGACACTACAGCCTCTCCTATGGGAAGAAGGTCCGAAACCTGACAGCCGAGGGAATTGGAAATAAAAACCTGACAACCTACCGACACAGCGACCTCGACGGGAACAGAAATCACACCCGGGCACCCCGCCGCGGGACAGACTGCCTGGGGAGGTACAGCCGAGCCCCCCCGGGGGCAGCCGGGATCCCTTATCTACATTATTGCACGAAAGATCGAGGACATTGAGGGACCTAAGGCAAAAAGGAGAAAAAACGGCGCCTAGCGTCTCTACATCGGGGCAATGCTACTTCTAAAACCGGCCCTCGGCCCTGGCGCCGTGGGCGGGCGGCGGGCAGGGGCGGGTGCCGCGGGGACGGGGGCAGCGGCGGTGGCGGGGGGTCCGGCCGGGCGCCCGCCTGCTGTGTAAACTGCTGCTGCTGCTGAGTAGCGTTTATAGCCCTTTGTGCGGGAATTGGGGGGCCGGAAGGGACGGGGTCCCCATGGCACCCACCCGATGGGAGGGAAGCCCGAACTGTGCCGGGGCTTGGGTGCTGCCACCTTGGGGTGCCCCCCGGCCTCCCCGCCCTGGCAGCAGTGTGACCCCCCTGCTGCCCTGGGTGCCCGAAACCAGCAGGGGAGTTGTCACCCCCCCATCGCCCCATGACCTTGTCACTAAGGGGCCACCGGCCTGCCAGCGGCTCCTGCCACCACCACCCTGCCTCACTGCAGCCAGCCCGGGGGGGGATTTGTCCCGCTGTCTTCTCCCCGCCGGCCCCAGGGGAGAGGAACCGGGCTTTGGGGAAGGGGTGGCAGCAAGGAGGGGTGATGGGGACAGCACAGGGAACCATGCGGACCCGCGGGATGCCACTGGAAGCCCCCTCCCCTGCTCCCCAGGTTGTGCAGACCAGCCTGGAGATGCACCACCGCCACCTCTTCCAGTCCCTGGGTACAAAATGTCTGCAGAGGGGACAAGGGGACGCCACCACCGCAGGGCCAGCCCGACCCCGAGCGTCCGACCTGCCGGATGGCCAGCACCGCGGCCGCCGGCTGGAAGGGGACGGGTCCCTCCGGCAGGGGTCTGGGCAGGGCAGGGGGGACAGGGGCTGCCAGCGGCTGCGGCCGGGACGCACGACGACACACAGACAGGGACACTTGCTACATCGATGGCTGCCAGCACCTCCTGCGGCAGGGAGGCAGCCAGGACTGACGGGGGTCCCGGGCTGCCGGTGACACCCCAGCTCCCCATCACCGACCTGGCACCCACCGCCCCATTCCCTCCCAGTCCCCACCAGTGGGGCAGGGACCAGTGGAAGGGGGAAAACCACCACCCACCCAAACCTCCCCAAAGGCCTCCTCCACAGTGCGGGGTCATGGGCCTTCCCTCGCCGCGGCCGGGGGCCGAGCATGGGCTGGGGGAGAGCCAGTGGGCGCTGGCTGCCCCGGACACCCCCACCCCGGGAGGTGGCCCCCACCCCTGGGAGGCGGCCCCCACCCACACAGCCCCCTGGCTCTTTCTCCCTGTATTGGGAGACCCCTCCCCGTGCCAGCCTTGGAGGGGGCAGCGCGGCCGTGGCAGGAGCCGGGGCACCGATGTCCTCCCCGGCAGCGAGCGGTGCCCTCGGCCGGGCTCCCGCCGCCGGCCTCACCCAGGCCGGGCGGCGGGGATCAGCATCCTCGGCGCTACAGAGCGCAACCAGTTTTGTCCTTTTCCTCTTCGTCTTTTCTTTTCTTTTTTTGCTTTGGGGAGACCCAGAGCCTGGTCCCGGCTCGTGCCACCACCACGAGCAACATCCTCCATCCCCGTCCCCGGGGCGAGGGGATGGGACGGGCGGCCGCCACGTGCCACCCCGGCGCCGTCAGACGCAGATCTCTATTGCTGTGGCCAGGACCATCTGCCCTTTGCCTTTGTCCTGCCGTCCGTCTGTCCTGCTCGCCGTCCCCGGGGGGGCCGCGCTCGGCTCGGAGCCGCGGGGTCCGCTCCCTTCAGTCAGGACTGTCCTCTTGAGCGGGGCGGGGGTGCAGGAGCCGGCCGCCTCGTGGCGGTGGGGACCGGCAGGGAGCTTGTCCCCGGCGTGCTTGCGGGAGCGGTAGGAGGGTCGGCGCCGCACCTCGGCCATCAGGTCGCACTTGATGAAGTAGAAGACCTCCTTGACGGGGCAGCGCTTCTCGGGGTCGAGGGCCAGCAGGCGCTGGAACATGCGCAGGGCACTGTCTGTGAAGCGCCGCCACTGCGAGGGCAGCCCCCCCAGCCGCCCCTTCTGCCACCGCACAAACTCCTCGAAAAAGGCGTCGGAAGCTGCCGCCGCCTCCCAGGGGAAGTTACCGGTGAGGACGCAGAAGATCAGCACCCCGAAAGCCCAGACGTCAATGCTGGTGTCCACGGCGAAGCCCTCCGCCCGGCCGGCTTGGCAGACCTCGGGCGCCGTGTAGGGGATGGTGCCGCTGATGCGCTTGACCCGGCAGCCCACCTTGCGGGTCATGCCGAAGTCGGCCAGTTTGACGCGGCGGCAGTCGCGGTCGAAGAGCAGGACGTTCTCCGGTTTGATGTCCCGGTGCACCAGGCTCTTGCTGTGCATGTAGTCAAGGGCCAGGCCCAGCTGCTGCACGCAGCGCTTCACCAGCTCCTCGGGGAGCCCCACCTGCGGGCGCGGGGACACGGCGTCAGCCACCCGCCACCGAACCCCGTGGTGATCCCACCCAGCTCAGGGACCCCCATATTGGTATGTCGCTACACATCCAGCACGGTCAGGGCTGCTTTTATCTGGGGCGGTCTCTGCGGCAGGGAGACAGGTGTGGGTCCTGGGCCACCCTAGGGACGGGTGATGGGTCTCAGGACTTCCAGGGGATGGGTGATGGATCCAAGGCCACCCTAGGGATGGGTGATGGATCCAAGGCCACCCTAGGGATGGGTGATGGATCCAAGGCCACCCTAGGGATGGGTGATGGGTTCCAGGCCACCCTAGGGATGGGTGAGGAGTTCCAGATCATCCTAAGGATGGGTGATGGGTCTCAGGCTCCCCAGGGGAAGGTTGGTGAGTCCCAGACCACTCTAGGGACAGGTGATGGGCCTTAGGCCACCCCAGGAGATGGGTGACGGGTCCCAGACTTGCTTGTAGGTGCTTGTAGGACCCGTACAGGGATGCCCGGTCCCTGCACATGGGGCCCCCTCCCACGTGGCCACCGAAGCACAGCGGCAGCTTTGCTCAGCACCCTGGAGATACTGAGCCCCCACACCCCAAACAAGGCTCCCATGGGGTCTCCCACCTGCGGCGGGATGATGTCGAAGAGGTCCCCGCCGGGGGCATACTCCTGAGCGAAGACGTAGCAGTCCTCAGTCTCGAAGACCACGTCGAAGACCTTGATGATGAAGGGGCTGGAGGAGAGCGTGTTGGTGATGCTGAACTCCCGCAGGAAGTTCTTCAACTTCGTCTTGCTCTTGTTGACGAACTTCAGGGCCATCTTGGTGCCTGCGGTAGGCAGGGGATGGGGATGAGCCCAGGGCACGGTTGGGACATGCCGGGCACCTTGCTCCCAGCGCGGCCGCGTCCCTCGCCCCCCCCTCACCCCCCCCCCCCCCGCTCCCCTCACCTGTGCTTTTGTGGGACACCAGGTCCACCTTGCCGTAGGTGCCCTTGCCAAGCTCGCGGATGAGGTCGTAGTGCTTGCTGATGTCGGTGCCCGAGAGGGTGCGGATGGCCAGGGACTGCATGTCCTCGGTGATGAGGGGCACCCCACAGCAGGCCAGCTTGCGCGACGGCTCTTGCTCAATCGAACCCGCGCTCATGGCTGCGCTGCAAGGCAGAGGCGCGTCACTGCTCTCAGTGGGTGCTGCGAAGCCACCGCGCCCTGTCCCATCCCCTCCCCGGGGCTGGGAGCCACGGCACCTTGCAAAGGGGGCACCGGGCTGCTCGGGGGGGTGCTGAGCAGCACCCACTGGGTGCCACCCCTTTGTCCCCCCCAGGGGCCACCAACCCGATGGCTCTGGAGAGGGTGCTCCAGCCTCCACAAAGCTGCAGCCGTGCTGGGGCATGGACACGCGCATACACGCACGCATTTCCTCGGCCCCGGCGTGCTCGCAGCCACTGCGCAGGATGGGAGCTGAGGCCCTTTGGGGCTCCCCACTGCTGCCACGGTCCCCAGTGGGGACACCAGAGCCGGCCCTGTCCCCTCCACCCTCCCGCGGAGCACCAAAGACCCCTCCAGAGCCAGGCCTGCCTGCGAGCCAGCGACGCTCTGGAGCGGGGCCGGGGCCGTGCCGCCGGCACCGAGCGGGACACAGTGGCTCTGCAGCGAATCACTCGGCCATGTTCCTCTGACCACCCATCGGCACCGACTCTCGGCGTTCCCCTGCCAGGGTGCCGGACACCCTGGTGCAGAGCCCGGCCAGCGACGCATGGGCGACAGCACGAATGTTCCTCGCCCCCGACAAACCAGCGGCAGTTTTTCCTCGCCCTGGCCAGCCCCGCAACAAGAGCCGAGCTTGGACTCACCCGCCACGCCAGCGAATCCACCCCGAGATCTCCTCCGGTGTCTTCAGGGCGCTGCATCGCCCTCCATCACCCCCCGAGAGCGCGAACCCAGTGCCCGGCCGACACGCACGCACAACCGAGCCGAGCCCCCGAGCCGAGCCACGGGCACCCCAGGGCCGGTGGGTACCTCGGCAGATAAATCCGGCCGCTTTTTATTTTGTAGCAGATTGACAAAAATCATGGGACAGCAGCCGAGCGGGCGCTGGTTTATATTTAGATTTTTAATGCGGCGTCTCACCGGGGGGAGAAAAAAAAAACCCCCACACTCAAAATGAATCCCGTTTGCCTCCGGGACCAGCGGCACTGGGGGGTCCGATTGGTGTCGGGACAGAGCCGGGAGTGCGGGCGGCCAGGGACGCGGCGTGGGCGTTTGGCGGCTGCAGCCGTGGGCTCGCCGCCCGCGAAACACCCGAATGGGTGTTTCGCGGGCGGCGAGCCCACGGCTGCCAAAGACAGAGGCTGAGAGCGGCCGTGCCGGAAGGCACACGCGAACCGCCCCGCCATGGGAGGGAGCCCGGGCAATGCCCACGGGCTGAGCCCCGTGCCACGGCCACGCAGGGGCTGTGACAGCCACCTCAAACGGTACCCGGCCCCCCACGAAGCACCCGCAGCACCCCGGGGTCAGAATCCTGCCCAGCGCACGAGGATCCTCCCAGCCCTTTCCCAACAAGGCTTGAGCCTGACCTCCAGCCTCTCCTTCCTTTCCACCGCGGCGCTGCCTCTCATCCCAAGGCGAAGCTCAGCTTCTTAATTTTTTTTTTTTTTTTTTTTTCCTCCTGGGAAGTTGGGCAAAAAATAGAAAAGGAACTTCAACATCATGATGTTCCAAAAATGTAACGGCTTGACTCATAAGATCTCCAAAGCGGCTCATCTCCATAGTGTTTTATTGGCCTCCTGGAAGAGGAGCACCATTTCAGCGTCTGGGTGCCGGAGGTGGAGGTGGATCAGCGCAGCAGCTCGATGGATGCATGACTAAAACCAGCTCCCAGCATCCTGCAAGAAGAATTCTGTCTACACTTGAATTTACAATCACGCTCGTCAATGTCTCTTAATTAACCGGTGTTGAAACGCAATTATTCAAGTCGGCAAAGTTGGGGTTTGGGAAAAAAACCTGCCGGTGGGACGGGAGAGAGGAGGTGAAGGACAAGACGGCTGCTTAAAAGAGCTCTCCAAGTCAAGGGCTGTTTCCTTTTTCTCTTGGGTTTTCCAGGCAGCTCCTTCCCGACCTGCAGCCCAGAAACGCCCATCAGAAACGGGCGACGCGCCCCGCTCTGTCAGGGCCAACGGGAGCGCAGAGCCACCGTCGATCCCAGGGAAAACCGAACAGCGACGGCGGCCAAAACGTACCAGCGCGCCGAGGCCAAAAAGAGCGTCAACGCAGAAGTTTTCATTAAAAATTGAAAAGGCTTTTGAAAACATGTCGGTTTTGATGTAAGCAGCAACGCGAGGCAGCAGCGGGGAGAGGGAGCGGGGGCTCGTTTCCAGCTGGTTCTGCACGCTCACGGGGACGGCGAGGGACGGGGGGACGGCGGGCCACGGAGGGGACGGTGCCAATGCAGCAAGAGATGCCGCCGGCCTGGCACAGCCTGGGTCAAGGTCCCGCGTCCTTGGCTGCCTTCTGTGCCCACGCCAGCCATGCCGACGCAACCGCCCGCGCAGCCGCGTGCCAGATGAGGTCAAACCAGAGCAGAAGCGGGGCCTCTTCCCAGCACACCAGCTCCTCTCCCGCCTCCACCGGAGAGGAGCCCGTGCCGTGCCCGAAGGAAGCCAAAACCTCCCTCCCAGTGCACGGTCCCCCGGCTCGGTTGTTTTGGGGGTTCTTGAAAGAAGGAGCTTTGAAAAGCGGGGAGGAACGATGCGCATCCCGGCTGAGTCCTGGCGAAGGCCCCCGCGGCACGAGACCGTGGGCAACGGCAAAGGGGCAGCGAAGATGCTGCCAAGCGGCACCGGGACCCCGCCGCTCACCGCAGGCAGTTCATGCCGTCATCTCCGCGTCCTGAACCATTTCTCCTACTATTCAGACTAAAATTGTTCTGTGTTTAAGCTTCAGAACCATTTATCTCATTGAGTGAGGAGGATAATCCACCCACCTCTTCCTTGCTCCCTGGCAGGTATTTATAGGCAGCCACTCGTTTCCCATCGGCAGCTGCCGCTCATCTCGCCAGACCTCCCCGGCTCCATCCCCAACGCTGCGGAGCAGCTCCCAGGAGGATGGCATCCCGAGTCCGGAGCCCGGCATCCCACCGGGCACCAGGGCCGGCACCGCCAACCCGCTCCCGGCCTGACACCGCTCCCTGCAAGGGGATCCTTTCCCCTGCTCCGCATCCTGCTCTGCATCCCGTTCCCCTGCGCGCCCAGCCCTGGGCGCATCGGCTCTGCCAATAAGTAATTGCAAACTCATTAAGAGCTCATTGAGAGGAGCAGAGGCCACCCAGGAGAGCTGCCCCAGGCACCCGGCAGAGGAGGCTGCTCCGCGGCTGCTTGGAAATTAAGAAGGGGGGAAAAAACCCCTCCGGCCAGATCAGAGACTGACAGGTCAGGAAATAACCCGGTTATTGAGTGGGATCAAAGGAAAAGGGTTTCAGGCCTGACGCGGGGGTCTCTGCGGCCAGGCGGCATGCTGGAAGCCTGGCGAGGGGCCAGGACTCCTGCTCTGGGGCAAGGAACTGGGAAGACGAAGTGAAAAACCACGCAAGGCAGGGCTAAGGTCTCTACAAGACCCAGGTTTCTCTGTGGAGCGGGGAGAAATGAAAAATGCCCGGCAGCGGGGCCGGTGCGAACATCCGCAGCTCTGCCCCCGTGGATGCCCCGGCCACACCGCACGTATCCTGCAGAGCTTTGATTCTCCCTGTCCCCAAACCCTCCGGCTGCTGCCACGCTCACGACGACAGCAGCGTGCTCCTGAATTACGGCGTAATTGGCATTAGTTATTAGCGGGTAACACCACCAGCCCCCCAGCCCGGGGCTCCAGCCTCCGCCGGCTCCGTTCCTGCCTGACCCCATTCCGGGGACACCCTCTCATCTCCACCATGCCGCTGGGACCAGCGCACCGGTGCGAGGCGTTATTAGCTGCGCTTCCTGGCGGCAGCGGCACGCCGGCGCCCAGGGAGGGCTCGCAAAGGCACCTTCGCCTAACGAGGACGACGTGTCTGCGGCCACGGAGAGGGGAGCAGGCGTCTCGCGGGGGCTCAGGGCCACGGGTACCCGCCGCGTCCGAACATCCTCCGGTCGGGCAAGGGGGCTGCCTGCAGGCAGCGCTGGCCTCTGCCCACGCCAGCCGCTGCCTCCCACCCCACCCAAGAGCAGCGAACCGTGGGCAGGGAGAGGGTCCCTTCGCCCACGCGCCGCCCCGGGGCCGACCAAAGCCGCTCAAGTCAAGCCGAGCGTGTCCCGGAGGCAGCTGGTCACGCTCGGCACGGGGAAACTGGCCAGCGGCTGCAGGCGGGCCACATTTTGGGAACAGCCCCTCTGCCAGCACCCCGCACCCCAGGAGGAGCGGCCATCCCCACAGAGGCCGTGGATGGGGCACATCTCCATGTCCCCTCGCCTCTTGCCTGCTCCATGGTGGTGGGAAG
This sequence comes from Phaethon aethereus, assembly GCF_964289735.1. Taxonomy (NCBI): domain Eukaryota; kingdom Metazoa; phylum Chordata; class Aves; order Phaethontiformes; family Phaethontidae; genus Phaethon; species Phaethon aethereus. The sequence continues at coordinate 17,260,197 of NC_138591.1, forward strand.
ACGCCGGGAAACGCTCGAGTGCCGCTTGCACCGCAAGCCTGAAACCAACACCAAAGCTCCACCGAAGCACCCGTAGCGACGGTGACCTCCCAGCGCTCCCAGTTTGGGACGCTTCTCTGCACAGAATTTCCAGTTATCTGGAGTGTCTCACACCGGCTCCTTGCCCAGACCAGAGCAGACAGCCCGGCACCAGGGTCAGCTTCGGAAAAGCCGAGAAACACCCGGACACGCGCGGGCTCCCAGCAGACACGAGCTGCTCTCCCGGTGGGGACGTCTCAGCTGCGGGGCAGGGTCAGGCCCCGTCACACCCATCCGGTGCATCCCCCGCCGCAGGAACCATCTCCCATCCCAGCCATGAGCCCGTGACAAGCTTCTTCAGCCTTTGGTCCCACGATTCAGGTTTCGCAGACAGCCTCCGCAAGAAAAATTTGGGAAGAGCAGATAAAGCAGTGCCTGGGCTCTCTTCTCCGGCAGCCCTCGCCGTCCTCCCAAGGGATGGGTGACTGCCGCTCCCCGGGGAGCCACCGCTCTCCCCTCCCACCGCCATCCTCCATGACCTCCGCGCCCTCCGCACTGCTCTCCCGGAGCCGCCAGCAGGATATTTCCCTGCCCTCATGTGCACCGTGCCGTCTCCGTCCACCGGCCTCCGACGGCAGGACCTTGGCCGCCTTTCAGCGCTTCGGCCTCCCGGGATTTTTCCTGACGAGCGGGATGGCTTCATTAGGACCTCAGCTACTCCAGCCTCCAGCTCATCCCGCCTTCGCCGCGCCTCGCCGCCAGCACCGGGGATTTATGATTACTTCATTGTTTGATTGGTTTCATCAGCCTGTCATCATCTCCCTCCCAAAACTCTTCCAACCAGCGCCGGCAGCATCGCACGTTTGGGATCTGCAAAGACAAACGCCCCGAGCGGCACCTGCCCGTCGCCCGCCCGGTCCCCGTGGGCAGGGCCAGCCGGCCCCTCGGCCCCTCTCGCTCTTGGGGGCAGCGGGGCGCGTCACCCTGCCGCGAAAACCAGCCCTACCTCTGCTCCAAGGGGCTTTGCGGCCTTTACCCGCGGTGGGGCTGCTGTGGCCCCAGCATCACCCCGGTGGCCCCCGCCTCGGCCCCGGCTCCCACCGAGGGGGATGCTCCGGCCGCTCCCCTGCCTCGCCTTCGCTCCCTCGCCCCCGGCTGCCTCCTCCCGCAGCATCCCGGGCCGGGTGCGGCAACACCCACCATGCCACGGTCACGCCGAGAGCCAGGCCGGGTCAGGGGCTCGGCACGCAGGCACCGGGCTCCGAGGCTTCGCCTCCCAGCAGGCGACACCCCAACGCCAGATCCAGCGCCGAGGGGTGCCGAGACCGAACCGCTCCGGCCCCTCGTGCCGCTCACCCGTCCCCGAGCTGTGGCGGGACTCCCGGCTGGCGTCGTCTGCCCGTGGCCACCGCGCCAGCAAAGCCGGACCTGGAGGAAAGTGGGTCACGCTCCCCCTTTCCGAGCCGCAGCTGGCGAGAGGCTGGCACGGGCTGGAGGCCGGCTCCTGTGCCCGCACCGCGCTGGCGGCGCGGGGAGGCGCGGGGGGAGATGGCCGGAGCTGCCCCCGAGGCCGCCCCTCGCCCGCTCGCCGTCCCCTGCCCCCGGCCGCTTCCATCTCATCGCATCCTTCCAGCGCTTCCCCCCAGAACCCCCAAAATTCACCGGGACCCCCTTTCTCCCCTCGAAAGGGAACAAGCGCCGGGCACAGGCCCCCCCCGCCGCCGCCCCGGCCCCCGGCTCCAGCCCCGCTCCGGCACCGACTCCCTCCCGGCGCGGCCCCGCAGCACCCGCACCGCCCGCTGACCCCCCCGCCCCGGCTCTGCGGGGGAGCGGCGGGAGCCCCCCCCCAAATCACCCCGGAGCCCCGGCCGCGCCGCGGTGGTTGTTTTGGCTGGCGGGGACCCAGCCTTGCGGGCAGACAAAGGGCGGCCCCGCCACAAAGGCGCGGGGCCGGTTACCGGAGCGAGCGAGCGAGCGAGCGAGCGGGCGGGCGGCGCCCCCCCCAGCCGCCCCGCGCCCCCTCCCCTCCCCACCCCACCGCCGCCCCCTTACCGGTGGGGCGAGCCGCCGCGCCCCGTCCTCGGCGGGAGAGGAGCCTCCCGCCCCGCCGGGCTCCCGCCGCGGCCCCGCCGCCGCCGCCACCGGGGGAACGGAGCGGAGCGCGGCGCCGCCCCGCCCCCGGCCCCGCCCAGCCCCCCCGCCGCCAGCACCGGCACCCTCCGGCCCGCGGGCACGGCCCCACGCGGGGGTCGCGGGTGGGTTTGCCCCCCCCCCCCGTTCCCCGCGGGCCTCCGGAGCCCCGAGCGGCCCGCGGGGCTCAGCCCGGAGCAGCCGCCCCACGGGTGGGGTGTGCTGGCGAGCAGAGGCAGGGACGGGCACCTCTGCCCTTACCCAGGCAGGGCTCCGGGCTCCCCCACCCCGCCCCAGCCCACTCGTGCTCGCGTGCAGCGAGAAGGACTCTGCCAGGCCAAGCCTGGAAGGCACGGGTTCCCCGCCGGCCGGCCGGCACCCCCCGGCACGCTCCCCGTGCCCCGCTCTCCCGGAGCCACCCCAAGACTCGGTGTTTCTTCTCCCTCCGCGTGGGCGATGCCCCTCCGAGGCGACGCCGCTCAACACGTGCGGGGCACGCGGCTGCCCCGCGCCCACCGGCGAACGGCGCGGCCCGGGAAAGCCGGCCGAGGCGGACGCGGGCTTTCAGCCTCGTTAAAACTTTGGCAACGCGTTCCAGCGAGCGATGCCAGAGCCCGGCCACCTCCGGCCCAGGGGACGGTGGCGGCTCTCCCGGCGGAAGGCGAGGGGTTGGCACCGCGCTCCTCCTCGCAGCATCCCTGGGCACATCCAAGCCTTCCCGGATTCCCGCCTGCGCTCGCCGGGGCTGAGCAGGGACATTTTCAGACGGGCCACGATCCGCTTTGGGGCTTCCTTGGGCTCTTAGATGGGCACCAGGTCCCTCCGCTCCCGCGATGCCACTTTCAGCTGACCCACAGCCGTGCCCCACGCTCCGAAGGGTGACGGCGGGTTGTTCCCACGCAGCGTGTGGGCCGTGCAAGGGACTGCTTTGAAGTGCCCTCTTTAATTTGGTGCCAGGCCCTGCTGTGGCATTGCCACCCTCCTCCCGCCCGGCAGCCACCCAGGGCACGGACAGCCTCGGCTCCGGGCAGCGGGAGAGGCGGCTGCGGCGCACCAGCGCTTGCCGGTCCCCTCGATCCCCGCTCCGCTCGCTGGTCCCTGTACGGACAATCCCCACCGGGACACGTGGCATGAGAGGAGAAACGCCGTCCCCTGCGTCACCGGCGCCCAGTGACCCAGCAAGCCAGGGCAGGCTGGATGGGTGCTCAGACCAGCCGTTGTGGGGCTGGGAGAGGGGTGGCACAGGGCAGGAGAGCATCCTAGGGGCGAAGGCACCGGGAACGGGCACGGTGTGGGAGATGGGGCAGAGCTGGGGTGCTCCCTGTGCAGCCACGTAAGCAGGACACGGGCTGGTAAAGGCCACCGCAGCCTTCCTCACGCTCCCCGCTCCATCGGCCGCCGGGTCAGAGTGGGTCCAGCCCCGTCCCTTCCCACGGCACCCGCACAAGGCACTCGTGTCCCCGTGTCCCCCGCCTGCCCTTGCCACGCCGTCCCACGTCTGCGGCTCCCCGGCTCCCGCAGCCTCCTGCTCACGGCGTTTCAAGCTGCGCCTCCGAGCTCTCCTTCGGCTCACCCTATTTATAGCTCGGGGCTGTTTCTAGGTCAGGCGCGAGGCGCCGGTGCCCGAGGAGCCTGCACGGGGACCGCGGGGGGCCGCCGGGACTGCGTCGCACGCCCCGCTCGCGGCTCGGCTCCCGGTGTCACCGCCCCAGTGTTGGAGTACGGGGTTGTGTCGTGCCCCAGGTACGTGAGGCTGAGCTATCGGGGAAGGACCCACCGGGCTGCAGCAGGGCTCCGTGGGGCTCGGGGGGGGCTCAGCAGGGCTCCGTGGGGCTCGGCAGGGCTCTGTGGGGCTCCGCGGGGCTCGGCAGCTTGTTTTGCATCTGGCAGGCTGCAGACCGGCACATCGCCGGCACGTGGGTCACGCACAGATTGAATAAAAGTAACACCGATAGCACCAGCTCGTGTCTGCATCGAGCTCGTGGTCTTCAAAGCACTTAGAGAATATTAATAGCTAATTAAGATCAGCAAGATGAAAGGAGCCGAATCAAACATGTTTATCACCTAACTTGATCCCAAACCATGCAACGAGCCCAGCGGCTCCCCAAGGGACCACGAACGCCCCCGGGATTTCTGCCTGGAAAAGGATGCGCTCGGACAGGGCGGGCAGCGGGGAAATGACCTGAAAAGCCCCAAATATTTCTAGCAAGCCCAGTCTCCTCCAAGTTCAGCGAGAAGGTCACCCGTCCCTTTGCCGTCGCTTGGTGTCCCCCGGCAGAGTGGGAGCCAAGGGGCCACGTAGCACGTGGGTCAGGGTGCCACGGCCGCCCACAGCCGGTCACGCCCGGTGCCATGAGCTAAAACCTGCCTGAAGATGCTGGCAGGGATGCTGGGAAGGAGCAAGCAGGGAGGGGAAGGAGGGAGGGCGCCGCGGGAGCGGAGCATGCCGGGAGCCGCAGTGCCAGCGGAGGGGACGCGCTCAGCCCGGGGAGCTGCCAGCGGTGTCTCCCAGCTACTTTTGGATGCTTCCCCCTGCCCCGTAGCATCCACCGAGCCCCGAAACCTCCTGCCCCCGCCCCCGCGGTTAGGCCAGCCTCGCCGGTCGGCGCAGGCACCGGCGCGACCTTCGCTGCCCGCCGGCCGTCCCGTGCGGCCAGGGCTGCTCGCCCGGCTCCCCTCCGCGTCGCCAGCACAACCCATGTTGGGGGGCTCCTCTCGGCCCCCGGAGACAGCGCCCAGCCAGGGGGGCTTCCAAGGGAAAGGGGGCCGGTGGGAGCTGGTTCCCGCGGCGCTGGGGTGGGGGTTAAGTGCCCCCCACCTCGCGGTCCCCCGAGCGGCGGTGCCGCCATCCCCTGCCGCGGCTGCTGGGACGAGATTCCCAGCGGCTGCTCTCAAGGTCAGGGAGGAGACGCAGCCCAGGTGCCGCGGGGCGTAATCTGCAGCTCGGCTGCGTGCCGGGGACACGCCGAGCCGCTGCCCGGCGGCCAGCGGGGTGCTGCCTCCCCTCCCGCAACCCCCAGGCGCCATCCCGAGCTCCGGCGGGGCACGGGAGGGACCCCAGCCAGCCGGGTGGGGGCACAGCGTCCTGCGTGCCGGTCCCCCGGCACGGGCTGGGTCAGGACCTGCAGCACGGTCGGCCTGCAGCCACTTGCAGGGAGCTTGGACATGGTGTTGACTCTGGAGTGTAATGATGACTATTCAGTTACTGGATTGAAAAGAAATAGAACGGCTTTCTTTGGAATAGGTTTCTTCCGAAAAGAAGCAGAGCGGGTCTTTTACATGGGGGAGGTGGGATTTGGGGTGTAGTGGGGTCACAGCACTGTCCCACTCCCAGCCCCCATCCGGGTCTGAAGCCGCAGACGCCGGCTGAATCACTGCCTGGGGCTGCGGCACGGCTGTGCCCACAGGTCCCGCTTGCAGCATTTCCCATCCCATCACCAGCCGGGGCCAAAGCAGAAAGCGGGACTGAACTGGGGGCACGGGGAGAGCCACGGGGCCTTCTCCGGCACCCCCGGCACCCCGGCCAGCCTGGCACTGTCCAGCACCGCAAGCCCCACCGGCCGCCTGTGCTCGCAGCCCGTTCTCCTGGCACCATCTAGCGAGGCTGCGGGGACCGGCACGCTGCCTCCGGCACCCACGTGCGTGGGCCCACGCGCTCCCTCCGGCTCAGGGTGACAGGTCCAGGGCCAGGTGGTGGGTCGGTGGCGGAGCGGGCGCAGCTGGTGGGTCCGTCTGGCAGCACCCCCCAGCCGGAGCCCGGGGGGGAGCCCACCCCGGTAGCTGCTGTGCCGGCGGTGGCAGGCGATGACAGCCCTGTCCCCACGGGCTGGAGGCAGGCCCAGGGAAAGGCTGTCGGGGACAGGCTGGTGACAACTGAGGGGGGGCATTCGGGGATGGGGAGTGCCCCCGCCCAGCACAGCCCCCTTTGAAGCAGGGCAGGATGGGGAGAGGTCTCTGGGAACAAGCCATGGGTCCATCCCTCGCCACCCCCCCTGCGGCCACCACGCAGGACCTCGGGCCACCACACTGCCACTGCGGGCACTCCCCTCCCTAGCTGAGAACGCCAAACTCGTGCCACCTGTGGCCCAGCGCAGGCTGGATGCAGCCGGTCGGCTCCAAGCCCGGGTCGGGCTGCAAGACGGGAGCCCCGGGGCAGCTCCGCGCCCCTCTCCAGCCAGCAGCGCCCACACCCGAGGCCCCTGGTCCCCCGCCCCCCCGGCCCTCCGGTGCCTTCCCAGCCAGCGCCGCACTCGTGGGCAGCGACACACGGGAATGGAGGCTGCAAAAAACGTGATTTACACCAAAACAAATCCTACAGCTTCCTGCACGCCAGCAGGAAGGACAGACTGCCTGGACTGGCACGCGCCCACAGCCCGGCCAACGGCCCTGCCTGGCTGCCAGCCCGGCACCGCTCGTTGCCCCCCTGGACCTCGCCGCGGGCAGCCAGTGCTTGTGGGGGGCTCTCGGCTGCAGTGGGGCAGGAGCTTTGCCCCCGGGGATGGCAGCATGGGATGGGAGCCGGCAGCGGCTCGGTGCCACGGAGGAGCAGTTGGGCACGACGCGTGCCAGCATTCACACCTCGCATCCCTGCCGGCTGCCTGGCTAATTCCGGCACCGGCACATTCGCCTTGGCTGCCGCTCAGCGGCACGGATGGGAGAGGAGCTTTCGGGAGGGGGGGAAGGCGAGCACTGGTTCCGCTGCCAAGAGGGCCAGGCCTTGGGGAGCCTCGTGGCCCTTCTTGGGGACCCCCCAACTGCCCTGGCCCACCTGACCCCCCCCAGCAAGACCCTGGGAGCACAGTCCAGGGGCCAGGGGCCCCATTCGGGTGAGCAGGAGCGGGCGGGATGGCTCCGGGACACTGTGGGTTCGCACACCACTGCCAACAGCCCCGCTCCCACGGGCACACCGGCACCACTGGGCACGGCACGGCACGGGACGCCCCCCCCGTGCCCCGGAGAACTGCTGCCGGGGAAGCACGTGCCGGATGCGCACACGCTGCTGTGCACGCAGCCTCTCCCCGGCACGGCACAGCATCGGGCCCCGGTCTCCTCCAGCCAGGAGGGTGCTCCAAGGGAAACTTCGGCACGGCCGAAGCAGGCAGCTCTCGTGCCAGGCATCTTTCCCAGCCCGGCTCGGTGCCATGCTCCCATGCCCCTCATGGGCTCGTGGCGTGTCCCCACCAGCGGCGTGCCGCCCGGCCGGGCGCCGCGGCACTGACCTGTGCAGGTGCAGGGGCTGCAGCTCCTCTTTCTGGAAGCAGACGAAGCAGAAGGAATCCATCGCTCAGCTCTGGCGGCCGCCGCACCTGGGCGAGGGGGACCACAGGCCAGGCAGCGCCGGAGGGTTGTTGGCATCTTCCTCCCCTTGCCAGAGCCACCGGCAGCCGGAGGCTCACGCTCGCCCGCCCGGGGCCATGGTGTCGGGGAGCCCTTCACGAAGCCAGGCTCAGCGCCGGGGCTGGCTGCTCGCCGTGCACGGAGGCAGCGCCGGGCTGTTCCGTGCCCTGCGTCGCCCTCGCTCCGGGGCTGGTGATGCCCAATGCCACCCCGGCACCCATCGTGCAGCCCGGTCGGAGGCAGCACTGGTCCTCAGGGGGTGTGAGCAGGGATCTGGGGTGGCATCGCCCAGGTCGAGGGCTCCGGCAGGGCTGGATGAGGCTCCGGCCAAGCCCTGCAGTGCTTCAGAGGCCGGGAGAAGCAGCTGCCCCTCTCCGGCGCTCAGCGCCCGTCTGGCACCGGACGGTGGTGGGCGCAGAGGACGGTGCCCGCGGCGCTGCCAGGGAAAGTGTCCCCTGCGCAGGGGTTTGCAGCAGGTGGGGTCAGGCAGGGTCTGGCAGGATCCGGCAGGGACTGGCAGGGTCTGGCAGGCAGGCAGCCCGGCCGGGAACCCCGTGCGCTCACGGAGGAAAGTTGTGTCGTCGGCGAGCTGCGGCTCCGCAGGGCTTGTCTCACCGGCAGAGCAGCCGCTCGCTCTGACAGCTAAACCAGCGTGCGAGTATTAATAGCTCCAGATTCATGCAGCGAGGCTGGGAAGTTAACTCCTCGGCTGCCACCACCAGCCCTGCCCAGCCTCCAGCCTCCAGCCTCCAGCTCGCCAGCGCCGCAGCTGAGACCTGGCAAACTCAGTCCACCCATCCAGCACGCCAGGTGTCACCCAGAGACCCGCACTCTGTCCCCTGGCCGCCCCGTCCTTCCCCTTCGCCCGGCTCTGCCCTGGCCAGCCCTTGGCACGGGGCACATGGCACAACCAGGGAGGGGATTTCTCTCAGCCTGGGTGCCCGTGGGTGCCCTGCGCCCTGCCGACAGCAGAGAAGGTGGCCTGGGAGCCGTTCCTGGGGGGCTGCTCCCCGCTGCACGGCCGGGCACGGTGGGGCATGGCAGGGCACAGCATGCCAGACCCGGCCGGGCATGGCAGGAGCATCACGATGCCTTGTGAGGGGTGTCCCTGCCCCACAACCTGTGTCCCCGTTCCACAAGTGGCATCCCTGCCCCACGAGTGGTGTCTTTGCCCCACAACGGGTGTCCCTGCCCCAGAAGAGGTGTCCCTGCACCATCAGTGCAAGCCAGGGCAGCCATGGCAGCAACGTCCCGCTACTCCCAGGGGACAAGCCGGGCCCCCTCGGGGCCCCCTCGCCCACGTGCCCCCCAAGTCCCTGAGGCAGAGCGCGGTGCCGGTCCCTCACCCCAGCCCGCATCCGACGCCCTGGGGCAGAAGAAAAGGCCACGTCCAAGGACACGGAGAGGCTTCCCCAGCCTGGCCACGGGCTTCGTCATCGCTCTCCGTGAATTATTCAGCGTGTGGCCCTGCTTGCGGCGCATCTGCGCCAGCCACACCCCCTCTAACGGCAAAAATCGATGGCTTTTTAACTTCTCATGGCCAGAAAGCTCCTGGGCACCTTGCTCGCGGGTCCTGCCCGTGCTTCTCCCCAGAACAGAGGGAGACCCAAGCTGGGGGGTGGTTTATCCCAAACTTATTTCCATCACCTTCTTCCATCTGGAAGGGTGCTGGGCTAGACAGTCCCACGCGTGAGGCTGCAGAGTGCGATCTGGGGCGGGGGCCGGGGCTCGGCGGAGACCCCAGCCCCACGGCCAAGTCCTCGGACCGGCCTCCAGCGCCCGGGATGGGGCAGGCGGGGGGGAGGCCCGGCTGCCTGTGCCCTCTTGCCACGGTTGTGGGTGCGCTTGCGCGGGGGGCTGGCTGGAGCCGGGGTACGCGCGTGCGTGCGCAGGGCTGGGGTCAGCCTATACGCACGTGCGCGGCTGAGCTCAGCGCGCGCGCACGGCCCGTGTGGCCCAAGGCCAGGAGCGGCGGGAGCTTCGCGTCCTCCAGCCACCCACTTCCATCAGTTATTTCAAGCCTGAGCATCTCTCCTGCCATTAAGCTGATTCCGTCACCCCAAGGTGCTTCGAGGCCTTGTGTTCCCCTTGGACCCCGCCGGGCGCTCGCCGGAGACCCACTGCGAAGAGGAGCCGGGGGACGCTTTGTGCTGCGGCGTGGGGAGAGCGGGTCGCTTCCGCAGGCTCCTCGGGGCGGTTCGCAGCCCGTGGGCTGTGCCTGCGTGCAGAGCTCGCCGGTCACCGGGTTCCTCCCTGCACTGGGCGTTCCGCGAGGGCCGGGGGCGTCAGGGTCAGGTCCCCAGGGGAATTGCAGGGCTGGGGAGCGGGATGGTTGTTGCAGAGGTGATGTCGGTGCTGGCCCGGCTGCCCTTGCCGGCGGGGCTGAGGGAGGCCCGTCACCGTGGTGTCACGCCCTGCCAAGCCAGCGAGCAGGGATGTCTGCCCGGGACCGCGCGGCTGTGCAGCGTGTTTGCCGCGACGCTGCCGCCGTGCCGCTTCGCGGGAGCTGGGAGGAACATCGGCATCCCGCAGGCGTCCGGCACTGGGGGAGCCCCTCTCCTGCCCACGGGATGGGCAGTCCCTGCCCTGCCCCAGCCAGACTCCCACGGTCCCCCAGACCCCACTGGGCACTACACCAGGGCCCTGGCACCCACCCAGGCACCCACTCACCAGCAACATGCTGCAAGGAGCAACAAAAAATGTTAAAATTTAATACCTCGGCTAATGGAGCAGAAACCCAGAGAAAAAGGGCTGCTCTCCCACGGAAGGGAAGAGGCCAGCATGCCCAGGCTCGGGGAGCCCCTAATGGCCTCCGGCTTCGCAGCCCCCACTGCCCCACGCTTCCTGGAAGAAGGGGAGACCTTGCCGGCCCGCGGCAGCGCCTGGCTGATGGGACCCCGCTCCCCCTCACCGCATCCAGCTCGAGAAAAGCCCGTTAGCTGCCTCCCTGTGCCCGCCGAAGCATGGGACCGAGAGGCTGATCACGAATCCATGCGGCTCCTGGTGGACACCCCACAGGAGCTCGTGGTGGGTGGTGGACCCTCGCCCACGGGAGCCCGAGCTCCACCGTCCTCCTCCACTTCCACCTGCACCTCTGCCGGTCCCCTCCCAAAAATGTGGGAGACTGAGAACATTTCAAGTACACATGAAACGCTGGACCCGCAAGGCCTGTCTGCAGCATGGTTGTGGGGACCTCCCATTGTGTCGTGTCTCAGACCCCAGGTCCTGTGGGCTTGTTTCATCCCAGCCTAAAGCAGCTGCCCTTCAACGGGAATGGGGAAGCCATTCCCAGCGATATAATCAGCGTGCCGAAAACACAGCGCCCGAGAACCCCAATAATCCCAGCTGAATCCCAGCAGGGTGCGGAGCAGAGCAGGACTGGAGGCAGGAGGACCTGGCCAGGAGCTGCGGTGGTCACAAGAAGACCCCTGCCCACCCTGGCCGGGGCGGACGGTCCCGATGGGGCTGCCCAGCACAGGGATGCGGGTCGGTGTTGGATGACAGCCCCGGCTGATCGCCCTCCTCCCCTGGAACGCCGGGCGATGGGTGCCTGCACCCGGCACCGAGCGATGGCAGTCGGCGGAGGAAGGACACCCATGCTGGGGAGAGGCATCTCGGGAGCTCCCCTTCCCTTTGCTGCAGTGGCGTTTTTTAAATTCATTACACGCATCTCTACTTTCCACAGATATTTGTACTCAGGGCCTTTACCTGCTGTATTTTTTTATATCTTGCTAAATAAGCAAACTTATTGCCGAGCCACTTGGGAGACGCAGGGAGTGGTTGGGGTTTGCTGCACAAAACTTTCCCTGGCATTTCAAAGTTGCTTTACTGTGCTTGTAAAATATGATTTAACCCCTTTCATCGCGTAACTTTACACTCGATGGCAGGGTGGTGAGACGCTCATTTGTACGTCGCATTTGGAATGAGGTACAGCTCAGTTTGTGGTAGGAACAGTAAGAGGAGACGGAAACAGATACGCGGCTGGATGCGAAGCGAAGAGTAGACAGCTGCTGGGTTGGCGTTAGGCTCAGACTAACCCTGGAGGTGAAACCCAAACTCTGCAAAACTGGAGTAAAGCAATTAAATGTGGTGAATATTTGAGCATGTGATCGAACGGGCTGGAATCAAGGCTGGAGCTGTGCTGGAGGCTTTGATAAGAAGGAGCCAAATCATGTCCCAGTGCATTTCTGTGCGTGTTTACAACAGCAGTAACGAATGATTTGCATAAATTCGGTTCCCTTGGTCTCCCAATGCAGCCGTTCAGCTCCATGGTATTTCCCTTTCTTCCTTTTTTTTTAAAATATGAAGTTACAAAAATTAAAAAAAAAAAGAAAGAAAAAAGACAAGTTTGATGGCTTCTCCCACCTTGGGGCTGATTCAGGCTTAGTCTGAGCCTTGCTGCCTCCCTCTTTAGCAAAGATGGAGGAGCCCTGAATTAGAACATAAGGGCTGCAGACAGTCCGTCGTTAGGGTGACTTTTTATCGTCTTTAACAAGCGGCCCATCCAGCAATGGGCAGAGCCCCAGAAACGCGATGAAGGAGGCCTGGGGTCTGGCGCTCCCGGACACGCTTCTCCTCATGCTCCAGTGACGCTGGCGGCAGCCGCGGTCCTCACACCCCGTTTTCTCCCGGCTCAATACCACCCCGAGGCCCCAACCGGGGCTGTGTTGGACCCGTTATTTCCGCAGCAGTGCGAGGCACGAGGACGCCTTCCTTTGCCTTGGGGCAGATGTTTCTAAAGCAGGGACGAAGCCCAGAGCTCACCGTCAGCCCCAAATCCCGGGCTAAAAGGTGTTGCACCCCCTTGGTTTTTGCAGGGGAAATAAGAATAGAGGAGAAAAAGCTCCCTGAAAGGATCCAGCAGTTTGGTGGAAGGTTTCTCTTCTGGTTTTTTGGTCCCCACCAGCTTGCGCTGTGCCTGCAGCATGCCAGATCCCTCCTGCCCCAGGGAGCTGGAGCCGCATCTTTTTTGGGGAACCAAAATAAAACGGCCCCGAAAAACACAGCGATGGAAGGAGCGGGTCTCCAGGGCTTTGGAGGCAAGGTGTGCGTGGCTCAGCAGATCCGTGTCCAGCAGCTGGTCTTCCCCGGCCGGCAATGTGCACCTCGGAGCACGTGTCAACAAACAGCTCCGTTGGAATAACAAATGGCGATAATAAGATTATCCTTTTAATAGTCACCATGGTAACCTGCCCTCTGCCAGCGTAGCTGCAATGTCTTGATGTAACCATCGTGGAGGTGGTGTCTCAAGGCAGCCCCAGCCTCTGTTTAAACACACTGGTGGGCATGGCACGTAGCGTGGCTCAGCCTGGCGCTTTGGAGGTGTCGGAGGGTTTTTGGAGGTGCTGGGGAGGTTTTGGAAAGGTTGGGGAGGTTTTGGAGATGTTGAGGAGATTTTGGAGGTGTTTGGGTGGGTTTTGGAGATGTTGGAGGGGTTTTGGAGGTGTCAGGGGGGGTTTGGAGGTGTTGGGGAGGTTTTGGAAAGGTTGGGGAGGTTTTGGAGATGTTGAGGAGATCTTGGAGGTGTTGGGGGGGTTGGAGATGTTGGAGGGGTCTTGGAGATGTCAGAGGGGTTTTGGAAAGGTTGGGGAGGTTTTGGAGATGTTGAGGAGATTTTGGAGGTGTTTGGGCGGGTTTTGGAGATGTTGGAGGGGTTTTGGAGGTCTCAGGGGGGTTTTGGAGGTGTTGGGGAGGTTTTGGAAAGGTTGGGGAGGTTTTGGAGATGTTGAGGAGATCTTGGAGGTGTTGGGAGGGGTTTTAGAGGTGTCAGGGGGGTTTTGGAGGCATCAGAGGAGTTTTGGAAGTGTTGGAAATATTGGAGAGGTTCTGGAGATGTTGGAGAGGTTTTGGAGAGGGTGTTTTGGAGGACTGGAGAGGTTCTGGAGGTGTTGGAGGGGTTTGGGAGGTGTTGGAGAAGTTCTGGAGGTGTTGGAGGGGTTTGGGAGGTGTTGGAGAGGTTCTGGAGGTGTTGGAGAGGTTTGGGAGGTGTTGGAGAGGTTCGGGAGGTGTTAGAGGGGTTTGGGAGGTGTAGGAGGTGTTTTCGAGTTGCTGGAGAGGTTCTGGAGGTGCTGGGGGGGGGTTGGGAGATGTTGGAGAGGTAGGTTTTGGAGACGGTGTTCTGCCTGGGGGTGCATACGGTAATTCCTCTGCACGTGGCAGCAAACGGACGTTATCTCCTGTGCGTCTGCTCGGCTGCAAGCTGCACATCTCCTTCTTGGTGAGTTTTTATCAGCCTGCGTGGCCCACGAAGGGCATTTCCACCCAGAGGGAAAGGCTGACCAGGGTGAGCAGGATGGGGCCCCGTGGAGTCAGCTGTCTGCTGAAAGCGTGGAAGTGGAAGAAAATCTGCCGTGGAAGAGACACGGGACTGCTCAACCATAATCTTGCTGAGCCTCGTGGTTAGTCACAGTCCCACGGAGGGTTTATTTTCCTCCTTCTCTTGTTTTGTTTAATCCTCTAATGCAACTGCAAGCATTTGCAATATCCCCGTATGTATATTGTCCCCTCTAAAGCCTATTAAGCGGCTGGTTTCTGCGATCTCTTGTAACAGCGAATGCCACAGGAGAGTTTGGGAACTGTAAGAAATATTTTAATCTGTATTAACTTCATTGTTTTGGGCCTCCGGTTGGTGCCGGCTCTTTGATTTTGGCAGGCAGTAGTTAGGGGCTGCATTTCCTTTTTGTAAGGAATCTCTCTGGATCGCTCCATTAACGCCTTCTCTCCCCGCCACATCAGCCAGCGGAAAACCGAGGGCCACAAAGAGCCCCAGGTTGAGTTGAAACTGGCGGATGGGACTAGGTGTTTAGGAACGGGTTTCTACGCCATGTAGCTTCGTTATTGTTGCTGACCAGGACTTGCAGGGTTGGGCGCTCCCCCCCTGCCCCAGTTCGTTGTTATTGATTAGTTATACCGGCACGAAGCCAGTAAACACACGCAGCGTCCTCGTACATCTGTAAGTCTCTTGGGACGTCGGGAGGAGCCGGGAGGCAGCACAGGCGCTCCCGAGGGTCGGGCTAGGGGCCAAGGCCCAGGCCCAGGCCCGGGCCCGCGGCTGCCCCACCGCGTTGCCAGGCAACGTTGCCTTCTCCCGTAGCCGGCGGCTGACACCTGGGCGCGCCTAAGCCCCGCCTTCGGGAGGCGTGTACAAACGGGGCCCCGCCCCCAGGGTCCCCCCGACACGCGCGGGCACAGGGCGGGCACACGGACCACGCCGACCGCCGCTTCCTGCCAGGCGGGAAGGGCCTTCCGCGCATGCGCAGCAGCGCCGGGGCGGGGCGAGGCGCACCTCCGGGCGTGCACCTTCCCTCCCTGCCCGCCCCCCCCGCCCCGCACCGCGAGGCACCGCGCCCTTCTCCAAGATGGCGGCCGGTGGCGTGCCGCGGCAAGATGCGCATGTGCGGGCGACACCGCCTCGGCCGCGATTGGCCGCGGGGGTCCGGCAACCGCTTCCGGCGGGAGGGCGGGGCGGGGCCGGCAGAGCCGCCTCTCCGGTGCGCGGCAGGATGCGCCTGGCGTAGCCACCGGCCGCACCGACAGACGCCGCGCCGGGCCGCGCTCCCGTCCCATCTCGTCCCGTCCGCCGGCGAGCGCCGCGCTCTCCCCGCCCGCGCGGGCCTGCCCTCCGGCGGCACTTCCCAGCGCCCCGGGACTGCCCGTCCCCGCCGGCCGAGGGAGGCCCGGGGGCTGGGAGACGGCAGCAGCGGCTGCGGCTTTCCGGGCGGGGGGCCGCCTGCGGTGCCTGGGGCTCTGCGGCCGGCGGGGGCTCGCCGGTGCATGGGCGGGGAGGCCCCGCCGCCGGCAGCCGCCGGCCATGACATGAGCGGAGCGCGGCGCCCTGCCTAGAGCCGCCCCGCGGGAGCCGCCGGCAGCCATGGTGAGTGCGGGCGGGGAGCGGGGCCGCCGCGGAGCCCCCCCCGGGGAGGGGAGGTGGTGGTGGGGACCTCCGCTGCGTTCCGGCGGGGCCTGCGGCCTGTCCCGGGCCAGCCAGCCCTCAGGGCCTGCCCCCAGCTCGGGGTCCGGGCGGCCCGGGGCCTGCTGCGGGCACTTGCCGGGGCAAGCCTCGCGGCCGGGGCCGCGGGTGTTAAGGGCGGCCTTCAGCCCCAGAGCCGCCGCGGTAACACGTTGTAGAAAGCCGTGAAGGCAGAAATTCTTCCTGGGAGTGTTTGTGCCAGAGGGTGTTGGGAATCACAGGTCTTTCCCAGTGCCAGCCGGGGACTTGCCCTGTTCGCCTCCAATTTAGCCTCGGATAAGCTGCAGAAATGACGTGGGTTCCTCTCTGTGCAGAGGGTTACTTAATTCTGCTGTAGATACTGGTCTTCAGCCGCCTTCCAGCAGCGGCAGTCGCAGCTACGTGCAATCCTGCCGAGAGATACAGAGCTGAGATATGGCATGCTTTGATTTGCACAGGTGTTTTTTTTTTTTCTTGATCAGAAGCAAGAGAAGACATCTTTAATCCACTGGGTGTGCGCACAGTCAGGCTCGCAGGGCTGGTGGGTGGAAATCTGTCTCTAGGGGATCGTGATGTTACTATTGCCGTACAAGCGCTGGCAATGGTGTGCTAATTAACAACTGCTGTTCTTATTTTTTCCCTTGTTCTACCTGCAGGGAACCCTTATATCCCCAAATTTATTGGGTTGACAAAGGGAAGCCACAAACATGCAGTTGATCAGTAAGTAGAGAGATGTGTTTGGCAGCCCTGGATCCGCTCATGGAAATCTGCCTCTTGTCCTGTCTCGCTCAGAGAGTCCCACTGGGCAAAGGCAGTAGTTACTGATCTCGTTTTCAACCACTTTCTAGCTTAAGCTGTCTTAGGTAGGCTTAGGCCTTGCACCTCTTTTCTTCAGGAAGTTGGGGTCTTGGTTTGCAGTTGTGAATCTGTTCACCCAAGAGAGCCAAAATAATCACATCTGCACATTGCTTGGTCTGTTCCTGGTACGCTATTGCTTGTTGATTGAAACCTTGCTCTCTGCAGCCTGTTTAAGTTGAATTTCATTAGTCCATTTGAGAGGCTTTGCTACTCCATACAGTGCCTGCTGGAGGGGGGATATGGTCCCTTCGATAAATACAAGTAGCAGCCTGCCTCTACTGGGTCTGCGTGCATGCTTGATCAGTTGGATCAAGCCCGCTCAGGATAGGCTCCTGACTTGTCTGCCAAATTTCCCGGTTCTTCCTGAATTTAGCTGCAGCCAAAGCTAGAACAAAGGGTGACCTTTTTAGCGATTACCCCTGTTTCAAGATGAATAAATACTAGGGTTGAGTTTGGAGAAGTCAGTAGACCAGTCAGACAAACAAACGTATATAACAAACCGTAGCTCTGCATGTGGAACAGGGTTGCAGAGTTTTGCGGTTAAGAGGTGAGTGCTAATAATTGCAGGTAGCAAAAGGCCTTCTTAGTTCTTCTCTTGCCTTCAGATCGATACACACGTTTAGCTTCCTGGATTACCCCTTGTTTTGGTTTTTCCCTTGAACATCCAATATTTGGTTGAGCTACAAGCTGGAAGTTGAGGAGCAGTCATCAGGCAATACTGCAGAATTTACTGCTGTAACTCATCATGTGACTACTCTGCAAGATTTTCCTTCTGTTCCCATTTCCTTGGAGCTTACAGATGGGCATGTTCTGTTGCTAGTGTACTCTCCTTCCTGGAAACAGTTGGAAAAGCGTGGAGATGCTGTAAGGCATACTGCGAACAAATAAAACGTAATTAAAGTCTGCTGTCAAAAATACAGATTTTTGATCTGTAGATCAAAATACAGTAGAACCTAGATTTTATTAGTTGAAGTTGAATTGAGTGTTTCCTGAAGGGTGTAAGCCTGGGAGCAGTAATGAGTTATAGCTTAATTAGCTGGGAAGGAATGATGAGAACAATATATTGTAAAGTTAGAAAGAGGGGAAGCCAGTGATGCGCAATGTGCTCAGAAACTGTGCGTGTGTCATAAAACAGGTGCTTAGATGCTACTAATGGCTCAGAAATCTTAAGCCACCATTAAAAAGCTATTTAGTTTCACAGGAAGCTTGAATCATTCTTTTGCTTTCCGAGGTATTTGTAAAGAGCAGCCCTGCTGCGTCAAGCTTTCTGCTCGTTGTACCATGTGTGCTGGTTATTACATGCTTGTGGCATGTCAGACTATTAATGCACATTGCACGTCTGCAGTTCTTGTACAGGACCCAGTTTGTGGCTTTCTGTGAAAAAGATGTGTCAATGGCGATGGTGTCGTGGTATCTTTGTAGCGAAAATAGAGTATTGTACAATACAGACTTGTCAAGTGGATTTCTGTGGAGTCAGGTTAACCTCTAAATGCAGAGTAACTATCTCCAACTTACATGCTCTTCAAGATTTTCTTTAATAGAGCAGAAAGTATTAATCTGGTTTCCTAGTCAACTTTTAGAGTATTTTAGTGTATGCCTTCAAAATAAATATTGTTTGTGGAACCAGTCCGTGAATGCATTTGTGTTTTGCATCAAATAAGCTACGCATGTGTCTCATCACTCATCCTTTCACCTTCTTTCTGCTTCTGCTAGCAAAGGTGAACCACCTCTGAAGCCGTCAGAGCTCAGTTATGATCTCCTGAGCCCTATCAGTCACCTGGCACGTGCATCCGTAACTCCCATGCGAGGTTGGAAGTCAGGTGATTACCTCCTCGCGAATGTATTCTTCAGTTATCTGGGATTTGCATCCTACTAGCAACTAGAACAGCAGCTTAGGAAAAGGGACTTCTTCCAGCAGATGCTGTTGTGTTACATGGCAGGCTTAAAGATGAAGCCAGCCCTTCAGTCAGCGAGCTGCGAACCGGCTTCTCAAACACGTTGGCATTAGTTACAAAATGAGCCGCTCTTCTTTCAGGTCATCACTAGGCCTCATAAACGTGTAGCAAAGGGGAAAGCAGACAACAGAAGTAGCAGCGGCAGGTCCAAAGAAGCTGGTGTCCCTGCTCTGTGTGAAGAAAATACAGCTTGCAAAAATGGAAGTAGGCAGTGGGCATGAGTAGCTTGAATCTTACTAAGTTTTCCCCAGCAGCATCCTAGCTTTTATTTTATAGACCCTATTACCACCTTCCTTTTTTTTAAAGCAGCAAGTGCTGTCATTTTCTTGTGCTTAAAGCTTCCCTTGTGGACCTAACGATGGTTTAAGCCTTCCATTTGCGAAGAAATCGAGTATGTCTGGACTGCAGCGTATCTAGCCAGGTATTGCTGGTGAACCGTAGGCTACTCTGGCACTCTGAACCCTCTGCCTGGCTGTCCCGTCATGCTAGAGACGCTTAAATCACGTTTGGGCTGCCGCTGGTCCTGAAGCGGGTGAACTGTGGGGATGTCTTGCCATCACAAAAGATGGAGAAGAAGGTGGTGAAGCTGAGCGTGCTGCCCACGCTGTGACGGGCAGGGCAGGCAGGAAGCACTCGCGCATGGCGCAGTGGCCTCCGCTTGACGGGGAGGTTTTGAGACCGAGAGGGAGCTGGAGGGTGTCGTCCCCTCGCCCAGGCTCTGGCATTGCCGGCTGATGTGCAGCATCAGAACTAGATCGCTGTGGTGTAATAACCTGAAGTTCTGTCAGCTTTCTGTATATCCCCTTAAAGTACATCCTTTGAAAATAAAAATAAACCCTTTTTAAAGCCATTCTGACTCACTACTGGGTAGAGAAACAAGAGAATGGGAACTTTGAAGTTCTAGCCTCGGCTCTGACATCTGGCTTCCTTTTTTGGCCTTCAAGTCATGTAACTTTCTGTGCCCCTTTATTTTCCCCACTCTATGAAATCGTGGAACAGGAGCTGCAACTTAATGCTGAGGAGCTGTTTCACGCATTTACTAGTTCTGCAACAAAGCCCGCGTAGCTGCAGAGCGCAGCACGGTGTCGTGCGCGGCCGGGTGGGCAGCGCTGCCGGCCGTGGCACCCTCGGCAGTAGCGTCTGCCGGCGGCGGTCCTGGGTGGAGGCTGAACCCGGGCATCCCTTTTGGCAGAGTTAGGGGAAAAGGGAATCAGAACTGAGTTTCTAGCAGGAAAGCTGGTCCCAAGCCTGGCCGTTAAGGACGCTTCTCGCAGGAGGAGAGCTTTTTCTCTGAAGAAAAGGGCTAATTTAGCGGAGTGGTTATACATAATATGCAGTACATATGGCATATTTCAAAGACCTGGGTAGCTAAACGTAGGCTGCGCCGTCTCCAGATGGACTAAAAGGTATTAAGGCGAAATTCTTGAGCCTCAAGTTCTGCTAAAGTAGCTTGAAAAGCCTCTTTCTGCTAGATGATGATCACGGCAATCCGCTGATACATGAGTGTTGGTTGTTGGGATTATTTTAGTAGAAAAGCATTAAAACCTGCCATGTATTGCTAAGCTCATGCAGTGGGATTCGGCGGTGCAAAGAGATGGCTCAGTGTGCGGATACCTAAAAGCTCCGAGGAATTTCCGTTCTGTTTGGTTATTTTAATGTACTTTATTTGTACGCTTTGAGGTGCTGGAGCGTGTCCAGAGAAGGGCAACGGAGCTGGTGAGGGGTCTGGAGCACAAGTCTTATGAGGAGTGGCTGAGGGAACTGGGGTTGTTCAGTCTGGAGAAGAGGAGGCTGAGGGGAGCCCTCATCGCTCTCTACAACTACCTGAAAGGGGGTTGTGGCGATGAGGGTGTTGGTCTCTTCTCCCAAGTAACTAGTGATAGGACAAGAGGAAATGGCCTCAAGTTGCGCCAGGGGAGGTTTAGATTGGATATTAGGAAAAATTTCTTCACTGAGAGGGTGGTCAGGCATTGGAACAGTCTGCCCAGGGAGGTGGTGGAGTCGCCATCCCTGGAAGTGTTCAAAAAACGTGTGGATGTGGCGCTTCAGGACATGGTTTAGGGGACATGGTGGCGCTGGATTAATGGTTGGACTTGATGATCTTGAAGGTCCTTTCCAACCTAGTGATTCTGTGATTTATTAGGTGTTGCCATTTAGATCAGGAAGAAGGAGCTGCTGCTATTATTATTGTTGTATTTCTTAATGGATGTTTGATAC
Organism: Phaethon aethereus; assembly: GCF_964289735.1. Lineage (NCBI taxonomy): Eukaryota > Metazoa > Chordata > Aves > Phaethontiformes > Phaethontidae > Phaethon > Phaethon aethereus. The sequence continues at coordinate 17,280,660 of NC_138591.1, forward strand.
ATGCAAAATTTAAAAAAAAAATAGCTTTCCTGTGTATAGACTTGATAGCTGGCTGGTTAGAATAATGTGTCCTAAAGTCCTTCCAAATCATTATCCTTTATCAATCATGATAATAGATATTTTGTCAAGATAGTCAAATACCTTTAGTCAAGATATTTCCTGTTAGGAACTGTATTTGTATTCTGGTCACTGCTGTATGCCAGGTGTTAGCATGGCAATCTTCTACTTTTGGAGGAAAAAGATAAGGTGTTTGCCAGCTTTGTTTTGTCAAAAAAAAAATGCTTAGAATACCTTTTATAGAGGTAAAGTGTGTAGCAATTGGCTTTTTCCCCTACTGATATGATGTTCAAGAAGTTGCTTACTCATCCAGGCAGCCCCTGGGGTTTCTTTCTGTGGTCAGAAACGGAGTGGGTCCTCTGGTGAGAGCCTCTGTCCTCTGGAAGGTCGGGAACAGTGCAGCTCCTCTGAGCCCGGGCTCAGGAGCACCTAATGTTTGTCAAAGGTGTTTCTGCGGTGAAGCAACTTCTTACCAACTGTACCCCCCTACACGCACGTGTCTTTTACTGCTTTCTTTATCTAGTTTTCTGTTTTCTATTTACAAGCAGGATAGGAAGCTTTCACTCCACCTGAAGTGTTTTCAGGCTCCTCTAGCAACATCACAAATTCCTTAATTTTTTCCCCCTAATCTTCCCTGATCGCTCTCTTATGGAGACCGTGCCCAGAATTACATTTCTTTTACTGTTTCCCAGCACTTCGCATTCATGTTCCAAATTATCTTTTATTCGTTTCACCGTCTCCAAGTTTGTGGCTGGGTCTGCAAGTCTGTGTGTATTTTTAGCAGTTTAACTTAATATTTTATTACGACTTTAATTGCAGCATGGATTTCTTCCCGAGAGGGATTGTCATGATTCCTTTTTGTCCCCTCTTTTGAGAAAGGAGCGTACTCATCTGTTTTGTATACTGGCTTGTCAGGATGCCAAAGTCAGCACTGAATGCAGGGGATGCAGCCTTCTAGAAGAAAGAGTGGGGGTTTTTTTCCCCTTTCAAGAGATAATTTTGTCTGGAAAATAATCTGTGCTGTTCTTGGTTGATTCTCTCCTGCTTCAATGGGTAAAACCAGAACAGAGAACAGATTTCTGCTGCATTGCAATACCCCTAGTCCTTTTCTTTGGGCTTGAGGGCGGTTACTTCCACTAAAGTTTATCTCAGTGGTTGTTTTCCTGGAGTAGTAGCTGGCATCGAAGAACAGTGTGTTTAAATCGAGGTCTGGAAGGGATGCAGTAGAGAGAACTACTCTGTAGTGGTTAGATTTGGTCGTTCCCCCCCAAACCATTGCCCAGTTCCTTTGCTTATGGAGAGAAGATTGAATTTTCTGCAAGTCCTTGGCTTTCCTTTTGCAAACATGGGGGGGGAAGGACAATGCGACCCATAGCGTATGTGTGCTGTGCAAGTGTGAGGCAAGTGCTCGGCAGCAAGGCTGTTGTGATCCCGTCCGTGTCAGAGGGCTGCACCAGCAGCTCCTCTGCTCCTGCCAGGAGACCAGGAGAAATAGTTTACGATGGGGGAAAGGTGAAGGAGGAGAAAGCTGCTTTGCAGCAGCTTGCAGCAAAGTTTCAGCTGCTGCTTCTTGTTGCCTGCTGGTGCCTGATGAAGTGGGTTGGGTTGACCAAAGTCTAGTTGTGTGTTGACCAAAGTCTAGTTGTGTGTTGGCCTAATGGAGCCCCCCGGTCCTGGGCCAGATAGCCCTGTGTTGGGCTGTCGGAGCCCCCCGGCCCTGCGACTTTCCCTGGAGGATGCATGTGAAGGTTGCCCCAGCGCTGCAGAAGATGCAAGGGTGAGAAGCAGACTGCTGCTGTGAAACACCCCAACGTGCAAAAGCATTGCAGGTATCAACATCTTGTTTTTCTTTAAGTGGACTAGATGTTCTTCCTGCATGTGCTGTTCTTTGGAAACATTTAAAATTAAAATAAAAGTCTTGCAGAGATATTCCTATCCATGATGGTTTCATTAGACACTCTTAAATGCCCAGCGCAAGTTTTAATGCTCTTGCCAGGAATTAAACTTGCAATATCAGAATCGATTTTTTTTTTTCCTCTTTGACAAGGGGTGAGGGTTTTAAAATACTGTATTTTTGTGTAGTGTAATCATACCTGCTTGGAAATCATGTCTGGCTGGTGTAGTATATTGGATAAGGTATAATCCTTGTCTCAGATTTTCTTTACCATAAACCTTCCATTGATGTCACTTTGTGTAGTCTGGTGTTGAGAGAGTTTTTCTCCAAGGTAATGGGCTTAATCCTGCCAGGCAAAAGTAGATATTGGAAAACCACCTGGAAAATGAGCAGTTTGGATGTGTCAGTGCAGCTAAAATCTGAGCAGGGGTTTGCCTTTCTGCAAATGGAGCTGCATCTGATAGAGGTGCCACTTTAAGAAATACGCTGAATAATTGTTTTCTTCTTACATTCGCTTTCTTTTTTGCTTGTCCTAGTGCTTTCCATTTCCATCTCTGCATATGTGCATACTTTCAGAGGCTCCTTAAGTTAGGATTGCAAACAACTGCGATTCAGAGTGTGTTTGTCCAGGTGTTATTGTGAGTTGTCTGCAGGCTGAGATAAATAAGGGTTTATTTGCTGCTTTGCAGACAGTGAAGTATTTGGGCAGTGTTTTTAAAATCTCTTAATGCATCTTGGATGGCTTAGTGCTGATATGCAAGCATGCCAGGTTTAAGACTCCTATCACTTATGCATCTTTTTTCTAGGCTCTACTCGGGTCAAAGGAGCTGCCACATTTGAACAAGTCGTGCGGAGCAAGCTTTTTAGCATTTTTTAAGTGTCAAATATCCATCTGTATGAGCAAGAATAGTGTTCTTTGCAGGAAGACTCAGTTAAAACTTGAAGATAGGTGTGGTTTTTTTTAAAACCGACTTCAACTAAAAAGTTAACGTTCCTTTTACGTGCTGCTGCTCATCTGTTGATTGTTCTGGATCATTTCAGTAAGGAGATGCAAACATTTTTCTTAACACCTTTTTATTTTTATAAGGAGCTTTTTATTCTGTCTCCCACAGCATTCTCCTGGAGAAACTGGCGGCTTGTGGCTTAGACAGGTTTACTCTTCACTGGGTAAAAACTGGCTGGATGGCTGAGCCCAGAGAGTTGTGGTGAACGGAGTTAAATCCGGCTGGCGGCCGGTCACAAGTGCTGTTCCCGAGGGCTCAGTTCTGGGGCCGGTCTTTATTGAATATCTTTATAGATGATCTGGATGAGGGGATCGAGTGGTCCCTCGGTAAGTTTGCAGATGACACCAAGTTGGGTGGGAGTGTTGATCTGCTGGAGGGCAGGAGGGCTCTGCAGAGGGATCTGGACAGGCTGGATCGATGGGCAGAGGCCAACTGTATGAGGTTTAGTAAGGCCAAGTGCTGGGTCCTGCGCTTGGGTCACAACAACCCGCTGCAACGCTACAGGCTTGGGGAGGAGTGGCTGGAGAGCTGCCCGGCGGAAAGGGACCTGGGGGTGCTGGTTGACAGCCGGCTGAACATGAGCCGGCAGTGTGCCCAGGTGGCCAAGAAGGCCAACAGCGTCCTGGCCTGTATGAGCACTAGTGTGGCCAGCAGGAGCAGGGCAGGGATCGTGCCCCTGGACTTGGCACTGGTGAGGCTGCACCTCGAATCCTGTGTTCAGTGTTGGGCCCCTCACTACAAGAAGGACGTTGAGGTGCTGGAGCGTGTCCAGAGAAGGGCAACGGAGCTGGGGAGGGGTCTGGAGCACAAGTCTGATGAGGAGCAGCTGAGGGAACTGGGGGTGTTCAGGCTGGAGAAGAGGAGGCTGAGGGGAGCCCTCATCGCTCTCTACAACTACCTGAAAGGGGGTTGTGGTGAGGTGGGGGTTGGTCTCTTCTCCCAAGTAACGAGCGATGGAATGAGAGGAAATGGCCTCAAGTTGTGCCAGGGGAGGTTTATTGAGACCGTGATCAAACATTGGAACAGGCTGCCCAGGGAGGTGGTGGAGTCACTATCACTGGAAGCATTCAAAAAAATGTGTGGACATGACACTTTGGGACATGGTTTGGTGGGCATGGTGGTGTTGGGTTGATGGTTGGACTTGATGATCTTAAAGGTCTTTTCCAACCTTAGTGATTCTGTGATTCCCTCAACAAATACCTTCCCCACCCCCCAACAGATTTGTGTCCAAAATAGTATGGCCTATGGCCCTCTACCTTTTTAAAACTCAGGTTATTTCACCTAAAATGGCAGGGGAGGTGTTACCTCAAAATGTGTTGAATGGCATGCATTTGTTTGGGCCAGCCCTGGGATCCTGTTTGTGCAAGCCTAGATTTGCTCATGCGGAGAAAAGGGAAGTGACTTGTACCCTGTGACTGTGGTCCAGGACTTCCTGCCCGAGCATTGCCTTACAAGAAAGGACAGAGTCTCCCTCCAAGGTGTCGCAGGCTCCTTTGAAGTGTGGCACATCCCAGGGAACCCAGCAAACGAAAAGGTGGACCCAAACACCGAGAGTGCAAAACTATTCTCTTTAGAATTTCTAGACTTCACTGGAAGAGTTTAAGTTACTTCTGTACTCTGGGAGAGAACCGGAGTCACCTTGCAGTATTTTAGCATCTGGAAAGTGGCACATGCCCACCTGACCACCCTTGGCAGATGATCAGCCTTGGTCGGTGTCCATCTGAAGAGCATGCTGTGACTTTATGGCTTGTTTTTTTTTCTGATAACACCCAAACAGAAAATCTGTTACCGGTGGTGGCTTAAAAAGTGATGGACAGCAGCTGAGAACTCTGAGCCGAGTGTGCAGCGAGGAACGTCTGATGACTGTAGCTGGATCGTCAAATTTAAGTCATAAGCCCAAGAAGTGAGTCTGGTGCCACCTGGGCCCACTGCACTATAGTGATATGCAGTCGGATGGTGCCGAATATCGATGTCGAGTAGTCTGCTTTGAATACTGCTGCACTTCTCTGCCCTATGTCATTATTTTAGCAACTACTTGTTGGGGGAAGTAATGTGTTGCTTTTTGCAGCAGCTAAACCGCAATAAATCAATTGGCAAGGCATCGGCACGTGACCAGCCCACCTTCCCCGGGTGGCAGGGACCTGTAAATTGTTCGTGAGCTTGTCCTCAGCAAGAGCGTGGCTTGAAACAGCGCTGTGTCTCTATCTTACTTTGCTTGTGCCAGCTTGCTATGATTATTTTATTCCTTCGGTGGGTTTCTAAGAAAGTTTCTAGGTGTTGAGTTTAAATGTGCTAGGCTGGCTGTGTTTCCATGTAATGAGCATCTTTTGTAAACAGCAAAGCAAATGTGAAATGCTCGGTGGAGGACATGCTGGCCGCTGGACTTGATTGTGTCCGTTAAGTGTTACCGGTTTAGAAAGAATCGGACTTGGACACTTGAGCCTGTTAGTCAAATTTCAACCTTAAAATCTGAAGCCTGGTTAACTGAACCTGGCTGTACAAGAAGATTTAAGAAATAAGATCCCTTAGGTATTCAAAGAAGTGCCTGATTATTTGTGTAGCTGGCAATGTTTACAGGTAAGATGATCTCTTTATCCTGTTTGAGAAATCAGATTATCACCACTGGCTCTCCATAGCCTGTTCCATGCAGTAGCGTTCAGCCTGCGGTAATCTGTAGTCCTTAGTTGATGTTTAAATAAAATAAATTGATTCCTGAGGTGCAGTCTAGGGTTCCTAAAGTGATGAGTTGTACAGGCAGAAGTGCCTTGAGCAGCTCCGGTGCTGGACATCAGCTTCATCGCAGTGGGGTGATGGAGAGTAGTGTAGTGCTTTTATTCCTCTACCGATTGCCTTGAGGTAGAACAAGAATTCATGACTTAGAGAGTAGATTTTTTTTTTCCCCAAAATTGTGGTATAGCAGAAATGAGTTTGCAAAATCTACATCTCATTAGTGAACTGCCAATGTTGTGGCTCTTGAAACGAAGGAACCAGATAAGCAGGTTGTATTCCCCAGCCAGGAGATCTCTTGATACAGCACCAGGAGCCTGAACTGTTCTCAGAGCACAGAGTGAAGCCGAGTCTAGTTTCGGTTCATCAAACCACAAAAACATCTCTGAAATGCAACAAGGAAACTGAGAATAAAGGCTGAGCTGTGTCTTGATACCATCAGCAGTGTACTGCCAGGGAGCACGTATGTACCAGGGTCTGTGTGCTATCTCCTGATTTAAGTCTTCTGCATGAGTTATACTGGTAAGGAGACCCTGGGAGCAAGCGTGAAACCCCACCGACTTCTAAAATCATTGGTTGGAGATGATTAAATGTAGTAAGTGGCACTGCCTTTGAGGTGCACAGCTCGGCCTCTTGGTAGCATGCGTTCCTCCTTTCTAGGGGATGTGTTGGGTGTTGTACAACTCATTTTAAAACACTTCATAATTCTGCTTTTGTCGCTAAAAATGCTGCGCTTCGGTTCGTTCGTGAACTTCACTGCATCGAGTGACCCAAGGCTGTTCCAGGGGTTCACTGAACTGGTGATACTATCTGTGCTTTGCTGACAGCTACAAAAGGAAGGCTTTTGTGACCCACACAAGTAGGCTTGAAATGACCCGCCGTCTTTCTGAGAGTGTAATTACGAATTTATGTGTTCATTATCATGTTATGTTAGGGCTTGGGCGGGGAGGGGCACTGAAAGACACCCTAGTAATTCTTAAATGAGTAAATTACTACCTTAGTGCGTACGTGTGTTAAGTATGCGTATTTTTAAATTAGCCTCGACGGAGTTTCTTGAAAAACTATCTATAATGCTAAAAAAAAAAAATAATAGAAGGAAGAAAATTAATCAGCTAAAGTGTAGTGGCTTGTATTTGCCTACCTGCAGTATTAATTAACTGCACAAAATTGGAAGCAGAAGGCTCTGAGGTGGAAGAGGATGGGGCAGTGTCATCTAGCAAAGGCAGGGCGTCGCTGAGTTATTTTATACTAGCAGCTGCCGTTGTGCTGTGTGCGTGATTTTTTCTTTTCTCTTCTTAACCCTATGCACTGGCTTCTTGGTGCCATTCTAGCAATTCCTGCTGGGAACGCTTCAAACAACGGGGTTTCACATTGCGTGCGGTCCTGCAGTCCCTCTTCTCCTGCAAGAGCTGCCTGTTATGAGCACAAGCAGGTAGATGCAGCTGATACTTTAGCAAAGCTGGGTAAAACGTGATAAAATCCTAAACCTTGATAACCAGGAGGAGGCTGAGTTGTGCTGGGCTGCGTGTGTCTTGCGCTGGTGACGGCAGGAGATGTGACAGGTAGGAAGGAGATGTAGAAGGAGGCTCAAAATTAGGAGGCCAGGGCTGTGCTGGAAAAATATCTACATTTGCTATCAATATATGGTGTAGGGAGGCTTTATGGGTTGGTAGGTGTTAGATACAGTGTGAGAAGTGCTTCAGCGGCGCAGGTATTGAAGGAGGGATGGAACAAGAGTGGGCGTCTGAATGAAAAACATGATGGAGTGCAGAGAGGTGGTGAATAACAAGCTCCTAACCGAGAGAGATCCCGTCCTCTTTATTTAAAAGAGTAGAGACGTTGCAGGGGGGGTTCAGATCTGCGGTGAGGGCTTCTGGGGTTCAGCGGTGCAAGTGTTTTTCCTACCCTGCCACTGAAGGAGGTGTTTCTCAGGTTCAGCTTGTGTGGTTGTAAAATCCATTTTTCTGGGTCAGAGGAAGGTGTTCCAGTGCTGCCTGAAGGGTGGTTGAAGTCCCATTGGTAATGTTGCAGCTGCGATTAACACCTTATTAAAAAAAGCTTTGTAGAGGGATTACCTTAATTTTTGTCTTGGAGTGATAGCCATTTCCAAACACATTAGAAAAGAATCAACAGACATAACCCTTCTCTTACAGCCCTCGTCAGCCTGAGTTGCTGCATTTAGAGCATCATTTGTATGATCGATACTCTACCGAACTGTTAATAGCGAACATTGAAAGGTTAACAGCTTGTGTTTTTATGGCAAAGCATTAGAGAAGAGCTTTCCTCTAGAAGAAACAATTGCTTTAGAGAACGTAAAATGAAGTAAAAAGATAGGAAGTGAACTCTAAATGAAAGCACTTCTGGAGAAAATTGAAATAGCTTTATAAAGCACTTTCATATCTTCCAGAATGATCAGGTACTTTTTTAAAGGGGGAGAGGGGTTGTCTTTGGTTATATGCAAGCTAAAATGAGTGTTGTATCTTCTACTAAAGTAAATGTGCAATGCCTAAATTGCAATCCAAAGATCATTCCTCTGTCATTTGCCAGGGTTGGATGAGTTAACTCGTCCTACCCGAATGCTTTAGTTCGGCTACAGGCTAAGCCGAACTTCTTATGGAGTCCTGGTTTAAGCAGCAAGGTAGAAAGATTTTGCTTCTCTAGAGCTTTATTGAGGTGCGGTGAACTGGAGTTTGAATGGCCTAAAATGCAGTAAGTTGGCAGCTATTGATATTTTTTTCCTTAATCAACAGGAATCAGTTAATGCCTCATACATCTTAAAATTTTAATTTTTACAATAGCCTTGAAATCAGCTGGTACATCCACGTTTTGTAGATCCTTCTTTTGGTACTTTGGTGGATGGAGAATGTCTTTTGAATGTGCAAGTTCTTGCTAGCAAATCTCATAACTTCTGTCAAAATAGGAAGCTGTAGTCTGAGCTGTGAATCTGTCATTTTTCTGGTTGTATGAGACTGCTATTAAAGGTTGAAGTTCATAGATAACTGGTATGAGTAAGCAGCTACACGCCTCTAGTTTGATAAGCATTAATGAAACACCTTTAGCAAACTTAATGAGGCAAAAATGGGGATGGTAAGGACATGGCTTGACAGTGGCCCTCTCCCACCTTGATCCATATCAAATCATGCTCAGATCAGATGGGGCAAGTCCAGGAACTTGGGGCAGAGCTAACGCTTGCCCGCTCCATGCGGCGCAGACCCAACGTAGCACAGCAGCAGTTAACTGCACCTGTTTTGGGGAGAATGATCTGTGACGCATCTCTGAGAGGCTATCTCAGAAGCAATTTCTAGGTGGAAGTATGGATGTCCCAGTGGAACGCAGAAATTGGTAGCTGTCGGTGCGTTGAGACCCGCTTGCTTACTTTCGCGTGTCACTAACTTATTCACCTAACCAAGCTGTGACTGAGGGCATCGTCTTCGGCTGGAGGATCTGCTGGATCTGGCAGCTGAGATCCTCCCCGCAGCAGCCTGCCGGTCAGAGCTCAACCGTAGCCTTTGGGTTGTTGGCTGTTTTTAGTGAATTGCAAAGGTTTTCGTGGTAAAAAGCTCACATTATCCGCTCTGCAAATGGGATTCATAGAATTTTTTTTTTTTCCTGAAATCGTTGGCAGAAGAGAGCAAACAGCATTTCCTGGTGGTTTGATCCAGCCCTGAGTAGCCTGAGACCTTGGGGGTGGAGGGGTCAGATTTTACAACTTGTGAAGATGAGTGGGAAGTACTTCTGGTTTAATAGTTGAATATTTTGTAATTCCTCAGGAAGGTGAGGCAAATGCCAGTCCTTACCCGGAATGTCTGTAGTAAATTCTGCTAGTGATGGTCCAGGCTTCATGACTTTTCTTGAAAACCTTTTAACATGAAATTTGTGTATGACCCAAATGGCTGAATTTTAAGACCAGGTGAACTGAGTACTGCTGGTTCTGGCTGCCTGTGGCGTTTGTCATGATCTTGGGAAATCTGGGGATCTTGTCCTGACTGTGCAGGACTGAAGCAGTCATTAATGTCTGTAAGCAGTCATTAATGTCCTTGTGTTGCTGCTTAGTATCAGGATTCGTTGGCATGTCTCTTCACAGACCCTGGTGATGCTTTCCTGTTCTTTTTTTCAGTGCAGAGTAAACACCGAGCCCTAGAAGAAAGCAAACCGCATATTAACATGAGTGATAATATTGAGGTGCAGCTGGAAATACTAGGCAGGTACAGCTGCAGGCCCTACAAACATCTCTACTTTTATTATAGCCTCACTAGATAAGCTACTTTCTGGGGTGTCTGGATACAGGTACAGTAAACTTCCTCTGCAGCCTTCCAACAGCATGTGTCCTCATTATCTCAATGACCCGGTTTATCAGAGCCTTTGCTTGAAAGGTCGGTGATTAGCGCATGGAAGGGTTAACTTGAGGAGTATCCAAAGGCATTAGCAAATGCAGAACGCTGCTCTCTACTTTTTTAAGTCCTGCCAACAGCTAGAAGGCGGTACACTTGCTGCGGCCATCAGATAGCACCCAGGAGAAGACCTGGGAGGCTCTCCCGTTTGCAGAGCCCGTCGTAGGCTAGGTTTTGATTGCTTTGGACAATTTGTGCTACTCTACCTTCCTTTGGCCAAACCTCCGGAACAGCAGGGAGAAGTCAAATAGGAGAGGAAAACAATCTCAGAGGTCATGCTGTTTCTTTCTGACCAAGTTGGCCTTGGATTCTGGCCAGCCTGGGCTTTTTACATAAAATGCTTGCGTTGTCTCCTCTGTTTTCACTTTTGCTTTTGACACGTTGAACATTGTGATGGTGGTGTTTTAAGACACACTTAAGATTAAGCGTGTTCCTAGGAGGAGGTTCTGTCATCTTCAAAATCTTGGTGCCAAGGCAGTTTGAAGTCAGTGGGGGACATGTTCAAGATTTCTAATAACTCTGCAATTTATTTCCAAAAGTAGGAAATAAATCTTGACTTTTGGAAAAAAAAGTACTTAACTACTCTTCCTAAAGAAGGATTGCACTAACTATTCAAAAATGATTGAGCCCTGCCATTCCTCTGTGTGAAGAGTTAACACTTCTCCATGAATCGAAGCGATCTTGATCTTGGCTGGTGGAGTGGGAGAACGGTGTTTCTCAACAGAGGAATTTGCATCATATTGATCTGCCCAATGTTTGGAAACTCCTCTTTGGGGGTTTGGGATCAGAAGCTGCTGGTGAGATTTACTCCGTGTTGAGCAGCTGAGAAGCAAACAGCAGGGATTTATGAAAATGTTGGATTTGTTTGTCTGGATCTAGTTGGGAGGAACTTGGAACAATGTGCAATATCCCAGGAAGAAACGCATAGAAATGGCAGTGTGGCTATATCCTAATGTCATTTAAGACTCCACTTAATCAAATATTCATTTTTTTTTTAAGCGAGGCTCTTATCCACAGTGTTGCTCTTATCTGGGAAATGGTGACTGGCAGGAGGAGGAGACTGTTCGGTGCCTGAAGAGGGGAAATTTACAGTGCAAGGGACTGTTTGCAGAGACCATGTATAAACGGATTAAAGAGGTGATAATGGGTGCTTGATCTTGCTTAAGCTGGCCAAGTGGCTTTGATTTGATTGTAGGTTATTTGAAGCCAATTTCCCACTAACAATGTTTCTTGCTAAAATAGTCCTTGCTTATTAGAGCAGGTCTTTAAAAAAAAAAAAGGGTGGGGAAGAGGAAAGGTAGGATAAAATTCAGTATTCCTTTGCTAAGTAATTGAAAACGCAGGGTGTCCTACAGAGCATCCATTTCCAGTTGTTTGGAGAGCAGAGCTGAATTTGTCTTCCCACGCTGTTGTGTTTAGTTGTTGGTTCTCCTGGGGGGTTAATCCAACGCCGGGCGGACGAGGAGGGTCTCCTGCTGCATGGTCCTTGGGGAAGCTGCTGCGTGTGGAAATGGGAATGAGCAGAAGTCCGTAGTGTTTCTGCAAGCTGTCTCACTTGCTTGTCTCTTTGCAGAAGGCTGCCGGTCATGAGTTTTGTTTCCGATGTTATTTTTTCGAAGCAGAAATTTCAGTTTTCTTTAATGGTTTACTTTGCATGCGGAGGAAGGTTGGGGCTTGAATCTTGATGCATTTATTATTGATAGCATGCTTTGAAAACATTAGAGGAATGACTAAGGGCATGGTCTGTACCGTAGCAGTACTGTTTTCTAAGGATATCCATTATCAGGCTTAGACCATAAGGGAAGTGCAGTGCAGCTGGGGAGGCTAAGCTCGGTCGTGAGCTCTGACTAGAATAAAATCAACTATAGAGACCTTGCAAGGGCTCTATACTAATTCTGGTAGTTCTTTTTAGGGCTTATAAACACTGAGCTGTAACTGATGAATTCCAATAATAAAAGCTAAATTTGGGGATGGGGAATGTTCCCCAATCAAATTGCTGAATAATTGTATATTGCTTTTCAGAGTGCTGGAAATTCCTTAATTTTTTAAGCTGCTGCTTCCTGAGCACCTTTGGGGATGCAGGTGGTAGTGTGGCACCAAGGCAAAGATAGGAATAGGTGTTGGGAGTCTGCTCAAAGCTCGTGCTCCCCGTGCTATCACTGTACTTATTATCTCTAAATATCTGAAAACACCTTCATTTGAACTTGCTGTCTTTGAGAACTATTTGACAAGGACAAGCCAACTTAAAATTACTAAATGCCACCAAAAGGAAACTTCTTGTATTGTTTTTGTTAGTTCATGCTGAGCCAATGGTCCTTCATATCCAAAGCTTTCCCTTGGAGTGGGCAAATATTGTTGCTGCTTGACACCAATGAACAGTTTAAATTCCGGATTATTTTGCCCTCCACCTGGACTTTGTGCTTTTGTTGGGTTTTGGGTGCATCTGTGACACGAATGATACCGACATCCCGAGTGGAAGTTAGTTTTAACTCTTCCTTTAAATGTCGTTCCCAGGCATCTGAAGAGGCCTCGCTACGGGCTTTGGAGAGTCTAATGACAGAGTTTTTCCACAACTGCACAACAAATGAGCGGAAACGCGAGATAGGTGAGTTCATGCCACCTCTGAAGGATGGTCCCCTTTGCTTTCTGCTGCCTGCAGACCTCAGCAGAGGTGCCTTGGTTATGTTAAACGAATATAGCAGGTGAAAGTGCTCTATCTGATACTGAACAGGCATCTTGGCCTCTTCTGCTTACGTATGAACTTGAAGTAAAGGCTTACATAGTTTGGGTTTCAGAGGTCCCATGGCAGGTCCTAAAGATAATTAAATTGTTCCTAACTTTAGAACTTACATCATAACTTTTAAAGATAGTTAAACTGTTTGTAACTGTCTAATGATGTGAGCATGGAGATGTAGGGGTTTTTATCAAGTTGATTAGGGTAGGAGAAGGATTTTTCTCTGCTGTATGTTGTTGAATTGCATGTTCTGGAAAACCTCTGCCTTCTGCCTAGAGATGGAGTACGGACTTCAGATTTGTTCAGCATTGAGAAGGGAAAGTGTGAGAGTGTCCTACTTAATGTGAAATGACAAGTAGGAAGAAACTGAGGTTTCATTTTGGCTGGTGTTATTAAATATGTCCTTCTGAAAAGCAGCAGAGCTCTTACAGGTGCTCTAGATCAGCTTCTTGCATCTGTGGTTAATCGCTGTAAATAGGCAGTTTGCTTTTATTCTCAAACATTTGCCATCTCAAACTTGAGTGCCAAAAGTATGATCAGCACGAAAGACTTCTCCCAGAAATCTGGTAAAATAAAGAATAAGCAACTAGGCAGGTTTGGTTCCCCCCCCCCCCCATTGTGGAGATACCATGCTGTGGAAAAGGTAAATGCCTTCAGCATTCCCTGTTTTCCTGCTTAAGTTGCAGGAAAGAAACTAATTGGTTAAGGCTTAAATTTGATTAGCCTGTAAAACAGCCCTTGCAGCTTTTCCCTTTGCTGCATTTGGTACGTAGTCACTTGATGTGAGCTCACCAAATCCTGTACCCGAGTGTTTGGGGGGGTTTTGATATGCTGACCTACAACAAAGTCAATGGCTCGTGGAGCAATTGCAGTAAAACACGGGTGTGTTATAAGACTGTGTGTGTGATCTGAGGTGCTCCTAGTCTTTCACAGCGACCTGGTATCCCAACATTTGGCTTTTATAGATAAAATAGTAATACTCGTAATATAATTTTTGTGTGATTTGTTTTAATATTCAGCTATTAATCTGGTGTAGTATTCATGTCAAAACTGTCTTCTAAAAATTTGTTTTCATTAAAGCCTATTGTTAGATTGCTTTTAATACTTTGGACTGTGATTTTATTTTTTTCCCCTCCTTCCTCCAGGTTGTTTGAGCTGTTCACTGAGCATGGGGTTTCTTCCATGCTCAGTGTGTTACTGTGCTATCAGTATACATCATTATGGATTTGTTTACAGTTTAAGAATTTTAATGTAATTTTTTTAATACTTCATTTTTTCAGAGGAGCTTTTAAATAACTTTGCTCAGCAGATAGGAGCCTGGAGATTCTGCCTCTATTTTCTGTCAAGTACAAGAAACGACTATGTAATGATGTACAGTTTGACTGTGTTTGAGGTAAGATGTGTACTGTTGCCTGCTTAGTGCATTTTCTGTCTGGTGCAGTTTTATACAGCAATCGATTTTATTTGAAAATGTTTATCTAAAATGGCAGTCCTCATAAGTGTGGTGATAAAGGATGCTTTTATTGCTCTCTCCTGGAGAGGTTGCTTAATGGCAGGCTAAGAGTAGGAGAATATGAATCTTTGTACACAAATAGAAGAATTAATTTCCTGGCATGTCTAAGTACAAATTGCCTCCAGTTTCAGAGGCTGCTTGAGTTTTCTGCACAATGCTTTTAAGAATGTTATTGCTTTTATACTCTTTTTTTTATGGTCAGAAATATGTGCATGATTACCTGCTACTACCTTCTGCAAACTTTAATGCTAAGAGGGAAGACAAAGTTGCTTTTATTTTTCTGACATCTTGTACTTGTGGTTGATGCTCTTGAACTACATCCCGCAAGCTTATGTGCTAGTTGTAGAGGTAAGGTCTCTTTTAGAAGACCACATCCCATTCTTTACCTATTTATAAAAGGACAAAGTTATGGTTAAAAGCCTAAATATTGATTTGTGTATCTACTGGAAGAAACAAAAGTATTCTGTTTTATCAATTGATTTCTCAGTGACCAGTGCAGTGTCTTTCCCTAACAATATTCTGGGGTTTGGTCAATGTCACACCTCACCCTGGTCCATTTTGTGGCCTCTGCCTTATGTCCTTGGCTGGGTTGGCAGCCTGAGCTGTGCCCCTAAATCAGGGGGGTTTATATCCTTTGCAGTGTGCCACTTTTTAGATGGAGCAAACAACTCTGTTCTTAAAAGTTACGTTGTTTTGACAAATCATCATGACTTCTTCACTTCAAATGTTCACTATATTTATCTGAGGTTGCATAGGGAATTTGGACTTGATCTGCAGACTGAATCTGGTTTGCCTTCCTCTCAAAAAGGGGTAATCATGACAAAGCATGGGAGTTGTTCCCTGCTCTGGGGATGGGTGTCACACAGCCGCAGCCTGCAATAATTAAAACGATTTTTATGAAGTTGAAAACATGTTTGATTGCTGAGCCTCCGCTTCTCATGGAGGGTGGGGGGGAAGCAGTGCTGAAAAAATAATTGTGCACAGAACTAAGCAGAACAAAGAAATCACTGTCCAAGTGTAAAGTCAGGGACATGAGTCCACAGCTCAGCTGAGAGATTAGGATCTCTCCACTGAGGAGCTTGAGCCTCCAAACTTAACTACTGTTGTGCTGCGCATTTGACTGGTCCTCATAGCCGTAGGCTGCAACTTCATCAGCCTTCAGCTGTCTGGGAGTGATGAATGTCAGTAAAAGCATGTATATAAACACAAGGATCCTTCCCAAAACTTCCTGAGAATGTTGCATTTTCTAGAATGCCTAGGAAGTTAATAATGGATCCGGAATAAAAATCTTCATGCTCCCTTTCCAGATGAACCATTTTCACTTCCTGCTTTTGGGAAGGAGAACATCTTTCCCCAAAATATTTCACAGGTGGAGAAAGCTGCCACTTTCTGGTCAAATGAGTAGGACAAAACTCAGTGAGTGTTAACGCATGAATATTTTAAAGCTAAAGCTTCTTCCAGTTTTATTGAGGGTTCTGAAATTCTTATTCTGGACTTGCATCGAGGAAGTCTCATTTGGTTGGGTCATTGTTGTGTTTAAGCAATACTTCTGGATTGTCTCCGCAAGAAAACCCAAAAAGCAACCTCGCTGAGGAACTTAATGTATAAACATACCTCTGTACCTCCACACTGTGAACTGGTACCTCTGTACTGTACGTCCGTGCTGTGAATTGGATCTGCTTTGACCATAAATAATCTTCCATTTTCTGCCACAAAACCCTTTGCAGTATCTCCTGCTTTTGGGTTCTCCAAGCTATATGCCTGCAGGTGGGTACAGGTAGTGCCTCAGCAGCAAGCCTCCTCAGTAAGTTATCCTTAGAGGCTCAGCTCCTAATGCTCCAGAGCCCCTAAATGGGATCGTAGTGTGGCAGGAAAGCAATTTGCAACTCTGCCTTCTTACAGATTTTGTCTGGCTTTAAGTGGACTAAAAGCTTTCTGTTAAAGTGGTGCCCTGTCACTGCAAGGCAGTCACTGACGGCGACCTTCCAGCTTAGCTTCAGGAGACCCGGGTGGCATCAGTCATCTAAAACTGAACTTGCTTTCCCTCTCTTTTTTTTTTTTTCTGCTTCATACAAGGCTATGCTTCCCCCTCTAAAGGGGAAAATCTAGGTGTCCGGGGTTAAAAGATAGTGGAAATACTTTTTTATATGCATGCCAACTAGTTCTGCTTGACGCAAAACCAGTTAAAAAGGTAACATGCTGGTTGCTGTCACTTGTCAGTTAATAGAGATAGATGGTGTACTCAAAGACATATTGGTAGCAGTTTCTGGGGCATTGAAACCCACCTTATGTGCAACACTGGTGTTGGAGGGCTGCTACAAATCTGATACGCTTGTGGTGGAGGTGGGTTTTTGGGGGTTTTTGTTAGAGCTCGTCTTTATACACTGTGTGGCTTCTAAGAGGCATGGTCAGTGAGTTTTGTTGAGTAGCTTGAGCCATCGCTGTCTTCGGTTGCCCAGGTTCCCCATTAGGTAGCGAAGCTTATTCCAAGTTAGTGGTGCAGGGCTTGCCCTCTAAGCTTCTCTTGTGCAAACTAAGCTAGGCAGAACCTCTGCATGTTGTTAAAGATGTCAGGATTGGTACCGGACTGCTGAGCAGTTAGATCATCTCAAATTTCAGCTCTTTGCCCAGCGAGCCTGTGTCAGAACTCTAACAAAAGAGAAACGTCTTATGTTTAACCTGCTAATACCTGCTTGTTTCTACAGGTCTGCCCATGGCAACAGAGAAGGTTGAACTACATCAAATATAGGTGCTCAAAAGGCAGTCAGTCTTGGGCAGTGAGGGGCCTGGCTAGGTTGAAGGCTGTAGGCTCTTCCCTGGCTGTGCATCGTGGCAAGCACCGGCAACCCTGGGGCATAAGATGCAGCCGCTCTGCCTGATGCTCTGTCCCTGCGTTATGTGTCCGTGTTCTCGCGCTGTGTAACTTCCGTGAAGCATGTCCCAGTTGAGCTCATTTGGGAGGTCTGTTTCTTTTCCAGAACCTAATCAATAAGATGTGGCTTGGGGTCCCATCGCAAGACAAAATGGAGATCCGCAGCTGCCTGCCCAAGCTCCTTCTAGCTCACCATAAAACTCTGCCTTACTTCATCAGGAACAAACTCTGCAAAGTCATTGTGGATATTGGCCGACAAGACTGGCCAATGTTCTACCATGACTTTTTCACTAACATCTTGCAGGTAAGAAGTTTCTAAAAAGAAAACTTGGTTTCATTTACAGGGAGGCATTATTTTGTTTCCTTGAGTAGTGACTTCCCTTGATGAAGGTTAAGTAATTACATGGAAAACAAAGCCGCTTCTTAAATTCCTTTTCTTTTTTAATTTTGCGAATAACCGTTAGCTTCCTACATGTTACATTTCTTTCTACTGATAAAAGGTTTTTTTGACAAAGGAACAATACTATGCAACACGTATCAACTGCACTTTGAATTTTAAATATTTAGGAGTAGTTGTTGAAAATGTAGGGGTTGTGGGTTGTTCTTTAAAGAAAAAAGTCACTACTACTATGGATGCATCGCTGGATGATTTTCAGAAGTTTCTGAATGTGGCTGTTGGAGATTTTTTTCACCTAATAGCCAAAGATAGCCTAAAATCTTTGTTACCTCATCGTGTAAAGTCACTAATAGAACGTTGGTGGCATGTTTAAGAGGGCTCTTGCAGTAAGACTAGAGTATGGATTTGAGGATCCTGGGTGAGACGGTGCCATTAGTTTGAATGTTGGTTGTAATTCGGTATCTCCGCGGTGAAGCCTGAGCCAGGCTAACAGCTCACTGCTGCTGGAACCTAACTAGGCTAGTGCAAACCTCCTCTTTTGGTTTGAGTACTTTGTTTCCAGGTCTCTTAAAATTGTTCATAATTGGCTTGGAGAAGCTGAGTGTAAACTGAAGTGCTGCACAGTCTTTTTCTGCTGACATAATTACATGATTTCTGTGCAGCTCTGCCCCCAGACAAGCCACAAGGTACTTATTGACCCCCCCAAAAAAAAATCAAAGTCCAGGAGTGTGAGGAGTTAAGGCAAATAGATCTAGTTTTAATTGCAAAATTTAAAAAATGCTACCATGGCATACAGAGCGTGTTACTAACTGGTGTAATCTCTTTTCAGATAGTTTTCAGTAATCATGTAGTGTAACATGCTGCGTTTTTTTTCCTGGATTTTCAGTTTGACAATAAGTACTCTGAGACAGCTGTCTACACTTACAGTTTTCGCTTTCATTTCACCTGTATCTGCAACTGGATTCCTGACCTTCTACTTGCTTTTCTAGCGCTTTGGAGGTTATCTTAAGTGATTGCAGAGCTCATTTTGGGTATTTTAGGCCTCTCCTTATGAACTCTGCTTCAGAGGGAAATGTATCCATAAATTAATTTTTATAGCAGACATCTTCCGAAAATGATCAGAGAAAGTGGAAGAAAAACACTAATACTGAACTTCAAGACGTCAAAATAAAGAGTAGCAGCACAGGAGCAGAATAACTTGCTTTTAGAGTTGCCGATGAGTCCTCTCTCAAGACTTTCTTCTGAGATAATTTGAAGCAACTGTTTGATTCTTTAGCATTAACTTGTATCCCAGTACTCTTAAGTAGTCTCGAAAACCTTTGCTGAGCCATTGGACGGGTGGAGAAGAGAACTAACTTGGACTATTGCGGTGGTGTTAGGCAAAACCAATAATTTTACATAAAGTGCTACTTCTTTAGAGGTATGAAATTTGTTTAATGTTACTGAAGTGCCAGTGCATGGTATTGCTAAACTTCCTGGTATTGTCAGCAAATACTCTGAGAGAAGATGTTAAGTCTCTTTGCAACTTACTAACAAGTTGTGTATTTAATTTAATTTTCTTTTTTAGCACTCTGCTCCCGTGCCATCGTGCTTCCTTTCTGAAAGCCAACATACATCTAGACTAAGAGCTTTTAGATGGGCTTTTCCCCCCGTGTATTTCACCAAGCTGTGTAGCCTTAGCAGCGTTAACTCGGCGTGTCTCTGATTTGGTGGGTCAAGGAGATTAGAACCGAGGTCAGCCTGTGTTACAGAATTTGTGACTTCAAAGTTTACTTGTAGTAAGTGTGATTGGCTTGAGGCTTTTTCTCCCATAGGGAGTAGCACATGAATTGTGTTGGATGTTCCAGGTCAACAGAGAAGAGCAGCATTGAATTTCAGCTGAAAATAAAACTTTGTCCCACTTGAATGTGTCTTTAATATCCCAGTGGCTAATGAAGGCAAAAATCATTGCTTTCCCTGGTCCTGTTCCTGTGCCTTCTGTCTGTGGTGGGAGTCACTCTTCTTGGGGTAAATGTGATTTCCAGTTTGAGGTGCGATACAGATGCAAGGAGAGTTTCTGTCCCTTAGTGGTGTTCCTGTGTTAGCCGATATTGGCTGCAGCTCTTTGTATGGGAAGGGATGGGCTTTTTAATGGGAAACTGCTTGACTGATGGTGCGGTTCCATCAGGACTGATGGGCTCGGGCTGACCTGAGCGTGGCTGCAGTGGCAGCCCTGTTACGTGGTGAAACCACTGGTGCTGAGGCAATTCTGAGAAGTGGTGATGTCAGCAGAAGGCAGTAAACAGAAGGAACAAACCATTGCTCGTAAACATGCTGGAAGAGAGAACGTGTACAATGACATTATGAAAGCTCTCTTGAAACCCCAAGGATTTCCACGGCACTTGAACTGTTGCAACACTGTAGATTAGTATCTCAGAAAATCCAATATTTGCAGTTCTCTTCCCTCAACATGCAGCGCTGCAAACTGTGGGAACTGGTACTCCCTCAGTCTTGAAGCACTTGTAAACTGATAATGTTACTAACCCCCTGCTCGTCAGCTGATAGCTTTGCAGAATGTTACCATCACATGTTGCATTCATGTGTTTTCCTCTCAGTTAATTCAGTCTCCTGTGACCACTCCTCTGGGACTGATCATGTTGAAAACTACTTCAGAAGAACTGGCATGTCCACGGGAAGATCTTAGCGTAGCCCGGAAAGAAGAGCTACGCAAGCTGCTCCTAGACCAGGTGCAAACAGTGCTTGGGCTCCTCACAGGTATGAGTTAATGCACGTCCAGCGTTGAAATAAATGTCGTCCTTCACCATCCTGAAGATGCTAGTGAGCTTGCATGTTCTGGATTCAGTGAAGCAACGTGTGGATGATGTAGAGGCTGCTCCTGCAGTTTGAACACTCAACCCTTGGGCATTTGGGTCAACTTACTATGAAAGCAGCTTGTGTAGCAGAGCAGCTGTATAGCCACATATGTCCCCCTCTTTATGAAGAGGGATTGAGATGGTGTGTCTAAGCACTTGGTAATTTCTTTGGGCTCACTAAGAGAAGACAACGTTCCTTGTCAAAGCACTAAAGATGTATTCTAGTGAAGTTCTTTTGCAGTCTCCAGTGCGTTTGTTGGATCAATCTGTCTTTTAGCAGGCTGTTCTGAAAAATATCTCTTTGGCCAGGTATTTTGGAGAGCATCTGGGACAAACACAGCGTTACTGCTGCCACTCCACCACCATCCCCAACTTCAGGAGAAAGTGGTAAGGATGGCCAAAGCTACAAGATGATATTTCCATGTGCTTAAACTTGCAATATCAGGCATAGATTCCTTCCTTTACTGTCTAACCTCTTGTAATAAGCCTTTCGTAGAGCTTTTCATAGGCCAACAAATTTCTGGTCAGAAAGTCAAACCTTACATGAAGAAGCTATTTCCACTGCAGGGGATGCCCCACTGAAAATGCCACCTCATTGAAAAGTGCACGTGTAGCTTCTTGTCCTCAGGTGGCAAAAAGCTTTCTGAAGTGTCAGTGCAAAATGCTGTAACGTCAGTGAGTTGGCATTGTCATCTATGAATTTTGGCTGTAAGCACATCAAAAGCCAAACTTGGAGCAAAACTGAAGCTCTAGCCAAAAAAAAAGGTGGCTAGGGCTTTGTGTATATATATATTGTGAAAGTTTGTTTTCTGCTTATTTTCTCTTAGCCTTTTGTGTGGGTGTATATCTGATCTAAACTTATTTACATATATATTTCTTAGCTACCTTGAAAAATAGAGAATATATTTCTATGTCCTTGTACTTGGCGCACATATCGCCCTGTTAAGGCTCAATAGGGGATAGACGTATAGGGTCACTCCAGGCGTAATGCTGACCTTGACGGCTACCAGTTTCGCTTGTGCCTTGATGTAACATGGTTCGTTGTTACATTCAGCTCACCCAAGCATTGTCCAGCAGATTGTGGTGTCTTTGTTCCTGCTTCTTGGGAAACAAAGCAAGAAGCAACACTATGATGCAGTGAAATCAATACATTGCCTAATCTTGGCTTTCTCTGCTTGTAACAAGGAAAAAGAAGGACTTAGGGTCTGGCAACCTGTAATAACCCGGCTGTGCATAGGGAGAAGACGAAACACTTGTGGGTCAGTTATTTCTCTCTCCGGGGTCATAGTGATACCAAGTTGTGCTCGGCGCAGTGTGTTCTGTGAGTTAATACAGTTGTCTCGCTTGTCTTTGGGACCTTAAACAGTTAATTGAGAGTTGCAGATCACTTCCTTGTGGCCAGATTGCACTAGTCAGCTTAAGACAGCTGCCTGTGATAATGTTTTGTTAATATTTTGGTTAGTGTTAAAACTTCCATGTTTAGGTTTGAGCAGATTTTCAAGTGCTTCTTTCCTGTAGAAGAGCTTAAGACATTTTTATATTTATATACAAAACATAAGCCTAAATGTGAAGAAATATTTCCTTGGGTTTGGGCGGGGGTGGGTTTTGCTGTAGCTAGCGAAAGTTTGGGAGGGAAAAAAAATTAACAGAAAAGAATAAAACTTGTAGTATCACTTGGCAAGAGTGAACGTGGGGCTTGGAGAGGGCAGGAGCGGCAGCTTCTCCCACCCTGGCAGCAAGAGCCTTAGCACTTTGATGTGACATTGAGTAAGATTGGGGTCTTCCACAGTAAAAAGGTGATTTACGTTACTATCAACCGTTGATAGCAAGCGCCTCGGTGGCCAAGAATGATGCTGTATTTGTACAAAACAGCTTGAATTGCTCGGCAAGCCCAGGTGCGTGCTGCCAGATGCTGGTTAACGCAGGCACATCCAAGGCCATGCCCGCAGGAGGGGGTACTGCACCGTGAACAGCATGTTCCAGAATTATCTTGGGAGAAAACTAACACTGCTTTGTTCTGCTGGTAACTTAAGCTGATCCAACCCAGAAAATCTCTGTTTTGTTGTCTAGAGTTGTAAGAAAAAAATAACCAGTGGAACAAATTCTGGGCTGACGGTCGGTGGAAGCCTGTTTGAGACGTCCTCTCAGTTCCTCGGTGAATTGCTGGTGCTTGTGCTGAGACAGCTTTTCATCCACCTGTGTAGTCACCTTGTGACTTTAGATCATGTTTCTCAAAGTGGAAGTGTGATGCATGTCTGTTCTGGGTCTTTAGTTTCTCCCCTTTCAGGCAAAATAAACAAACTTCTTGCACAGCATATTTTCAAGATAATTGCTAGCAATTATGACTACACTGATGGTTCCTTTAGAAGTTCAGGCTTAATTTCATTGGACCTTGCCTGTGCAAACTTGTTTATTTGAAACTTTCCAGGTTTTTTATTTTCTGTGCTCTGCCTTAACTACACTTTACATGTTCAAACTGGTTGTGTTTCAAGTTCTTGAAGTCCAAAAGGAAGAGCACTGAGTGCTTCCCTCCTGTTCACTTTCTGTATTTTGTGAAGGACACTTTTTTTTTTCTTTCTTTATTGATGAAATGTCCCTTGGGTCTCTATTTGGTGATACGATCAGTCGAAAGATTCACAGAGTAGAGTTAAGAGCATTGATGGGGTTGCTAACGTGGAGAACCTACGGGGCTTAAAGCTGGATGCACAAGTCAATAGCAGCGAGCGGCAGTTGCGGCTTTGCTCATCTATTGGTCTTTCTTTGGAGAGAGACAAATGCATCTTTGGAAGGTGAACTATGGGACGAACGTGGGTTTAGTGAAACTTTGCCATTAAATCCTGCGATGAAGATCTTTCTCTGTCCTTACAAGTGTTCCAAAAGGCAAAATAAGCTTAAGAGTCCCTATAAATGTTTAATATCTTCCGTCAGAACCAAAACCTCTTTAGGAACTTGGAAAACCTATGCTGCTTTTTTTGCACAGGGAAGCAGAGTGAAATGATTACTTGCAAGTCTTGCACAGTTTTTAAATATCACTTGAAGACAATGTTAAACTCATTTCTCATACCACTTAAGCAAAAGAACTCTGATAGTGTCCTATGTTAGGAAACATTTGAGTTATTGCACCAGTATAGAATTCACTCAGCAATAATCTTTAAGCCTCCAAATGTTGTCTTTGCATGATTTATAGCTCTTTACTTGACGAATCCCTTCCTCAGGCATGTTCATTCAGCTCTGGTAAACAAATGAGTAACAGAAATGGTTTGCTGCTGCTTCTGCAGAACTAGCCTGATCCCAGCCCCTCACTAAGAGTTTTCTCCTTGTGCGTGAATGCAGTTGATCCTGTAAATTTATCACCTGTTTGCAAAGACACCAAATAGAACTGAAAAATCCCTTACAGGGACCTAATTTACAGTTTCTGATGTTGATGGATTAAAAGATGAGAATGTATGATTCTCATTGATTTTTTTTTTTGTGGAGTTTGCTGGACTGGACATTTGAAAGAAGAACGTCTGCTTCTGTAAAAGCACAATGCGAGCAGCTCTTGCACTGCAGCTTATGTGTAGTTGTGACTGTTACCATGGGGGTTCTTTAATATTAAAAACTTAAGTGCAGGATTATCAAATTCAGCTGAAGTAGCCTGATGCTTTAAATTTCTGGAGCAGAGGAGAAAGAGGCAATGATAAGATATGGCAGGGAGTTACAAATTTAGTGATGTAAGACCTTGATCTTGATGAACAGTGGAGACTGAAGAGGAATCTGTTCATCATGCGTACTTTTGAGTACTCTGGAAATAGCTCAGTAAATCATACCTGTTATTTTTGTACTGCTAGTGTGTTGGGTCATTTCACTTTCCAAAAAGAGTTACGTTTTCCCGGGAGAACTTTAAGTTCTGTAATGTAGCAAGTGCCTGTGGATTTCTAAAGGTGAAGAAATTATTTGTACTCAAGGAAGAGAAGTGTATCGAATAACCTGGGGAAGGTGAATGGGTTTTCAGCATGTGGTCCGTGGAAGTCTGCAAGTTAGTGGGCAGCTTCTGTGGGGAAGGGCAGCCCAGCCAGTGGTGTCTGCTTGGATTTCCATAAAGCTTTCAACAAGGCTTCTCACTAAAAGCTTTTTGAGAAAGCAAAGGCCATCAGGGATAAGGGGGTCTCTGGATTGTTGATTAATTGGTTAGAAAGTAGGAGACAAAAGGTAAGTGGAAGTGGTCCCCTCTTGCCATGAGGGGGGAGGTCACCTGTGGAGTACTGCTTGGGACTGTGCTCATGGACGTACTTGCTAGAGACCTTGGGAAAAAGGCTGAGTAAAGAAACAAGGAGTCTTGCCAACGGCACCAAGATGGTCCGAATGGTGAGAAAGAAGGTACGACTGAAGACCTGCAGGAAGATCTTGCACGTCTCTGGGCCAATGGAAGATGAAACACAATACAGATAAGTATAATCTGTGTTTGGGCAGGGAGAGCGATACTCATGCCAATTCATGGGCTGCAAACTTGCCTTCAGTATGCGGGATTAACTTCTGAGTGTTATACCAGCTCATTCTACAAATATTTCAGATGGGTAGCAGTCAAAAATAGATATCTGCTATGGTGCTGTATGGAATTAAGGTTCATCTACACCTTGAATAGTGGCTGCAGTTCCTGGTCTTCCTATGTGTAGACTAGAAATGAAAGCTTTGTAGAAGGACAGTAAAGGTGATGGAGAGTATTGAATGGCTTCCATGTGTGTAATGAGGAAAGTAGTATTCTTCATTCTCTCAAAGAAATTGAGAGCGAGGAGCTGCAATGGAAACCTGTTGAGTGACATGTAGAAGGTGAATGGAAAGAGATTCTTTCTTTTCCCTCTTTGGGTACAGGAGGTAGGAAATGAAACTAGCAGCTGACAGGCCCCAAACAAAAACCAGCTTTACACAATGTATGGTTAAGCTGTGGAACTCTGCCACAGGATGTCACAAATAGTCAGTTTATGTGGTGTAGAGTCATAGAAGATAAATCCTGAGGGTCTGCAGAATTCTTCAAACCCTGCCTGGCTTGGGAAACCTTTGTAATGTGAGCAGTTGGAGGCTGGGGAATGTGATCTATGCCTGCTGTCAGCTTCTGGTCACTGAGAAAAGGTATGGTACTAAGTAGGCTTTTTGGTCTGACTTGGAACATCGGCTCTTACATCGTCCACAAGCTATCATATGCAAGCAGAAGCAACTCCTGCCAAGGTTCAGTGTAACATGAGTGTGCCAGAACTTGTGCAAGCCTACATCAAGGGTACTCAACCTTGTGAGGGGAGTGAGTTTTACAAGAAATTCCTAAAATACAGCCCATGGCGTTGCTATCTTCCAAAACACTATGTGCTTGTGCTTCCCAGGAAGGCTAGAAGGGCTGTGTGAAGCTGCTGCTTAAACTTTTGCTCGCTTGATCAGCTGATCTGACCTGATTTGAGATCTGAACAAAACTTCGGAAAATTCCTGAATGCAAAAACGGCTAGTTCATCTCAGGCAAATCTTTGTATGCCAACTCGCTGGATGCCACAGGCTCTGATGGCTTTTGCTTTGTAGCCAGGGCTGGCAGTTGCACCACTTGAAGCTAATTGCCCTGATTTATAATGAAGATGTGTGCTTTATTTCCTAGGTGACCTGTTAAGTAGCCTGTTGCAGAGTCCCAGTGCAGCCAAATTATTGAACCAGCCAATCCCCATCCTTGACACAGAAAGTGAATATATATGTTCCCTGGCACTGGAGTGCCTGGCACACCTCTTCAGCTGGATCCCTTTGTCTACTAGTATCACTCCATCACTCCTCACCACCATTTTCCATTTTGCTCGCTTTGGCTGCGACACCCGCGTTCGGAAGATGTCTTCTGTCAACGGCAGCAGCCAAAACTTGGTGTTGGGACAGGAGCGTGGCCGACTTGGCGTCTTGGCTATGTCTTGCATCAACGAACTGATGTCCAAGAACTGCGTGCCTATGGAGTTTGAAGAGTATTTGCTACGGATGTTCCAGCAGACTTTCTACCTCCTGCAGAAGATTACCAAGGAGAACAACGCCCATACGGTGAAGAGCCGGCTAGAGGAACTGGATGAAAGGTAAGAGCAATCAAACAGCTACGTAGCTGTGCTAGGGCCTCTTGCTTTCTAAAGGGCTGTCTTTGATTATTTTGCGGTCATGCATGGTGTGTCTAATGGCCTTTTTTTCAGAGTACTGTGCTGGGGGAGACGAGCAGAAAGGTAGGTGCCCGCAGGTAAGGTTCTGGTAAGGGGCTGAGTTTGCTAAGGGACCGTGGTGGCACAGGTTTGTATTCTTTCCTGTCCTCTTCCTCCCCTTTCCCCCGTTCGTTACTGTTTGACTGCAGGTCTGAGGTGGCACAAGAGCTGAACCTGCCCTTCATTCAGTTGTAACAGAAAACAGAAGAGGCTCAGTGAGGTAAAGGCATTGCAGTATTCCCTTTCCTGGTCGGTATCTGCCTTCTCTGCTTAAATTCAAACATACAAAGAGTGGGTAGATATTCTGCGAATCCTGACTTGAAAGAAAATAGAAGCAGTTTCCTACCCTTCATTGAGATATGACGATTCCTGATTGCTTTTTTATTTTTACTTTTTGTATTTTTAAACATCACCAAAAGAAGTGGCAGCATTTTGGTCCAGAAAGTTACTACCATCCTTGTTGCCTAAAACAACTCAACTCTTTTTGTATCAGATATTCCTACTTGTAGGAGAGAAAGTGAGACTTGTCTTGCTGTTGTGTTGAGTGGTTGAATCCATGTGTTGGCAGGGTGGTGGAAGAGGTGATGACTTGATGCTGCCTTTGGTTGCAGGCCTGCTGCCGTGGGAAGGCCGGTAGACTGGTGCTAACATTGGCAAATAAGTTGCCACTGTGCGAATGTGCTCAGTATCTTGCTATGGATACGTGATGGTGGAAGAAAAGATTTCTGGTGCTGCTGTGTGTAAAATTTCTATTCCCAGAAGCAGCGGCAAGGCTTTTGAGTTTTTGGGGTTTTTTGTTCTTGTTTTTATATCCGCTCAATGGAAAAAAAGAAATTTAGGAGAAAAAATGTGGGTCTGTTTGTAGAGATGATTTGCATGTTTCTTCCATAAAATTCCCTTTTTCCATATCTTTAGATATACGTATAACTTTGGGATGGTAAATCTAGATTAATCATGACTTCTGTTTAGCAGTGAATTCTACTTGCTCATTTTTTCACTAACTTGCTCTGGCTTCAGTATCGCTCGCTTCCATAAGATGTGTAGAGATCTGCCACCTTTGCATACAAGATATGCGCACAGAGAGCCAGCAGTTACACTCTGGATTTCAGAAAAGCTCTCCTGGAAACCCACCATCCTTTGCTTAACTTTGTTCTGTCTTTTATGGCCAACATCAGCAAGCGGTCTTCACTGGCAAGGCTGTGGAAGGTTTGTAGCTGCGTTGGCCTTCACAGAGGTGGTATTGCCACAGCGTTATGTTCTGCTGCTTACACATGTTATCCACAGGGATTCTTGGTGTCTGTAACTGCAAGGCCCCTCTTTATTCATTGCTAAGTTCAGAAATAGGGATGTAACTAAGATGTTCTGGAGACTGGCGTGATCTAGCTGGCTTCTGGAGGAGTGGAGCTGATTCTGTCCTCTCCGTGGAAAAGGATGCGAGGATTTTCCTGTTGTCACCTAAGGGCATTAGCTATACTTTTATGTCCGTAACTAAAAAACTTTCCGCATGAAAGTGTCATCTTGGGTTGGACTAACAAAATCTGAACGAAATTGGCACTGAAGAAACTAACTTCAGTAGATTGCTGTCTTCAGAACCTGCTTGCTCTTGGGTCCGTTCCTTCCCTTCCTCTCGTGGTGCGGGTTATTTTTGTTCTGTTACAAAATCAGTGTGGCCTTGAACAGTTGGTACTGCCAAACTAGTCCAGAAAAAGAGTAAGCTTGAACTGTCTTTTGCTTTATTTGTGTTCGGCTTCAATGTAAAGATGCCAAAATATGGAAATGGCTAGGAAGGATCCAAGCAATGGCTCAGTGTTTGCAGAAGGGGCTTTGGGGCTGGTAGAGCTAGGAGCCAAGTAATATTTCACTGGTCTCACATCAAAGTCTCTTTAGAAAATAAAAATGAGAAGAATGAAGGGGTGTTTGGGTCTGGTAGCTTTACTTCTGAAGTGTTTGATCTGTGATGAGGTATGTTTAGTGGTCTCCTGCAAGCAGGCAGTGCCAGATAAAAAGGATTTAGTCTTTTTGCATATTCATAATATTGTGTGGTTTGTAGGCTTATAAAAACAATGCTTCTTGTCTTGAGTGAGTTTCCATTAAAGACTGGGGTTCCTCCTCCAAAAAAAAAAAAGTTTGCGGAAGGGAAGAGCAAGGCAGTGCCATAAAACCAGACGGTTCGTGCGTGTCTGAAGAGGATTTCTAACCTTGACGAAGCCTGTGTTGTGCAGGGCGTGTTCTTATTCCCCGATAAAAGTTTACCCCACTGTGGTCTTTGTAATTTTTCCCCAGCTGCGTACTCAAGAACCCTCGGTGCTTGCACCGAATTTGTGCTCTTGCTGGACTCCCTGAAATTTCTTTTTGGACCTTTGCTTTGTACAGTCCCAAGCACTGAGTAGTCCCATGCTTTGGAGGAGGATTTGTCTTTATAGTCTTAATTCAGTCACAAAAGCCTGGACTCAGTTCAGAAACTTCTGGATAGTTGATCTGCGCTGCAGAAGAAACCATCCTTTCCAGCTCTCAACTCCACAGCTCTCCCACCACCCCGTGTTAATTTAACACATGTATTGCTAACTCCTGCATTAACCTCTTGCTTCCAGCTGAATTCCTCGGTGGTACAGTTTATTTCACTAATCTTATCTACATCAGTAAGATGACCCTTGCTGTTAAGTTACTTCTCTAGAGTGGGGGGGATTGTGCTTATTTGCAGGCCTGGTTAAACTCAATGATATTGATCTGAATATTAAAGTTGCTTTTGACTAGACTGTCTTTTCTGCTGTTTCAGGTATTAATGGAATGAAGGGTTGCCCGTCATGTAGGTAATTGTTGCAGGGCTTTATATTTCAATTGTTCTACTGGCTGTTAATTGTAACTTTCTTCTTAATGAAAGGATTTTTGGGTGAATTTTATCACTATTTCACTGAAACTGCTTTCCCTTGTGGCATCCTTCCCGTTTTCTCAATTGTGTTTTCTCCTTTCCCTTGTAGCTACATTGAGAAGTTTACGGATTTTCTCCGTCTCTTTGTGAGCGTCCACCTACGAAGAATTGAATCCTACTCCCAGTTCCCAGTGGTTGAATTTCTGGCACTGTTGTTCAAATATACTTTTCATCAGGTACAGCCCTGCGACATTGTTTTCCCTCTGTCTGTTCTGTTGTCTTGTACAGCAGGGCTAGCTTGTTTTCCCCAGCAAAGTTAATACCTAAAGTTAGCCCAGGAAAAAAAAAGCAATTAACTTGTCTTACTGGCACTTCCCCAGTAGTGCTGGGGACTTGGAAATGGCTTAAAGTTCTCTTGGATTTAGTTGGAGCTAGGGGTCACGTGTAGCGACCTTGCAAGAACAATTTGTCTGGTGTTTAACTTTGCTTCTGCTTTTATTTTTTGCTAGTCCTTGGGATGGACAGTGTTGTCTGGAAAAATCTCTCCAGCTTGCTTGTTTTGTGTTTGGGGATGCTTTTCTTTCTCCTGAATCTGCTGCTTTTACTGTATCTGAGGCTTTCCTTGTAACTTTTAGTACTTAAAAAAAAAATCTGTTGCTTTTGGTACGTGTTGCCTTGCTGTAGAAGCTGTCACAATGCAACTCAGCCCTATTTACCCCCAAAAGTGAAAAATGACAAGGAAGCAGATCTATAAAATGCTAGGAGCTGATGCAGCAAACCATGAGGTGGGTTAATGCTGAGACCAGCCTTGTAATTCCTGGGTTCTCACCCTTGTGCAAAAGCTCTTGCTCATCTTTTGACGGCTATAAATTTCTCCAGTGACCTCCTAGAAATTCTTCAATAAAGCAAGAAGTCCTTCCCGTGGATTGAAGTGCATGCTAACTTGTATTTTCATTGTGTGAAATCAATCTTGCCAATAACTTGCAATATTCATTTGGTGTATTTCAGCCTACCCATGAAGGTTACTTTTCTTGCTTGGACATCTGGACGCTCTTCTTGGACTATCTGACTAGCAAAATTAAAAGTCGTCTGGCAGACAAAGAAGCAGTACTCAACAGGTAAGCGGCCAGGATGTGACAGCTACAAAGAGACTTCACGGTCACCATGGAAGGACTATGAGAAATAAGCTATTGCGTACGTGTGGTTGAGTCCTTTTTCTAAAATCATAAAGTATAAGAAGTGTAAACTTCCATGTTTCACACTTGTTCAAAAGAATGCAGACTGAGCAAGTTAGGGTAGAAAAACTGTCACCTGTGTTGCATGTGAACCTAGGAGCCAGAGGAAGAAAGCTTTGCAGTCTAAAATAGAACTGTAACACAGCTTAGCAAATTTCAGAGCACACTTTAGTACATATTAGAGGAGGAGACCACAGAGTAAGTTGCCTGGTAAGTGTTCAGACAGCTCATACAACTAATTCAATGAATCGGGGGAAAAAAAGTTATTTCATAATGAGTTTAAAAGTCCTGTTCAAATGGAGGATGTGTTTCTGAGAAATATTGATGAGACTGGAAGTTCCACTTGCTTACCTCTGATGCTAGTTGTGTGTATCAGTTACCACAGTGGCTGGCAGCTCTTCCTTTGTAGATGCTGTACCCTGAAATCGGTGACTCTCTTAACAAAAGTCCCTTTGCTGCCATTTTAAAAAATCTGGGGCATATACTGGTACCTTGGTCAAGTTCTGGAGGTTTCGAAGTGCCTTGGCTTGTGCCACGTTACCTTCTGCTAAGTGCAGAGGGAAGGTGCTTTCCCTTGAGCACACTAAATCCAAGAGGTTGGTTTTTGAAAGGCAGCTTGGCATCATAACCACAAAGAACAAATGTGGAACTGGCTTACATCAGACGGCTCTCTTCCTTTCAGCATGGGAGCTGTGGTTTTTTTAATTTCTCAAGTGGCAGGTATTTGCACTTTGTTATAATTTGTTCCTAATTTGCTGCGCTCTGCTTAATGCTGTTGAACTCTGCCTTGGCCTTCTGCTCTTTCTTCATCTCACTAATGTGGACGTAATGTGTTATCTTCATGTCAAATAGTTTGTTATGGGGAGGTATGTCAGACTATAAACAAACAAACAAAATAATCCTATAAGTGGTTGAGAATTGTACTGTTTTGTAAAAACTACCTGTCCTTAGTGACAGCTTCTATAGCTACAACTTCCTGTGCGCTCTCAGATGTGTAAATGCTGCAGTTTGACAGCGTGGGAGTGGTTGCACCACAGGAGCACAGATGAAGCTTCCTGTTCTGTGGTCTATAAACTTCGCCTTTTGTACTCATTACAACATTTACTACTGGATACATTGCCAAATCCAGAGTTATGTCATCTGATGATGGAAAAGATGGTAGTTCAGCCACCTTGCAGAGAGAGCTTTCAGCTGCTTAGCTGACTAGGCTGACGCTTGGGTTGCATCATGCTCTGAATCTCTGTTAGTGTATGCTAATGCCTAATTTTCCAACCTGATGTCACCTAGAGAAGAGCATGACTTTTTGCATTGGACCCCAGCTGTTTTGAGAAAGATTTTAAAAACCTCCAATCAAACCAAAGCCCCTCAAAATCCCCAACTTTAGCATTCTGTCACCAGGAGTGATTGCATGCTGGCGTGGCTCTGTGCTAAATTTGCAACTTGGCCTTATTTTTAGGTGGTCAATGAGAAGGAGGGTCTTCTGTGCTCTGTACCAGCTTCACAGCTCTGAGATGAGCAGATATCTTTCAGTGACATGTCTTTAGTGTTACAGTACAAGTAGAAAGAAGTGCTGGCTTTGTTTCAGAGGACAAGGACCTGAATTCTTTGACCAATAGTGTAGGGAAAGAAGATAGCAGAACAAACAACCGCAAGGGGAGGCTTCCTTTTGAGGTAGGCAGCAATAGCTCTGCCTTGTTTCATCTGTTCCTCATCTACCCAAAAAGCAGAGCACCAGACAGGCTGCTGAGGAGCAGCTTAAGCAGCAAGAGGCTTTCAATGCCTCCTGTTCATGTACATCTGCTATTACTCCTGGCAAGCCACTCCTACCTTTCCTGTTTTGAACTCTTGGGCTGCTTCTATTGTTAAGAGTTCTCCCTTTCCAGGGGTAGAGGGACATCAGTTATTACCAAAGCTCTTTCCTTGCCTGTAGCTTGTGACCTGAAACAACGTGATACTCTTAATTCCAGGATCTGTTTGGTGTTTCCTCAACAAACCTGTAAAACTGTGCCGCGGGCTCTTCGCAGTGGCCCACTTGAAGCTGTCATCTCTTTTACCCATTTCCTTCGCTGGAAGGGCTGTGGGCACAGTAATCTCCGCAGGACTGTTTTATCAAACCCTTGCTCTGTCTTCTCCATGGTCATAGGTACGAAGATGCCTTGGTTCTGTTGCTGACAGAGGTGTTGAATCGAATCCAGTTCAGGTATAACCAGGCACAGCTGGAGGAGCTGGATGACGAGACACTGGATGATGATGTAAGGAGCAGAGTTGAACAAGGACAATTGCAGGTCCAGATATTCTCTTGCACTGGTAACACCTGGAATGTCTTTCCCAAAGCTTGTACTTCGGAGTACAAGCTAGACAGCTGCTGCTTCACCCCATTCTGTGTGGGGTTTGAGGTTTAAAGCAGCATGAAATACTTTTGATAGAAATGTGCCTAAAGTCACACTGAAAAGATGTGACCGTTGTTTTTAGCTTGGTTCTTACGGAGGAAAAAATACAGATACTTATGTTCTGATTATCAGAGGCATTAGGTATCCATGTCTGGTTGCTTTGGAATTTAAATGCTGAAATATCTCTGAGACAGAAGCTTTAAGCTGTATATATTGTTGTTGCTTTCGTTTAAGCTTACTTCTCCTAAGTCAGTATTGGTAAACATCACCTCAGTCCTGGTAAGTGTAAAAGTGGAGCAGGTGGCCAAAATGGATGAGGCCAGAGCACTGGAAGGGCAGGTTGTTCTGCATAAGGGATCCTTGCCATCTGAGCACTAGCTGTGCTTTAGGAGTGAATGCTTGTGCCTTACCGCTCCGGGGAAACACATGCACGCACGCTCAAAGCGTGGGTTGGCAAAATTAGTCTCCATCAGATGGCTAGCAGCAAATGAGAATCGTAAAAGCTGTATCTCTTCAGTATCTGGGTGTCTGCAAAAGCCAAGCTCTGGAAGGGAGCTAGCTAGTCCCAAGCATCAATTAAGACCTAGTCTACAAAAAGCTCTCTGTTTCCCTCTGGAAGTGCTGTGCTTACCGTGGCGTTTCTTCCCGTAGCAGCAGACTGAGTGGCAACGGTACTTGCGCCAGAGCTTGGAAGTGGTTGCAAAAGTCATGGAGCTCTTGCCAACTCATGCCTTCTCCACACTAGTAAGTAATTATCCAGACCAGAAGTATAATGTGAAATGAGCACCAACTGCTGGAGTTTGTTGCGAGCTGTTTGATAGTGGCCACAGTGCCAAAAACGTAAGGAGGTTTGGGTTTGGATGCCAAAGCTTGGCAAGGAGGAGACCAGAAATTGAAGGAGAAGGCTTGGGCTTTTTGGCTTTGTCAGATTTCTTGGTGTGTTTTAAAGAGGGTACTTCAGCGAGGATCTGAGTCCTACTTGCTGGACACTAACCTCTTTAGAAATTCCCATCTTTCAAAGTGTAAATATTTGGCAGCAGTCCTTCACTGCTGTTTATCTTGTCCTTTCTGTTAGGAGGCAGTGCTGCGAATTTCACAGATGAGAGTGTCATTAGGGTTCTAAGGAGAATGAAATCTTTGTTTACATGAAAGGCTAGATGCAGATGCTGAAAAGAGTGCCTCAGACAATTGGGAATTATATCTGATAAACACAGATAAGTGCTTCTCTCCAGCTAGCGCCGCTGCTGTTGCCAGAATCCGTGGTATAAAAGTTGCCTGAGTTTGTAGCACTATATTGGTTTCTGAGGAGGAGATCTTGAGGCTGTAAGCCAGTGGAGCCCAAAATTCAGAGTAGTTGGTGCCTTTTCTCAAAGTGAGAAGAAAGGCAAATATAGCCGTGGGATCTGAAAGCAAGTCTATTAATTCTGCTGGAGATACTGCATACCTAGACCTCTGAGCTGTATTCCCAAGCAGCAGAGAAAATTGAGCTGCTGCAGAGATGCCTGACCTGAACTGCTTTTTTTTAATTGATATTTTTATCTAAGAAACATTCTAGCTGAGCTAAGCACTAGAAGCCTATTACTAGAAACTCTGAAGTAGCGAACAAAATAATCTTCATACAGAAGTAGAAGTTCCTCTGCAGTGTGGTGGTATGGCCTGAGTCAGCAAGATGCCAAAAAATGGAGCGGCTGTTTCGATGAGCATATGGGTCATACGGTGAAGAGCATGTGGCTTCCTTGAAGTAGCACAGTAACATGAGCAAGACTATCTGGTTTTTTTTAAATAGTGCTCCTCCTGCAGTTATACAAAGGTGCTCAACTGTTAATTAGGCACAGCCTGTTAGCAACTTGATAGCGAGCGCTTTCCTTGAGCCCTGTGTTAGCTCATTTTTGTACACCTGGTAACCTGGGAGGTGCTCAAGCGGTTTTGCGTGCTTTTCGCCGCAGTCTGCGGCGCTGTTGAATGCGGCGGCTAGTCTACCAGTAGCAAATGAAAACAACGTACAGCAGCTGCTGTTACTCTGTCCTGTGCTGGAAAATGGAAGGCTGCAGTTCCCCATGCCAGTGGACAAGTGAACTTTCATAAAACCAGCTACTTCCAGTGTGGTGACTTTGCCAATAAAAATGAAGTAGACCTGTACCAGACTGAAAGGGTTGGAAAAATAATATTTCAGGTGGAGTACCTACAAGGAAAAGGTCAGTGTGCAACTTTGTCCTATATGTATACAAATGCGTTCAGGCACAAATAACCCCCTAATAGATATCCCTGAAGTACCTTGGCTGGCCGAATGCTGCTCAGGAGGCTTTCTGGTCTCAGTTTATAACACAGTCCCCCCTGGTAGTGTGACTTGTTGCTCAGAACTCCTCTTCTTTGGTTGAATAATATTTTGATAGCTGCACTTCGAGAAGCTGATACTTCCGGGCAAGGTGGATGCAGCAAAGGCTTCCAGTGCTCCAGGCTCTGCCTGAACTCTGTTCAGTCTGAGTTATGCATCCAGCTGCATATTCATACTGGTGGCACGCTGTGCCATCACTTCTGCTTGTCAGACCACTATCTCTTTAGGCGGATTGCTGGTATTTGTGGGAAAAGGAGAGCTACCACAGAGAAGTGCCTTCAGGGTGGTGATCTTTGTTTTCATGATGATTATCGAGCCATGAGAAACTGTGGTGTGCAGGATCAGCCCACAACCTAGCAACTTGCCTTTTCTCCAGATCTCTTTTTTGAAGACACTAGGGAGAAATAGGAAGACTGTGCTCTAACCAAGTAATTAGTAGTTGGGTGTTAACTGTCTGCCAAGCCCCAAAATCATGCTCGCTTCTTGTCTCTTCTAGTTTCCAGTTCTGCAGGATAACTTGGAAGTGTACCTGGGACTCCAGCAGTTTGTGGTCACTTCAGGGACAGGTAATAACCACCGTCCAGTACTGCGGTCCTCCCTCTTTGAGTAGCTGATTGCAAAAACACTCTAGAACTGCTTTGGTGTTGCTTCTTCCATATTCCATTGAGGTTCTGAACACATGTGTGGTGTCTAATGGCTCAGTAGCTAAACTCCAATAGCAGACAAAAATCTAATAATGTGACTTTTTTTTTTTATTGGTATGGTTCCTCCCCTGTTCTAGTACTTGAAATTGAGATACCATATATATGAGGAACAGGATGCGGCATCAAATACTACAGTAACATGGAGGGATAATGGTTACTTTTTTCCTCCTGCTAAAACTTATTTCAAGAAAGGTTGTACTTCTGTTTGCTTTGGGCTCAAATCTGGTGTGAAGCTGTCCACCACAGGAGCATTTTTATTTAGGCTTGAATTAAAACCATTGTGAGCCAATGAGAAGATGAACTATTTAGGATGTAGTAGAAGTTTCTGAAGACTTACCTAGCTGGCGTTTCAGGAACCTTCATGTATAAAGTAGTTCACAGATACCAGTGAATCTGAAGTCTCCACTGAATAAAAAGCATGAGTGTAGCTTTCTTGCTTCTTCCTGAGAAGAAAGAAAAGTAGTAGTAGTGAGATATGTATGAGGGAAGATTGTACCTAAGGTTATATTTAAATTTTCTGGTATGACCACTAAAGGAATCTGTTACATCTTCAGTACTATTACACATGGCAGAATGGCAATTGTTGTATAGACAGTTTGGGGGAAAAAATACTTCCAATTTTAGGATCACTTCAGACCTCGGATAAGCAATGTGTGGTTTTTCCAATGCTGTAGCAACAATCTGTATTAGAAGCTGTCTTGTGGGCTGGCTGTTTAGCTGGTGGATCAGAAGTAGAAGCTGATGGATCCCCAGAAGCAGCTGAGGTTTCAGAACTGGATGGTAGTATGTTGGTGCCGATGGTACAAAATGGCAAGCTTGTTGCTGCAAACTTAATCCGAGATTAAATACAGGCAGTGGAAAGAAAAACAGATTTTCTTTGAAACATGGTGTTGCAGAACAAACACATTTGCTGTTTTTTAGTAAAAGGGCTGGAATGTTTGGAGACCAGATATACACAACTGAGCGGTAGGATGATTGCATAGGTAATAAGACTGGCGAATCCAGTTATCAGTGTGTTTTCTTGTATCTGAGAAATGTGAAGGTAAATAACTACACTTCACAGCAGAAGCAAATACACTCTTGTTCCAAATACACTTCCGCTGCTGGAACACTGATTGCACTGTAGCCAGCAGAGGGAGTCCGGGTAATGACCTCCTCCGCAGAGCTGGGCTTGCTTTTGATGCCAACAGATAACCAGAAAGGCTCTGGTTTATGTAGGCATTAATACCAAATAGAAGAAAATAAATGTATAAAAGGCTGAAATAGTTGGTAACATCTGTCTCAGCCTTTAAAGAGGAATTTGAAGTGTGGCAGTCGGGACAGCTGAACTTGTCTTACTCGGCTTGAGTATTTCAGTCACTTGGGCAGTGCTCCGATTTGAACTGTGACCCACTGCCGAGCTAATTTAAGAAGAATGCTTGTAATTAGAATAAACTTTGCATTTCCTGTAGCTTTGTAATTAGGCTTCCCATCCCAAAGAGCTGTATTTACTAGTCACGAGGTTATGTGTTTTTTCTTGCACAAAGTTTTTAAAGCATGACTTTTCAGACTGTTAAGCTCTTAGTGGCTATTAGCACAAGTGATTATTTACACTTCGGTCTTTTGACTTCATTGCTAATGAACCATAACGTCATTTCAGGTCACAGGCTGAACATCACTGCAGAGAATGATTGCCGCCGGTTGCACTGCTCCTTGAGGGACCTGAGCTCCTTGCTGCAGGCCGTTGGTCGTTTAGCAGAATACTTCATTGGGGATGTGTTTGCTGCCAGGTTCAATGATGCTCTTACAGTGGTGGAGAGGTAGGTGTGGGAGGGGGAATTTGCTGTCCCTTCACCAGGACAAGGAACAATTATCACCGCTGCAGTGAATGTGAAAACCAGGGTTTCTTTCTGCCTGCCCTTGTTATGATTAAATTGAGATATGAAGAACTCAATGGGCAGTACCTTAAGCCTTACATTAATCAGTGCTAAGTTTCCCAGATGGCTTTCTAAGTCCTTAACCGAAGACATAACTGATAGGAAGTATTAAATCAGTCACTTGAAAAGACTGAGGTACTTGTTTTCCAGCATCTGCCTTTGTGATGGAATGAAATGAGATGTAGTTTGATTACTTCAGAGTTGTGTGTCTGAAGGCTAAATTGCCAAAATCTCTTTTCTTAAATGAAAAGACCTGTGAAAAACAAAAGGCAGATGTCATTTGATTCTTCTCTTCCAAGAAACTTAATTAGCACATGGTTGCAAATTACAGAATTTCAGGGCTTAACACAGCTGCCTTGGTTATGGGTTTTGTTTTGTTTTTTTTTCATTTCCATGCAGGAACATCATGCTTGTTCCATCTTACCACAGATGGTGAAATAGGCTCTAAATTATTTTCAGCTAAATGGTCTAAATCTTGTCTACATATCAGCTAAATATTGGCACAGACTTGCAAAGAGCTGTGTTCCGATAAGATGTTTGAGCGGATTTGTGCATGTGTATATCCATCTCACGGTCCCTTTACACTACCATATGTATATTCACTTCCAGGTTGGTAAAAGTAACGCTGTATGGATCCCAGATTAAACTGTACAACATCGAAACTGCAGTACCATCTGTATTGAAACCTGACCTTATCGATGTGTGAGTATGAGATATACGCTGCAAAGGATTGTATCCAAATCTGGCACCTCCATGCGGTGGAGGAGGAGTGAGATCTCAGGCTGGTGCTCTACCCACTTGCTTGGCAGATGTTCTGAAAAGTGCAGCTCTCCAATGATTGCTGGCTAACCCAGAGGGCACTTTCTTTTAACTGTTGAAGGTCAAGGCTGCTGCCAGCATTTTGAACCACTGTTTCCTCAAATTGATGTACTCAGGTTATTTAAAGAAAAATATATTTGTGATGGCCTTCTGTGATGGCGTGACCGCATCACTGGACAAGGGAAGAGCTACCGATGTCGTCTATCTGGAATTCTGTAAGGCCTTTGATACAATCCCCCACAACATCCTTCTCTCTAAATTGGAGAGGTATGGATTTGATGGGTGGACTGTTGGGTGGATGAGGAATTGGTTGGATGGTCGCACCCAGAAGGTAGTGGTCAACAGCTCAATGTCCAGGTGGAGATTGGTGACAGGTGGTGTCCCTTGGGTTCATACTGGGACCAGTAGCCTTTAATATCTTCATCAATGACATAGTGGGATCGAGTGTACCCTCAACAAGTTTGCAGATGACACCAAGCTGAGCGGTGTGGTTGGCATGTCTGAGGGACAGGATGCCATCCAGAGGGACCTGGACAAGCTCGAGGAATGGTCCCATGTGAACCTCATGAGGTTCAACAAGGCCAAGTGCTGGGTCCTGCCCCTGGGTCGGGGCAACCCCCGGTATCAGTACAGGCTGGGGATGAAGGGAGGGAGAGCAGCTCCATGGAGAAGGACTTGGGGGTCCTGGTAGGTGAAAAGCTGGACATGAGCCGGCAATGTGCACTCGCAGCCCAAAGGCCAACCGTGTCCTGGGCTGCACCCAAAGCCCTGCTCTCGGGAG
Organism: Phaethon aethereus; assembly: GCF_964289735.1. NCBI lineage: Eukaryota > Metazoa > Chordata > Aves > Phaethontiformes > Phaethontidae > Phaethon > Phaethon aethereus. The sequence goes on from NC_138591.1 coordinate 17,320,338, forward strand.
ACCCCCCTGCAGTGCTGCGTCCAGCTCTGGAGCCCTCGGCACAGGAGAGACACGGACCTGCTGGAGCGGAGCCAGAGGAGGCCCCAGCAATTCTGGGAGGACAGGCTGGGAGAGCTGGGGGGGCTCAGCCTGGAGCAGAGAAGGCTCCGGGGAGACCTTCCTGCAGCTGCCAGGGCTGAGAGGGGCTGAGGAGAAAGGTGGGGACAGACTAGCAGGGTCTGTAGCGACAGGGCAAGGGGTAACGGTTTTAAACTAAAAGAGGGGGGATTCAGACTGGATATAAGGAAGAAATTTTTGACAATGAGGGTGGTAAAACACTGGCCCAGGTTGCCCAGAGAGGTGGTGGATGCCCCATCCCTGGACACATCCCAGGTCAGGCTGGACGGGGCTCTGAGCACCCTGTGCAAGTTGAAGATGTCCCTGCTCACTGCAGGGGGGTTGGACTAGATGGCCTTGAAAAGTCCCTTCCCACCCAAATTGTTCCATGATTTTATGAAAATGCCCACTGTATGCAAAAACGCCCATTATATTAGCTCTAAAAGCAAACTGTTATTCTGCCCTGTAGTAATAGCTGTAAAAGCTTAGTTCTGCAGTATAATTAAGTGGCAAAATAAGCATTACAGTAGTTGTATTTTAAGAAATGGATCCACTGTCGGTATGTAGGTCCAGTTTATGGATTTTTTTGCTACCAAAGTCAGATTTATGGCTCAGGTAAAAGATGTTTTTCCTAGTACAGGGGTACAAGTCCTTGGCTTCCAAGACAAACATATACCTTCCAGCTATGCAAGCCATTTCTGAAACAAATTAATGCCTTTGATCCAGAAGTTGCCATCAAGTGTGAAATCTTGATGCTGCAAGTGATAGAACACCACTCAGTGACAGCCTTTTCGAGACCTTCCATTCTTAGTGGTTGTATAGTGCAAACCTCTTTCCTGCCAGCTGGTGTTTTGTGAGCAGAATTTAAGGTTATCCTTGTGAATGAATGCGTCAAGTTGTTCTTCTAGTTTGTGATTGCATGTGTAGCAGCTCCTTGAAAACCCACGCTAGATTTTTATTGTATAGGTCCCTGGATATCTCCTAATAATACCAAGTTACTAGCAGTGAGTTTTGTGCAGATGATATTCTTTTAATGGTCTCTTTTTTTCTTTTCTGGTTGAAAATAATTTCAGTCTTTTTCCATGATCTGTTAGTGAGGGGTTTTCATCCTTTTCTCTGTCCTGCTTCTCTGATCCATTTTTTCATTTGTGATCCATTTTCTAATGCTAGCCTGACAGCTACGTTATCAAACATTTGGAGGACACCTGTCTGTGTAATCCCAGAGAAGTGTCCTGACCCAAAAATCTTGATATGGTGCTGTGCCAAAAGTATAATTATAAAGTATGATATAACCGACTGGTAGGTTAACTCAAAAAATTGACTGTATCAGTTTATACCTTTGACTTAATACTGTTGCTTAATAGAGGAGTCCAGTTACAGAACACCGTTAAGTCTCAAATGTACAGGGTCCAGAAAAAAGGAAAAAGATTTTAGGCCATGTAACTAACATAATCACAAGGAATGCATCTGTTCTCAGTTAATGGAAGAGTGAGGAGGAGTTTAGGCAATAAATGTACTGGGGGGGAACACAAGATATTAAGGTAGTGTCGGTTAAAAAAAAAAAAAAACCCAAACAAAAAACCTTCAAAATTTTTTTTTTTTTTAGACTTCCTTATTTTTTCCCCACTGTGCATAAACCCCTGGACTTGTTGAGGGAAACAGAGGTGTTCAGGGGGTGGTTGATGCAGACCTGGGAGTTGCCTGCTGTAGGTGACTGAGACCTTTAATGCAGTCACTATGGTGTCAATGTTAATTGACACTTCTACTTCAATGCTCATGCGCCCACATGGGCGCATGTGGGAGAACCTTTATTTTTGGAGGCAATATCAGTGTTCACAGACTCCTCTTTTCAGTAAAATCTGCACAATAAGGATTGGTTAGATAGGATCCTTGCGATCGGGCAACGTGTTTTATAGACTGACAGTTGTGTGTGACTAGATGCCAAAAGATTTATCCTCTGTCCCTCACTTGCCCCCTAATCAAGTAAGCATGTGAAATGAATCTTGTGCTGCAAGACTGGGGAATATTAGAAGTGGTTGTAGGAGTACCTGAGACTAGATTGTCATGGCACTTGCCATTCTACAGTCTTTCCAGTTGTGTGAATGGCTTTCTGGTCTTTGTGCCTGTTCCTGCAGAGAGCTGAGAAGTCAGAATCAGAAGGCCACTACACATCGCTTTTAGCTTTAACAGCACAAGACTTTCTAAGCCTAAGCAGAGATCCCAGACCTCTTCAGGCGCTTAAATGCGATGTTAAAGAAGGTATGGAAGGAGCTAAGGATGCCATTTTGTAGTCTTTACCTAACGCTGTCTGGTACAATAGTCCTCCCAAGCCAGTGTAGTACAACTTTTATCTTCTCATCGCTGCCAGTGGAACTTGGCTTATGATTAAGTTAGACTACTAAATGATTCTTAAAGAAAAAACTGCCAGCTTTGAGAATACCAGCGTTCTTTCGCAGAAAAAAGTACCCACGACGCTCAGGGCTTGTGCCCTTCTGCAGCTGTCCTGCTTGTGTACCTTTTGTCCTGTATATGTCTCTTACCCTTGCTCTGCTCCTCCACAGCCATGCTCAGTCCCTGGCAGCGCTGCAAGCCTACGCGCACTGGCTCGCACAGTTTTACAGCGAAGTTCACCGGCAGAACCCGGAGCAGTTCATCTCTCTCGTCTCTACCGCTCTGGAGGCAATCACACCCCTCATCAGCTCTAAGGTACCTTCGTCAGTGGAGCAGGAGGCTCTCAAGCAGCCATGCTGTTGTGTTCTGCTCTGGACCACACCATGGCTCCTGATGTGAATGAGGAGACATTCACAGGACAGATGGAGCTGGATGTCTGTCTGCCAGAGCCACAGCAAATGTCTCGTGTAGGGTGAGACCAAGAGCAATTCTAAATAGCACTATACATCAAGCTACTACGAGAGTAAGCAACTTACTGGCATATAAACTCAGTCTGATGATTTTATGGCTTGAAAGCAGGGAAGTTTCTTCCACGGTATTAAGGGAACTGACCTGTGCTCTGGCAAATAAATACCATGAACTGTCCTGCTTGCAAAAACCTGGTAATGGCAGCTCACTGTGCTGTCTGACACCAGTGTGGCATCGTATTGGTTCTGTGTGGTGGGCAGCCTGACCATCCTGTCTTTCAGGTGCAGGAGAAGTTGCTGCTGTCTGCATGCCACCTGCTAGTCTCTTTAGCCACCACGGTGCGACCGGTGTTCTTGATCAGCATCCCAGCAGTACAGAAGGTGTTCAACAGGATCACGGACACTTCTGCTCAGCGGCTTCCTGATAAGGTGATTTGTCTCAAATGTGAAGAATGTAGATTAGGTCCTGGGGAAGCTGTGCCTCAGTTCTTTGTCTAGCGAGGTATCAAGGTATAACATAAGAAAAGTGTGGGGCAGCAGTTTTCTCTGTACTGTGGAGTATAGAGAAGGGACTGGGACCAGGAGTTCCAGTGATACCATTTGTCAGTGACCTATTTCAACCAACAGCATAAGGAAAAAACATTATTGCAAGTCTTAGATCTTATTCCTTTCTCATTTGCTGACACAGTCTGTGACTCTGTGTCATCTTTACAGTACTGGCATGTTGTCTCTGACATACAGAAAGAGTTTTCTGTGAAACTTAACGTTAGCATTCCACATACCTCACTCCAAATTAGTATTTATACTACAGAAGTACTGAAAAGCCTCAGTGGAGGTTGAGATACGGTTGTATTGTGTGCTGGCATGGAGGCATGAAGTGCTGTACAAGCATATGAGCTTGGTGTGTAAACCAGACAAGGAGTAATGAAAGCGATATCATCTTTGTTTTATGAATATGAAGAACAGAAACGGTTGCAGGGAGGGCCTGACAGAGCTGGGAGCTGGTTCCAGCCCTTAAGTCATGGAGCTCTGCTTCTCCCTGACTTTGCAGAGCTGCTAGCTTTCACGTGGGCTCACCTTCTGCTGTTGGACTCCTTCCTCAAACAGTGAGAGCTGCTGGATGTCTTGCACAGCTGTAAAATGTCACTCTAGGGTTGGACTCTAGCATCAAGTGAATAGCAAACACGGTAAAACTTTGGTCTCTCTCCTTAACGTCTCGTTGCTTCTAGGCCCAGGTGTTGGTGTGCAGAGCGCTGTCAAACGTATTGTTGCTGCCTTGGCCAAATCTTCCAGAGAGCGAACAGCAGTGGGCAGTTCGCTCCACCAACCACGCCAGCCTGATCTCTGCCCTCACGAGAGAATACCGCCAGTTAAAATCCAACGCTATCTTGCCACAGAGGAAGGTGCAGCTGGAGGACAGTAAGTACCAAGCTTCTTGGTGTGTGCTGTCTTCTGGCAGCTGCAGTGCGAACTGCTAAGCTGTTTCTCCAGTAATTATTTTGGCTGCGAAATTGTATTTAGTATATGGGGAGGACAGGGAAGGAGCGATTTGTGGGGTTTGTTTGTTTTTTTTTTAGAGACCCTTCTCTTGTGGGTGTGTAAAGGGCACTCTCACCCCGTGTTGCCTCTAAACTCTTCCATCAAAGTACTGTGTTTCTCAGTAGAGAGACAGACAGGGGAAGGTGGGATCAAGTTCGTGATAAAACTTTGAATAGCAGTGATTGCATTAGGAATACTTAACAGCCTAATGGTGGGATGCTATAGTAGAAACATTGGCTCGAGGCAGTGTTAACATAGCTTATGGTTATAAAAACTTAAGGGGGAAAGTAAGAACTTCTTCTGGACTTAGGAAGTACTGTAGAGGGTTTATACATGGGGGAGAAGAACCCTGAACTGAAGCAGTCTAGCGACGTTTGGAAGTTTCTCTGTACGTTTTGGGACTGCTTTGGGGTGTGTCTTTTTTTTTTTAATTGCTTTAAAAATTGTTTAGAAGTATGCAGTGTCACAGCTTCTGAGAAGTCAGAAGTCAGCTGTGTGCAGGGAGGGAGCATAGGAGAGGTTGTTCCTCACGAGAAAATACCAGCAGACTGCTCACATGGGTTGAACTGAGCCGGTTAAGTTCTCCCAGTGTTTGGGTTAGCTTATCAGCTGTTACTTTCAGAAACAGAAATCCACAGTATATTTTGCTGTTGTAATGTGCTGCTTTGTTCTTGGCTAGTGTTACTTCAACGTTAGTGTATTGTGAATAATACTGTTTACAGCTCCCCTCCCCTCAGCCTCTTCACCTGAGTAGCTGAGCAGTGGGTGCATCTGTAGAGCAGTAAACGTGTGTAACTTAAGAAAGCGAGTAGTGACAGTGACCTAATCGAACCTGTTTAAAGTGTGAACATGCACATGGGAACGTTTTTTACTCCAGCCTGGGTTTGTACGTGCTGCCTCGTAGGTTGTTTTACTTACTGTGTATGTGAACTTGACTTCATTTCTTGCCTCTGAGTGGCTTTGACACATGCAGGAAGTATCACCTCTCTTATTTTGCAGCCAAAGTAATCATCCATCAGACACTCAGCGTTTTAGAAGATATTGTAGAAAGTATCTCTGGAGAATCCACCAAGTCTCGACAGATCTGTTATCAGTCGCTGCAAGAATCCGTGCAGGTCTCACTAGCCCTCTTCCCAGCTTTCATTCATCAGTCAGGTATAACCATAGGACAGGCTTTAATGCTGTGAGTAGCTTTATGACTTACTGATAACATCCAAAGTCCATCAGCGTAGAATCGTGGTGGTGTTCCTGTGAAGTGTGTGGGTTTGATGTCCTTTAAGCGTGAGTGTACTTCTGGGTGGACTGGACTGAATCAGAACAGGAAAGGGAGATCTTCTCTGCCATCTAGGATACAGGCATGGAGGTTTGTCATGCTTCCAGAAGATGGAGGTGCCTTGTGTTGTGTTCAGCAGTGAAACAAGAATGGAGCTGATCCTGAGCACAAAAAAAACCCCTTTAAAACACCCTGTCTGGCTATGTTTGCCATTTACATTCTCTCCAGAGCTTGAAGACAAAGAGTAGAAGATCTCATCAGATTAAGTCCAATGATGTGGGGTTTTTTTTCCCCCCCTTGTAAAGGAAAGGCTCCTGAGGTGTAACCACCAGGACTGTTGCTGGGCAATCTTGTGGCCAGCGACTTACATTTTGTATCACATCGAGGTAGCTCAAATGCCCAGGGCTACGGCAGCTTCTCGCGTGAAGAGCAAGGCATTCCAGGACAACTTTTGGAGCTAGGTGGGATTTTCTCAGTGAAGCAGGCATGGGGGAGGCAAAACAAAGCTGAAGTGCAGAGAGGATCCAAGACAGCAAGCTGCTGCTGTGATTTCAGTGAACTGTTGTCTTTGGAGCAGGCTAGCAGCCTCATGCAACTGCTATTTATTGGCTTCTAAAAGGCTGTATGAAGGAGGAGTTGAGCAGCTTCAGCTTACCGTGGTTATTCACTAAGGCACGTTGGGACTGATGAAGAATTGGTTGCAGTGCTGATCAGTTAACCGCAGAAGCATGCGCTGAAAATGACTTCTGAAGTCAGAAGGATCTCTTCAGTTCCTGCCAAAAAAAAAAGAAAAAGCTGGATTCTGCCTCCTAGCCACCCCAAGCTGTGTAGCTGTTTTGGATTTCCTTGTATTTCCTGTTAACCCTGTACGAGCAGTGAGCAGCTGGAGATCGGCCCAGACTGTCAGCAGAGCTTTCCATGTAGGCAGACCAGACTAAGGGCCTTGGTGATAGTATCGTATTTGTTCCGAGTTGTTTGGTGCTGCCTGTACTTGTCATCCTGGGCAGTTTTCAGAAATGGATGAATTTTTTTTTTTAAGCCCTGTAGTACCAGCTGTTGGTTTCAGACTCTAATGGCAACTCTGCTGCTAAACTTCCAAAAGTAAATAGGGTTCCCTGTATAGGAGGGGCAAATATCACGTAGAAGACTTATTGATGCATTTGAATGTTACCTTAACATGTTCTTTGGCTTTCCTGTTCTTGTCTTAGATGTGACAGATGAGATGCTGAGCTTCTTCCTCACTCTATTTCAAGGACTGAGGGTGCAGATGGGAGTGCCTTTCACCGAGCAGATCATACAGACCTTCCTAAACATGTTCACCAGGTATTTTCCCATGTTGGTCACTTCTTTCTTATCCCTCAGGATGATTTATCTTGGTAAGCTGCTCACACCACGGGTCCCTGCCCCTAAAGAGTGTAGCGTTTTCAGCTTCAAAGCGTGTCCAGATTTTGTCACGTCCCAGGATTAAATCTGAGGAAAACTCTTCCGATTCTGAAGTGACCCAGCCCATGCACATCAATCATACATGCCATCGTGCAATTTTAGCTCTCCCATGGGCTTTCTGGAAGCGTGTGATACTGAATTGGAATCTCACATTGCCTGCTAGCTGCTGCGCAAGATCTGAGGGTGCCCCAACAATCTCTCACGCTTTTCTTGGGGAAGGGGGTCTGTCAAAACCTAGCTCCCTTCTGTGTCTTAACATACTTGGTCTGTATTAGCTGAGCAAATTTAGAGGCACTGCCTGCTTGCCTTTAAGTTTGGTAGGCATTCAGATCTCTGGAAAGGTTCCTATGCAATGACTTTGTTTTTTGTCATAGAGAGCAGTTGGCAGAGAGCATCCTCCATGAGGGCAGCACTGGCTGTCGGGTGGTGGAGAAGTTTCTGAAAATACTGCAAGTGGTGGTACAGGAGCCAGGCCAAGTATTCAAGCCTTTTCTACCCAGCGTCATCTCGCTGTGCATGGAGCAGGTCTACCCCATCATTGCAGAGGTAGGGCTTGAAGGAGGGGAAGGGAAGGCCTTGCTGGGGGTGTGGGAGCGATGAAGCTTTCGGCTTTCCAAGAGCTGTAAATGTCAGTCCCTGGGCAGGGAAAACCAGGTGACTAGGTAATGGGAATTGGAAGCAGTGTGGGTGGAGGATTTTGTCAGGCGTTGTCAAAGAGGCTAAAACTACGGACGTGCTCAAAGCGGGAGGGCAAACTCAAAACTCAATGACGTGTTCTTTGCATGATCCAACAGCTGCGGAGTTTGGCGCCTGCCTTAGGAGGAAATGCTTTGATGCTCTGGTACCTTGGCTGCAAAACGCTGCCCTGGGTGGCCACCGGGCAGGGTGCTGCTAGTGGTGGGATCCAGGGCACGGGTGGGATTCCAGCACAGGAGCCTGCTTAGAGTTGTTTGTTCTCCTCTCCTCCTAGCGCTCATCTCCTGATGTGAAAGCGGAATTGTTTGAGCTGCTTTTCCGGGTCCTCCACCATAATTGGCGGTACTTCTTCAAATCTAGCGTGTTGGCTAGTGTCCAAAGAGGAGTAGCAGAAGAGCAGATGGAGAACGAAGCACAGTTCAGTGCCATTATGCAGGTAATTCGGCTGCTCCCGTGGTTTGCCAGAACCCTTTCCACAATGGAGCATATGCTGCCGGTGGCAGTGTGTTAAACGTGTGGCTTGTGGGGGCTTGACTACGTCTTGAGTGAAGTCTTGCCTCCAGGAACCGCTGAAAAGCAACGTACTTGCAGAGCAGTCTTGTTGATGTGCTCACAAGGCACAGTACCTCGCCTGAGCGGGGAAGCCAGCAGCAAGGAAGGAACGTTAATTCCTTTCCATGCCTCATCCTTTATCTGGACCTAAAAATATATTGCTGATGCTGACCCATTTACTTCTGTTATGAGTCGTCTTGCTAGCACTAGGACAAATTGTCAGTGCAGGAAGGTTTTCCTGAGACCAAGGTGTCTTTTGGTTTACATGGACTTGTTCTGTGCTGTACCATCGGATCTGGTAGGGAAGGGTCAGTGGGATAATACCATATAGGCTTTGGCCTGGGGAATAGGGAAGGCAGAGGCAGTACGCTAATGCGTACACGGAGGCAGCAAATTTTTAAGAATAACAGACTGTATTCCACAGACCTGGCCAAATGAGTTCCCGTGCAGTTCCTAGATGTAAGAACTGTCCCCAGAGCAGGTAGTGCAACTTAAAGTACAATCGGGGGAAAAAAATCAGCCTCCTAATCTGTTACTGGAGTACCTTCACCTGCAGCCCGTGGCAGTGTAAACAGAAGCATGTTTGCACCATGCTCTGCAACCTCAGAGTAGGGCTTGCTCGTCCGAGGGCAGTGAACGCCGGAGCGGAGGGCCATGTGCTTAGACTTCAGGTGGGAGGACTTTTTGCAGAGCTGCCCCGCCATGGAGACTGGATCCCTTCTGATACACAAGTGAAGAGGGAGCTTTTGTGTTGAGGAGATTGCTAGCTTGGTGCTGGCTTCCACAGGAAATCTGAGTCCAGAACTGGCTCAGTCTTAAAGGTACTTGGGCCATTTTTGTCCATCTAACAATAAATGGCTGATATGGGGAAATAAACTCCTCTGTTTGTGATGCCTTGGAGCAGCTACTGGTAAAAATTCTGCTGCCTACCTGTGTACAGAAGCCTGTGCAGGCCTACCAGACTAGTTGCAGGGTCCAGCAAATTTTTTTCCTAGGCTCTTTCCTGCTTCTGTAATGCCCAGGTCAGCCTCCGGCTCCCATCTCAAACTTATTTCTAATGTAGTGCAGTAACACGTTAAATGCATCCGCCAGTCACCTTGGTCTCTTGACCTAGATCTAGAACAAAACCTGCGCGTGTGTTCTGGTTTTGTTCATGCTCGCTGCGCTACCTTAGGTAGCATCGCCGAGAAACAGCCGAATCCTTCATGAGCCTGCCATGGGAGCCGTGCTCAGAATCTGTGTTCCTCTTCAACACAAGCTTGGCTGCCTGTTACCAACCCAGCTTAGCAACTGTTCTGCAAGGATATGAACGCGTTTCCACCAAAGTTTCTTGATTCCCATCAGTCTGGCAGCAGCATGGTTGACTTAACTGCCTGTCTTACTAGTTTGCTGCACTGAGAAGCAGCAGAAGCTCCCAGGGGTTTGTTCTGGTGTCAGGGTGAAAATGATGTTGTTCTGCCTGGCAGGTCTGATACTCATTGTAATATCAGTTCCCTTCCTTCAATTTTGCTTCGTTCGTAGGCATTTGGCCAGTCCTTCCTGCAACCTGACATTCACCTGTTCAAGCAGAATCTCTTCTACTTGGAGACGCTGAACACCAAGCAGAAGCTGTACCACAAGGTGGGTCCTCATTGACCGGTGTGCACTCGATGCATGGTAGTAGGTGGGTGCTGTTCCAAGACCTGTTTTAGCTTTCAGTTTTAAACTGAAGGTCAGGATATGGAGGCTTTTATGCCACAGCCTTTGGTTGGTTGCTGTGATCCCGATGGATACCTTGCTGGTCAGAGCGGCATTACCACCTCCCCGATACGGCTGCAGTGGTCAGAGGAGGGTTCCCAGCTCTAGTCAGTCAAAGCAAAGCCTTGATGTGTTCCCTCTTGTGACGATGAGGGAAAGCAAAGGACACGCACAGTGATGGTGCGATTTGTCTGAGGAAGTAGAAGCTGGGATCATCAGTGGGACAGAGGTGGCAGAGTCCCTCCATTCTCACCTGGATCAGCAGCAGCGTACCTAGCATTTACAGTCGGTCACTGCCAAGTGGTTGTCTCCATCGCTGCCGTGTAGACCCATCCTCCAGACCTTCTAATTTAGACCTGTTAGCTGTTGTCATGAAGGATTAAAGTTGGAATGCAGGGTCTTGTCCTTCTGGTTAGCCTGTGAAAGCAGAGCTTTCAGGTTCGCATCTGTGGTCACAACTCAAGGACGGCCCATCGTGTTAACAGCTGCCTGTTGCAGGCTTTCAGGCAGCTAGCCAGATTCCCTGGCTTTTGGGAGCACTGTGCAAGGCTAAAACTGGCTGGAGTTTGAACAGGACTTGATGCTTGTTTTCCTTAAATGCCAATGCTAAAAACTCAGGTCAGATGCCTGAGGTAAGTGCAGCCAAATTCACCGTTAGCTGTAAAGCTGATATTAATTTAGGTTATTGTAGCCATTTGTGGGCTTGGCTTGGAAAACTACCTCTGTGCTCACAAGGGTTTGCAGACCCCCCTGATAGCTCGGAAGCTGCTGGTGTTGAAGCGGCCCTGTGCGGCCACGCTCGCTTGCCTGGTCTGACCTCGCAGGGTTTGTACCTCCAAAGCTGTGTGCTGGCTGCTGTGGCCCCTCTTGTGGGGGGATTGCTGGTGTGAAGACTCCTAACTCTGTGCTTCTCTCACTGTGCAGAAGATCTTCCGGACAACCATGCTGTTCCAGTTTGTGAACGTGCTACTTCAGGTGCTTGTCCACAAGTCGCATGACCTGTTGCAGGAGGAGATTGGCATTGCCACCTACAATATGGCCTCAGTGGACTTTGATGGCTTCTACTCTGCCTTCCTCCCCGAGTTCCTGGCCAGTTGCGATGGCGTGGACTCAAACCAGAAAAACGTGCTGGGAAGGAATTTCAAAATGGACAGGGTAAGGAGAGGAAGCGCTGCGGCGGAGTGCCGGTACTCCCAGGTCATGCAGAGTTTTTCTCCTAGGACGTGCTGGCAGGCAGCCGTGAGCCGCTCAGGGCGGCGTGTTGAGGCGGCACCGTCCCTTCCATACCCAGCAATGCCTAGCCAAGGATTTTCCACTGTAGGTAGCAAAGCTGCCATCTCATCTCTCAGGCTGCTGAATGCTGTGGGAGTTAGGGAATATGTTTCCTGGAGGAAGTTTTCATAGGGGTAGACTGACATTTTCCTAGAGTGGGACACTGAGATCCTTGCCAAAATCTTGCTCCAGCTGCTGGCCAGATGTTTGAAGGTTACAGTAAAGACAACAGCGGAGTAGCCGCAATGGCTCATGATTCTTTCAAACCCCCCCACATGAATGTGAAGCAGATGGGGGGGGGAGGGTCTGTAACCTCCCTGTGGAACATCATGGCAGTGCAGCAGGTTGTGGCTTCCATCTCCTGAAGCTTGCTTGACCATTGAGTGTTTCCTCTCCCATGGGAGATGGAGGGGATTTGAAACCAAGGGTTGAGGGCAGGGAAGGAGCCTTGGGAGAATTCACCGGACTGCTCTTCAGGAAAACTGGCCCTTGTCATGGGGGACGTGGCACCCAGGAGCCTTGGCAGGAACGCAGTGAGCAGTTGCCGCTGCAGGTGTTGTGACCTGACAGCACACCGAGGCGCCGCTGCCACGAGCAGAACCCAGATCTCCGCAGTCAGCGCTCTGTGTGGAGCCGTCTCTGCTCCCACTACGGGGGCTGCAGAAACAGGGGTTTCCTGGGCTCAGGCTCTGGGGGAAGGGGTCTGTTGCTCTCATGTGTGACAATACACGTGTTTGGCCCTCTCGGTTCCTTTCTGTTCTCTGCTGTAAGACCGTGCGTGCAGGTATCGCTCTGTTTGCAGTACAACGTGGTGTTTGATCTTTTCCAGGATCTGCCATCGTTTACCCAGAATGTGCACAGACTGGTGAATGACCTGCGTTACTACAGACTCTGCAATGACAGTTTGCCCCCTGGAACTGTGAAACTATAGTTACTGCACTGGACTCGTGTTTTGATCACTGTAGGGAACGGATCCATGTTTCGTTTTGCCACCACCTTCTCTCCTCCCTGGTTTTGTCAGGACGCGGTGTCTTGCACATGGGCACATCTTCTCGGATTCACGCACCACACTTCCTTCCCCCCCGCCCTCTTTCCCAACCCAAAGGCCCCCAGCTGGAGTCGTCACTGTCTGCAGGATGTGTCTTAACGCCCAACTGCAGGGCACCTCAACTGTACGGAAGGTCCTCTTACTGGGGTTTTGTTCTACTAACGTAGCACTTTGTTGCGTCCGGAGATTTCTGTGGAGTTGTCTTGAGAGATCATGTACGTATCAAACGTGAGGCAGAAGCGCCAAAGACTACTTCAGACATTCGTACCTTCGTGTCATTCCACCTTCCTGCCCCTGCCCAGCGCTCGGAGGAGGAGACTCGTGATGTTGGGACTGTTTTGGCACTTCTGTCACTCCCTTTGTTTTTAAATTGCCTTGAAAACCTCCCCGCTGTTTGTGGGGATTAGAGACTTTTTTGGGGTTTTTTTTAAACGTTTTCTCATCATTCCATTGTGATACTAAAACAACATGCTTAATGGAAATAAAGTGCTTACTTTGTTGTTTTAGATAACTTGTAACTTGTTTTAGTTTCTTTGTAGGCCTGCCTGTCACCAAGCTGTTCCAGTAGATCAAAAAGCATTTTGTGCTGCAGGCAGCGATCTGCAAACCTTTCTCTGCAGTCAGGCAAGAGGACAGGCAGCAGGTGTCTGCGTTGCCCGTACTGCACCCTGGGTGCCAAAACGCCCTGTCCCAGCTCCCAGCAAGTCCGTTGGCTCTTGCAAAGTGCTGTGCTGAGCTGGTGCAAGATCAGTGTTGGCTTCTTTCTCCACTCTCCCCTCACTTGTGTTTACCACCTGTGTTCCCTGGTGTTTTCTGTTACCTGTTGTGGTGATCTGTTTATTCCCCCAGGGCTCTGTTGTCCGAATGGATCAAGAGCTGCCTCGCAGGAAGAAAATCTCCTAACGTTCATGGCGTTGCATCATAGGAGACCCGAGCTGAAGGCCAGAGTGACCCCACAGTGGCATCTGGGCAGAAGGTTAAAATCCCACTCGCCAGTCAGACAGGACCCGGTTTTGTGGGGCTTGTGAATCTCTGACCATGCAGCTGGGAAGGATTTGGTTTTGGTTTTTTTTTTTTTCTCTGAAGTCAGGTAGCTAGTATAGAGTTTTAAATCAGTCTTAATTCTCTGGGGTTACCAGGGGAGCTGCAGCAAGGGCTGCCTGGCAGGAACAGCACTGGTCACTGAAGGGAGCAAGCCTGGAGGAGGTGTTTGTGTGTGCCATAAACATTTGTAGAGGTGGATTTGAGTGAGATGAGCGTGTGGACAGCTGCGAGGTATCAAGGGTGAGCTGGAGCGCAGAAGCGCTTGCTCCATGGCTCCTTTAGTTACAGTTTTGTGAAAAACCTCCTGCGATGTACGTGTTTGCTGTTTGGAGATGACATATGCTGTTTGGATAACCCACGTACAGACAGAGCCGTACATCCAGGCTGTCTGAACTGGGACCAGTTTGATATTTGGGTTTCCATGCCCTGCAGTGAGCAGCTTGAGTTGAAAGTTGCCTGTGAACCAGAGTCCAGCTGGCCAAGGACGTGCAAGGTACGGTCCTTGCAATCACTTTCTGCAGAGGTCACGGATGTGCAAAGACCAGCATGGAGGTGGGTGATGGTCTGGAACCAGACTGCAGGGCAAAAAGCACCCAGCTCCCCGCATGCCCGAACCTGCGGCAGCAGCCTGTGGCTCAGAGCCGCCGGCTCTGGAGTAACTTGGGTGTCGCTGTCTGCACTTGAAACTTTGAGTCCTTGTTTTCCCTGGTGGTTATTAGGTGTATGAAAGTGCGGTGCAGGCTCCAAACCTGTCCCCAGTAGTTTGGGGGGGACGGACAGTGGTAGCTGTCTGGCACGGCTCCCCACCCCGCATGGCGCTCGCTCCCTTGCTTGCAAAACGTGTGGTTGACAGAGGCTGAAAGGGTGTGTTTTCCCCTTGGTCAAGGGCAGCAGCTGGAAGGTGGCCAAATCCCAGGCTGGAACCTTCTAGCCCTTCTGCTAGAAGCTCCTTCTCCCCTGCCAGCCATCACCTGAAGCATCAGACTGGCCGTGGCGCTCCAGCCCTCTGGATATGTATCCAAGGGTGCCCGATTTCTATCTCCATCTGTCTTCATCTTCCACAAAGACACTCCTTCCTCTGTACCCTCGCCCCTGGTGCAGCAGGGGCCTTTTACCCCCTGGAACCCCCTCTTTGGGTGGGTGTCCCCAGCCTCTGGCCAGCAAAAAGTCTTTTTGGCGAGAGCGGGGCTGAGGGGCCGCTGTGGGGCTGGGGGCTGCCAAGGCGTCTCCCTTGCCTTGGCTGAGCCCACCAGGGCCAAAGCACGCAGCAGATCTGTTGTTTCGGTGGGGTGTAGGGGCCCACATGTCACCCGTGGGCCTGGCTGCAGCTCTGCTCCCCCCGCGGCAGGGAAGGGGTCACTCTGTACCGGGGGGATGCTCTGTCCCAGGGATCCCGGGACCGGGAGGATGCTCCGTACCGGGATGCTCCGCGCAGCAGCGGCGGCCGCCCGCTCCCGGCGGCTGCTTTAAGGGGAGGGACAGAAACCTGGCCCGTCCCCGGGCTCGGCCGGGCCCTTAAAGGCTCCGCGGGGCGGCCGAGCCCCGCCGCGGCCAGGTCCGACCCCGCCATGGGCTCCCTGGGGCGCTGCCTGGCCCGGAGCCTGCTGCGGGGGCGGCCGGGCCTGAGCCGCCCCCCCGGGCTCCGCTGCTACGGCTCCGGTGAGACATGGCCCCGTCCCGCCCCTGGGGACCCCGTCCCCACCCTTGTCCCGCCTCTGGGGACCCCATCCCTTTCCTTCCCCTGGGGACCCCATCCCTTTCCTGCCTCTGGGGACCCCGTCCCCACCCTTGTCCCTGCCCCTGGGGACCCGGTCCCCATCCCTGTCCTGCCCTCGGTCCCTTGCCCATCCTGCCTCCTGGGGCTCCTGTCCCCCATCCTGCTCCCATGGTGCCCACTGCCCCATACACTCCCAGTGCCGCCGGTCCCCCAGCCGCCCCCAGGTGGGGTGTCCCTCACAGGGTCCTTCACTTTGTGGTGAGGGTCAGTGCCAGGGTCTCCACACGCCGGGATGGGCAGAGGCTGGAGCCGGTGGCTCCTCTGGCACTGTCCCGAGGGGTTTGGTGTCCCCAGGGCTGGGATGGGGTGACCCTCCTGCCATCTCGGTGCTGGGACCCTGGTAGAGCCGGGACGCCTCCAGCGACACCCAGAAAAGCGGGTGAAATCATGGAGTCTGCCCACACTGGCGCCGGCCCCACCTCACAGCCCTGGGCATGACCCCAAAGTGTGGGGCTGGCAGTGAAATACCCTGGCTTGGTATTCTCTCTCCGTTCCTCTCCCTCCTGTCCCCTCTGCCCCTTAGGCGGACGGGACACACTGTCCCTCGGGGAATTGCTGTCCCCTCCCGCCAGCGCGGTTCCAGCAGGGCCAGCGGCGGGGGCGAGTGTGGTGGCAATGCCAGACCTGGCTGTCCCACGGGTGACGGTGGTGCTGGATCCTGCTGTCCCCCGGTGCTCGATTTTGCTCTTCACCCATGGAGGGCTGCGACCGGGCACCCATTTTGTGCCGTGCTGGTGCCCGGCTGCCTGCGGGCAGGGGGAAGCACCCGAGGCCAGGCAGGAGCCATGGTCCCGGCAGCCGCGGCATCGGGACGCAGCAGTACGGTGCGCTCGGCCAAAACCAGAGCCACCCCGTCCCACGCTGGGCTAAAGGGTGTTTCCCAGCCACAGACGTGTCCCCAACACCCGCCAGGGCTCTGCAGCACGTCCCTTGGGTCCCTGCGGGGCACGCGGCGCCGGGACGCGTTCACCCCACGGCAGCCGCTCCCCACTGCGACCGGCAGCAACTCGCGGTGCCCCGGGAGGAGCTTGGGATCCCGCTGCCGCCACCGGTGCTCGTGTCCCACGCCCGGTGGTGACGATGGCCCCTCCGTCCCCGCGCAGCCCCCCCGGAGCTGCAGGAGAAGACGCTGGTGTTGGTGAAGCCGGACGCGGTGCAGCGGCGGCTGGTGGGGTGCGTCATCCAGCGCTTCGAGCAGCGCGGCTTCAAGCTGGTGGCCATGAAGCTGCTCCAGGTACCCATCCCTGCCGAGCTGTCGCCTGTGCCCCTGGGGGGCTCCGTGCCCCACAGCCGGCTCAAGGGTGTGCCGAGAGAGGGGTGTCAGTGGCGGGCACTGGCCGGGTGTCCCCGCCGTCACCCCGCGCTGCCGTCAGGCGGACCAGGGTCTCCTGGACAAACACTACCAGCAGCTGCGGCAGAAGCCCTTCTACCCTGCGCTCCTCGCCTACATGACCTCGGGGCCACTGGTGGCCATGGTGAGGGGCTGGGACGTGGGGTTCGGGGGTCCCAGGGGGGCCTGGGGGGGCTCAGGTGTCCCCTGTCCCGCAGGTGTGGGAGGGCTACAACGTGGTCAGGTCCACGCGGGCCATGGTGGGGGACACGGACTCGGCGACGGCGGCCGCGGGCACCATCCGCGGGGACTTCAGCATGCACGTCAGCAGGTAGGGGGGCCGGGCGGGCGGCGGGGCCGGCGGCGGGACCCCACGGCCACGGCACCGCCCCCGTCGCCGCGCAGGAACGTGGTCCACGCCAGCGACTCGGTGGAGACGGCCCGGAGGGAGATCGGCTTCTGGTTCCAGCGGGACGAGCTGGTGGACTGGGAGAGCGGAGACCGGGACTACACCTACGGGCCCTAGGGCGGCCCCGGCCAAACCGACCCTCGGCCCAGGGGGGACCCCCCCCCCCGGCCCCCCAATACACCCCAGTGCCTCCAGCCGTGACTCCAGTCTACTTGCTTGGACACTGCTGGGGGGCTCTGGGGGGCACTGGGGTAGTACTGGGGAGCATAGAGGGTACTGGAATGTCCCTAGAGGTCACTGGGGTGGTACTGGGAAGCTCTGGGAGGCACTGGAATGTCCTTGGGAGGGCACTGTGGTGGTTCTGGGAGGGACTGGGATGCTCTGGGAAGTGCTGGGGTGTCTTTGAGGGGCACTAGGGCAGTACTGGGAAGCACTGGGCTGTCTGTGGGGGGCAATGGGGCGATACTGGGAAGCTCTGGGAGGCACTGGGCTCTCCCTGAGGGGCACTGGGACACTACTGGAAAGCCCTGGGAGACACTGGGCTGTCCCTGGGGCACTGGGGAGGTACTGGGCTGTCCCTGAGGGGCACTGGGGCAGTACTGGGAAGCTCTGGGAGGCACTGGGCTGTCCTTGGGGGTCACTGGGGCAGTACTAGGAGCCACTGAGCTGTCCTTAGGGGCTACCAGGGAGGTACTGGGCTGTCCTTGGTGGGCACTGGGAAGCTCTGAGAGGCACTGGGCTGTCCTTGAGGGGTGCTGGGGCAGTACTGGGAAGCTCTGGGGGGCACTGGAATGTCCTCAGTGGACACTGGGGAGGTACTGGGAAGCCTGGGGAGGCACTGGGCCACAGAGGGCATTCAGTACTTGGAAGCTCTGGGAGGCACTGGAATGTCCTTGGCAGGGGCACTGGGGCAGTACTGGGAGGCACTGGGAAGCACTGAGCTGCCCTTGGGGGGCACTGGGCTGCCTCTGAGGGGCACTAGGGCAGTACTGGGAAGTTCTGGGGGGCACTGGGGAGCTACTGGGAACCTCAGGAAGGCACTGGAATGCCCTCAGAGGACACTGGGAAGCTCTGGGAGGCACCGGAATGTCCTTGGGGAGGCACTGGGAAGCACTGGGCAGCACTGGGAAGCTTTGGGAGTCACTAGGTTGTTCTTGGGGGGTACTGGGTCAGTACTGGGAAGCTCTGGGGGGCACTGGGAAGTTCTGTGAGGCACTGGGCTGTCCTTGGGGAGCACTGGGGCAGCACTGGCAAGTTCTGGGAGGCATTGGGCTGTCCTTGGGGGGCACTGGGACAATAGTAGGAAGCTCTGGGGGGTACTGGGAAGCTCTGAGCTGTCCTTGAGGGTCACTGGGGCAGTACTGGGAAGCTCTGGGGAGCACTGGCGGGTACTGGGCTGCCCCCGGGGGCGGCAGGAGGCTCTGCAGGTCACTGGCAGAGGCCGGGGGGCTCTGGGCTGGCAAGGGGCTCTGCCGGGACACCGGGCCGTCAGCGGGAGGGCCGGTTGTCGCCGGGATGCCATGGGCACACCAGTACGTCGCTGGGGACACTGGGCGGCACTGTGGGACGCCGCTCCAGCCCCGCGCCGTTGCCAGGCAACGCCTGCCGACGCCTGCGCCTGCGCAGAGCGAGCGGGTTCCCGGCGAGGACTACATCTCCCGGCGTGCTCTGCGGCGCGCTGTCCCGGCGTGCTCTGCGGCGCGGCAGTAAGCGGGTCCCGGTGCCGGCGGCAGTTCGCGCCGCCATGGCGGAGGCCGCAGGGGCTTCCCGGCCGCCGCCGGACGTGGACACGGACGACTGCCTCCGCGAGTACCGCCACCTCTTCAGCCCCGACATCCTGACGTGCGTGTCGGGGAGTTGAGGGTTCCGGCCCGCCCTGGGGCCTCAGCTCGGGGGGGCACGGCCTCTCCTGCCCGCGGCCTGTGCTCCCCCCCCCCCTCGGGGGCCGTGCCTGGCGCTTGGCTCTGATTGTCCCTTTGTTCCCGCAGGGGCCAGGTGGCGTTCATCACCGGCGGCGGCTCGGGCATCGGCTTCCGCATCGCCGAGATCTTCATGAGGTGCGGGAGCCCGGCGGGGCTGCGGCCCGGGGTGGCGGCAGTGCCGGGGGCGGGGGGGGGGGGGGGGGGGGGGGAGGTTGCCCAGCCTCCTTGGGCGCCAGTGGGACGGACGGCGCAAAAATTCCCTTCCCTTGAGGCGGCTGTGGCAACGGGGTCTGAAGAGGTGAGGTGCGAAGCCGCAGGCAACAGAGGCCTCCTGAGAGCTGTGGGTGGGAGATGTGGGCAGCCCTGCCTGCTGCGGGCTCCGGTGGCTGCTGGGGGTGTGGGAGGCAGGGGCTGGCCCTGTCACCTGGCTGGGATGGGTCTCTTGTGCGCTGGCACTCTCCCCCTCGTTGAGTCTTGTGGGCCTGGAGGAGCAGCAGTGCCTCCAAGGGCGTTGTGCCACCTCCTGCCGCACACCGGCCGAACTCCAGGTAATCCCTGGAGGTCTGAGCTGACTGTGAGGAGCCAGCACTGTGTGGTCCTTCTCACTAGCCCCTTCTTTGCAGGCATGGCTGCCGGACGGTCATTGCAAGCCGGAACCTGCAGCGAGTGTCGGAGGTGAGTCTGGGGGCTCCGGCATGACAGGCAGGCAGAAGGGAGAGCTGTGAACACCGGGAAATCCTTCTGCCCTCTCCTTTGGGTGGAGCTGGGAACCCTGGGAGTAGTGTAACAGGAGAAATGGCTTACCAGTGCTGCCCTGTCTTCTGGCTGAAAGTGCTTCAGCACCAGCAGGCAGTGGTGATAGGTGTGGGTTTAGGGTGGGCTGCACCCACCGCACCTCATAGTAGAGCTTAGTTAACGGTGGAACTTGCTACCTTCCCCCTCCAGCTTTGGGGGGATCTGTTCCAGGTATCACGGTGCCTTTTTGTTGATGAGACAGAAAGAAACAAGCTGCGGGGAAGGTTTGTCAACCGGGAAGTGGCAGAGCCCAAGGTCAAACTTAAATCTCAGCTTCAAGTAGGGCAAGACCCCCTTGTTCAAGGGTTAGGTGGGTTGAGGTGGGTATGCCGAGCCCCAAAATCTCAGTTATCTTGCGTTTTGAGACAGAGGGGAGGATGTAGGTCTGGAAAGCAGTGGTGAAGAAGCTGTTTTAGTCTAGCTACCCTGTGGGTGGCTGGGCAGAGCAAATACCCACCCCCGCGTGCCAGACTTGGAGCTGGAGTTTGCCTGGTCATGGTTTCCGTTTCTCACCGTGGCTCGTGCTGCCGTCTCAGGCTGGAAGCGGCCGTGAGAGGGCTTTGCGGTAGCTGTGTGTAGACTTCACTGAAATAGAATAAAGATCAAAATCAATGCTGGCGAGTAAGCTGGCATGACCCAGCTGCCTCCCGGAGGTGGTTAGTGTTGTCATTTCGCATAACCCCGGGCTCACATGCCAGAAAACAAGCTGCAAAGCTCAGCAGCTTTTTAATCCTCAGGAACTGGAGCCTTCTTAGTACGCAGGGACTGCTTGCCCAGGCTCTTGATGGTCGGTGTACATGTGTGCTAGCTGGGGCTCAAAAGCTTCTCACAGGAGGGCCCGACGAGCCCAAGCAGGAGTGTGGAGTGTTGCTGGGTGTTGTGCAGGGTCACTGCTGAGTTTGCGCATCCCCTGTGCTTAATTTGCTGGGGGGAGTCATGTTCTTAGTGAGCACCTCGGGAGTGGGTTGTGGCGGATGCTGAGCCGCAGAGCTGGCCCGCTCTTCCTCGTGGCCAGAGACCCTGGCAACTCCTGGGCTGCATTTGCCCTTTGGCCTACTGACAGGTTTTTGGATCTAAAAGTTAATTATGACTGAGCTCATGGCAAAAATGCCTTGTGGGGGTCCAACCTTTGTACTTGCCCTGCTGAGATGTTGCTTGGGCTGTGCTGTGTCGACCGCAGGACGTGGAGATAACTGGGCTTAGTGAGTTGTGGCCTCAGGGCCAGCCTGGCGTTCGGTTGGGACACGACATGCAGGAGCTTTCTCTGGCTACCCCAGGGCTTTAGCTGCAGGGTGCTGCTGGGCTGAAGCTGGCGGTGTTTAGGCATGTCCCTCAGCCCAGAGTGTTTGCTGTGTGCCGACAGGGTTGTGGCTCCTGCCTGACTTCTTGCTCGCCTGTTACAAAGTCTGGGTCTAACTGTTGCTGAAGGAGGGAGTCCCAGAAAGAATCTCAAGTCTCTTTTTTTCTTTATTTGCAGGCCTCGAAAAAGCTGGTGGCAGCCACAGGCCAGCAGTGCCTGCCTCTGTCTGTAGATGTCAGGCAGCCCCAAACCATTGTGGCAGCAGTGGATGAGGCACTGAAAGAGTTCAAGCGGATTGACATCCTCGTTAATGGTGAGCTGCTGGAGTGGGCAGGGGGAGGATTTGGTACAGACTCCTTGCTAGGAAGGGCGTTTGCCTGCATGGTGGTTGTATTTGCCTGGTGTCTGACTTATGCTGCTTTGTCCTGGGAGCATCTGGGCAGCCCCTGGGAGCACAGAGGGGCTGGGCTCAGAGGAAACAAAGACCTGTTCTTAATGTGTGGCCATACGATCATCCCTGCTCTCGCTACACCAGCACCCTCCTGCCCTCAGGCTGGCCGTGCTGCTGGGCACCCAGAGCCACAGGCTGTTCATCCCCTTATCAGGGCCATCTCCACATGCTCCCCAGTCTACCCAGACGGTATCGCTCACCGTCCCTCTCGCAGAAGTGCCCTGAACCTGCCTGGTCTCTCCTGGCCCCATCCTGACTGTGCTTCTGGCTGTTTGTTCTTCAGGTGCTGCAGGAAACTTTCTGTGCCCAGCCAGTGCCCTGTCCTTCAACGCCTTCAAGACAGTGATAGATATCGACACCATTGGCACCTTCAACACCTCCAAAGTCCTTTTTGAGAAATATTTCCGGGTAAGTGGAACCAGAGCCAGAGGACTCGGTGGAGAGGCTCCTGGTAGGCAGGGGATTAGCGTCAAACAAACCACACTTTGCTCCTGAGAAATTCATGGAAGTATGGAGAGCAGAAGGCAACACAGCAACCATTTGCCCAGGGCTGTGCTGCCGAGCCTCTGCCACGCACCCACCCTGCTCAGATCCGGTCCGTTCCCTCAGGGATGGCAGTCCCTGTGCAGGAACTGGGAATCCTGCCTGTTCCCTAGCCCTGGATGACCGTCCCTCCTAGCCCAGCTCTCTTGTCCCACCGCTCGCCCACGTGACCTCTCGTGCTGCTCCCTGCCTAACTACATGTCTCCTTTCCTTTCCCAGGACCACGGTGGGGTCATTGTTAACATCACGGCAACCCTGAGCTACCGAGGGCAGGCCCTCCAGGTGCATGCTGGTACTGCTAAGGCTGCCATAGGTACCTAAACGCTCCTTGCTGGGGCTCCGTGAGCTGTATGGGGCCAGTAAGGAAGCCCGTTCTTCCCAAATGTTGGGATGGGAAGATGTTCTTGGGAGAGGTGAATATGAATTGGTGTGGTTATTACGTGCCTGGGTTTGGGATGAGGCTCTTCTAGGGCCCTTTGCTCTTGGCCAGAGTCTCCTGTGGCTTTTTGCCCTCCCCCAAAAGTTGCTGAAATGGCTCTGCTTTCCATTTCTCATTCCTGTTGTAATCCCTTCCCAGATGCCATGACCCGTCACCTTGCTGTGGAGTGGGGACCCAACAACATCCGAGTGAACAGCTTGGCACCGGGCCCCATTACAGGCACCGAGGGCTACCGGCGGCTGGGTAAGGCAACTTGGGGCTCCTGTCTGCCTCGGTGGTGGCTCGTTGGTGCCTGTCTGGGGCTGTGACGGACCACCAGTGCCATGCAGCCTGTGGGGCATGTGATGCAGCCGGGGCCGTTGCTCCTGGGCATGTCTGTCCTGTGACTCAGCTGGCACGTCTTTTTGGGGGAGCAGCCCTTCCCGCATCCTCTGTACCTCGTAGGGCACTGATTTTTTTTTTTCTCTCTGTCAAGTGGCAGCTTTTTGTGCTCTCTGACACCATGACGTAACATGCTTCCTCAGAGCTCAGCCTGGCCAGCTGCCTTGCCTGATGATTTAGCTCTTGCAGTCTGTTCAGCGGGGCGCTGGCTCAGCCCTGGAGGCTGGGAAACCTCTCTGAGTTCCCGTCTTGAACTCACTGCTGCAGTACAAATCCCACTGCTGGGCTTGAGCTCCCCTTATTTAACTCTCTTCTCAGGCCTTTGTCCCTGGGGCTGTCCCCAGGGCTGTGCCAGGATCTCATGTCGGTTCCCTGGGGCTCTTGGCAAGCCCCGTGCAAGCAGTGTTGCAGTGTCTGGCAGGCAGTCGTGGTGGGGAGATGGTCCCATGGTCCTAGCTGACTTTCTTCTACCACTCTTAGGTGGGAGATTTGCCGAGGAAGCAAGCCAATTTGACATGATCCCCCTCCAGCGCGCAGGGAACAAGACGGAGATAGCCCACAGCACGCTGTACCTGGCGAGCCCCCTCTCCTCCTACGTGACGGGCACCACCCTGGTCGTGGATGGTGGGAGCTGGCTGACCTCTGCCAACAACTTCCCCGCCTTGCTGGGTATTGCTTCATCCTCTGCTAAACTCTAGGTGACGTGCATTTCCCCCTCTGTGGGATTAGAGCAGGGCTCGTGTCAGAAACCCTGTTGCCCCATGGTACAGGGGCATGGCTGCCGTGGCAGTGGGTACGGAATTACCTTCTTCAGGTGCCTTGGTCATCTCATACCAGGCTCCGCCCCTCCTGAGGCAGCTGCGTGGCACATCCTCTCTTAAGAAGGGGCAGATGCGGGGTGTCAGGGTCTCTGGGTGAGGGCAGCCGGCCTAGGTCTTGACTTGGCAATGCCTGTTCTCAAACCTTCCTCTGCTTTTGGGAAGGTGGAGCAGGGTCACCCCCCATGCTGTTGTCAGAGCAGGCACAGAGCAACCTGGGAAACATCTCCGAGTCCTCCTGGACAGTCCTAGGGTTGACTTGGGAAGGGCAGGAGAACTTGCTGGGGTTTTGCTCTGAGCCTGCAGTTGACGTGGTGTCGCTTGGCATTCCTGCTGGAAGATGCTTGTCTGGACACCTCCGAGTGTCCCCTGACGCTTCGTGATGCCCCTTTTCTGTGCCCCACCAGCAGGACTGGGCACAGGGAGTCCTGACGGCCTCTGCCTCCCCTTTCTTCCTTGCATGAGTTACTGCAGCGCGTCTTGCGTTGCGGTTGAACGGCACGTGGGACTCGTGCTGGCCGCGTATGTCTGTGGAGGTGGGGAGGAAGCTGGCGCCTGGTGTACTGTGGCCTGGCGCTTTCTGGGAGAGGGGTCTCCTTGCTTCCCCTCTCCCCCTGCTTGGGTCCTGCCTGGCAGCCTCCATGAGCAGGGCAGGCCCAGGCAGGACTGCGTACCCACCTCCGTGCTGTCTTGCAGATTTCTGGGCTGCAGGAGCAAACAAAAATCAATGATGGACAGCCTGGGATTGACCGATGGACAGAAACGTAACCGAACGCTGCTGCTCTGGGACATCTCGGGGTGACGTCTCCCCGAGTCGGAGCCGATAGCTGCCGCCTCTGATCAGCGACTGGTGGTGGTGACGCTGGCGATGCTGCGTCCGCCTGGGGGAGGGGGTGCTGGGTGGGGAGCAAGCCCACCCCCATTCTGTGCCGTTACTTCTGAGCTGTTGTGGCTGAGGGCGCGGGGATGGCGCGGGGTGTGCAGGCTGTGATGCTCACTGTCCGTTTGTGTCTCCCGCTGAGCTGCTCTCCTGGCCTTTCCCGAGTCCCAGGCACTGCCACCCATGGATATCCCTCCTCTTCCTCCCCTCTCCCCCATCTCAGCCTGAGAGCTGCCCAAGACCCCCACAGCAGCTCCCTTTTTGGGAGGGGGGGAGTAGTTCAGCCCGTCTGAGGTCGAGATCAGCCTTTGTGCCGGGGGCTGCTCTGGCTTGGCAGCAGAAGCTGGCAGCTCTTGGAGGGGACAGAAGGACCAGGCTGGCCCCTGGCAGGGGGAATTGGGCCTGTCCCCTTGAGGGGGCCCTGGATGGGGCAGTGGTCCCTGGGGGCTGATGGGGATGCAGCTGGGATGTCCCTCTCCCAGGAGCAGGGGTGGTGTGAGGTCACACCCCACCACAGCTGGTGCTGTGGACCGTAGCTCGTTATCTGTTGGGAGCCCGAGATGTCCAGTTGTCTGTCCGGCACCCATCTGTCTGTCGCGCCAGTCTCATGCTGTCTCCTTGCTTCGTACAGACACTACAGCTGAGGGTAAATCAATGATTCGCTGAAATTCGGGCCCTCCCGAGCAGGGCACTGAGCTGACGAGCTGCAGGGGCCGCACCGGGTCTGCGCTGGGCTGCTGGAGCCAAACACATCCCCGGTGCCGGCGGCCCGGGGCCACGCACCGTGCGTGAGCAGCAGCCTCCTGCTGCTGACGGCAATTTTTAAGCTTATCCTGAATTTCGTGGAGCTTGTTTTCCTACTTGATTGCATTTCCTACTTGATTGTAGGCTTGCCAGGTTTTGCTCCTTCCTCCAGGCCACGAATAAAGAACTTCCACCCTGAGCTGCAACACTTCTCATCCGCTCGCCTGCGCGGGGCGTTGATCCTGCAGCCTCTGAGTGCTGGGAGCTCGGGAGGTTTGCTTGTGCTCCCTGTCCTCTCGGGAGCTGGCAGTGGCAACGGCAAGAGCTTTAGGAAGCCCCCCGAGGGGGTGGGGATGTGGTTCTTGGATTGGGGTCTGGGCATCGTCCTTTGCTAAGTCCTTTGTCCTCTTCCCAGCTAACGGGACAAGTGTTTTCTCCTGGAGAAGGTACTTGCGTGGTGGCTGTTGGTCCTAACTGCCCAGCTGCAGCCTTCTCTCCGACCTGCACCCCTTGTTCTGGGTGGGTGCACCTATTTATCTGTGTCTTGTTTAACCACGACCAAGCGAGTTTGGGACGCTCTGTCCCTGCCTGTAATAATGGACGTGGCGTTGCTTTACGGAAATCCTCGTGTTTCTCCCCAGCCGCGCCCTGCACAGGGGTGGCATCGTCATTCCCACCCCAGCATCTTCTTGCTTTCTCCCCGGCTTTCTGCTGGGTTTTGCTGTGTTTAAGTTTTTCTCAGCAGCTTTTCCCCAGGCCTGGGTTCACGGGGTGGCTTTGAGTAGCCCGAGCCCCTGGAGCTTGTGGAAAGGCTGCCGCCGCCCTCGCCCGGCGTTTGGGTGGGCGTGGGCAGGGGCTGGCGCAGGCAGGAAACTTATTTTTCCTCTCAACTTAGTAATTAACTCATTAAGAGGGCAACAGTCAGGCGGTGGGTTGTGCGGGCAGCCCCGGGCAGAGCGAGGGGCGTGTGTGCGTGCCGTGGACCCTCGCCCGTGGCCGGCAACCTAACCCTTACGCCTGCTCTTGGCCGGGGGGCTGCCGCGGCTGTCGCCACGCGGTGGACGCTGAGGGTGGCCGGTCGTGCCGTGGCGGCCGAGGCCGGGCACAGCGGGTGTTTGGTGGGGGCAGGCGGGAAGCGTCGGCAGCCACGTGGACAAAGTCTGTGGGTCTGTGCCCCGAGGGGGTACTGGGCCCCAGGGTGGGGGTCTGAGGGGTGGTGTGGGGGCACGGTGGCTCCTGCCTGCCGTGGGGTGCGTGAGGCCGGGTTCACGGGTGTCCCCCAGTGCTCGGTGTCCCCGCCGTGGCGTGCGTGGGGCCGGGTTCACGGGGCCCCCCCGGGTGCTCGGGGGTGCGCGGCCCTGGGGCACGTGCTCGCGCGCCGCAGCGTGGTCCCGCGCCCCCTCGCCTGCCCGGCGCCGCGCACGAGCCGGGGCGGGGGAAGGGGCGGGGCCTCCGCGCGGCCTCGGGGCGGGGGGGGCCGCACGGGTAGACCAGTGACGTCACCGCCCCGGCTACTGCAGCGGCTACCGGGTCGGCGCGGGCGGGTGGCCGCGAGGCTGCCCCGGAGCGGCGGGCGGGCGGGCGCGGCGGCGGGGCTGTTTCTCGGCGCCGCCGCCTCCCCGCCGCTGCCCCGGCCGCGGGCAGGAGCCGCGACCCCCGGCGCTCGTGAGCCGCCGCCGGGCGGGCGGGCGGGGCGGGGCGGCGGGGCCGCCCCCGGTGGCTGTGCGGCGGGCGGGGCCGCCGCCGCCTCGCACAAAGCCGTGTGCCCGGGCGGAGCTGCCGCTGGGACCGCACCGGCACCGCCGCACCGGTACCGGCACCGCCGCCGGGCGGCCGCCATGTGAGGGGGTGATGGCCGCGGGGCATGGCCGCCGGGCAGCGGCGGGGCGGGCGGCGGCGGGCGCTGAGCGCCGCCGGTGAAAATGGAGCCGCATCGGCCGGCGGCCGTGCCCGAGCCCCCGCTCCCTCGGGGACCGCGGCGGGACGGGCCGGGGCCGGAGCGGGAGCCGGGCCTCTGGGCACCTGAGGCCGCCGAGCCCGCCCCGGGGCCGCCGCCGTGGTCCCCGGCGGAGCAGGGGGGCTGCCCGGCCCTGGAGGGCCCCGCCGAGCCCCCGGCCCGGCCGGAGGAGGAACCGCGCCTCCGCCCCGTCTTCGACGCCCTGGACCGCGACGGCGACGGCTTCGTGCGCGTGGAGGAGTTCGTCCAGTTCGCCACGGCCTACGGCGCCGAGCAGGTGAGGCCGGCGGCTCCCCGGGCCCTGCCAGGCCGGGGCCTCCCCTCGCGCCTGCCCCACGCTTCCCGGCCCGCGTCCGCGGGGCTCGCTGCCCGCCAGGACGCCGGGCGACTCGGCGGTTCTTCGGCCGCGGGGCGCCGGGGTCGGCGGAAGCCGCCGGGCAGCCTCCGACGCGAGGCCTGCGGCGGTCTCCCGTGGGGCGAAGGGGCGATGAGGACGGGCGGCTCGTGTCGGCGGCCCTCGGAGGAGCTTTTAGCAGCGGCGAGGGGCAGCGCCGGCCTGCGGGTCGCCCCGGGTGAAGGGCACCCGCGGGCTGGAGCGGGTGCGGGAGGTGCGGAGGGAGCCGTACGAAGCTGGATCTCGCCTCTTCCCGGTGCCGGCCCGCTGGGAGCGGAGCGTCCTGGCTGCGCCGCCGGGAGCCCGCATCCCCTCTCTTTGTTCTCCATCGGTAACGCCGTCAGATTCGGCTGAGCAGCTCCCGTGTGCAAGGGACCAGCAGCGAAATCCCGGGATCTCGGGCAGCCCCTCGCTGCCCAGGGTCCCTGCGTGGGCTTGCTGGCACCGCGCCGAGCATGGAGTAGCTCGCTTATCACGGGTTTGACAATCCTGAACGCGCTTTTTTTTTTTTTTTTTTTTTTTCCTCCCTTCCTTCCACGGTGAGCTTGTGTTTCCTTTGCAGCAGATCAGATGCGATGTAATTTGAAGCTGCCTGGTACAACCCAAAATGGAGAGAGCTCTAGCAGCGTACCAGGGGATGGAAACGAATTTGTTGACGTTTTGTACCTTGACCTGCGCTGCCACTGCAACAAGAAAATAGGTTTATGTTTTAAGGCGTGCAGGTATTGCTATGAAGTTTGTACATGCTCACCCAGGAGATGTGCTTTAATTCTCTGGCCGCAGCCGCTGTGCAGGTATTAAAGTGGCATGACAAAGCAAATCATCATGTGTGAAGGAGCGCTTTGGCGGAGGAGGGTTTTTTTTAATCGCTGTCCTCATAGTGAAAACACTTCTTAAGGATAAAATAGAGGCATTTCTTATAGAAAACATCTCTATAAAATGGAGATATGTAACTTCTTGGTCAGATCGTTGCTGGTAAGGGGCAGCGTGTGTGCGGATGGTATTACTTACTGCCTCGTTGCGCGATTAACCAGGTAGCGTCATGGCACCGGGGTGGGAGTTAGGAGATGGTCTGCATCCGCTGGGTGTGAGAAGCTTTTATTCAGCACCAAGCCTCTGACTTGCATCTTCCTGCTGTGGTCCAGGCGCTCTGTGCTGCTGCGCGTCCCCCCCACCCGTTGCTCGTTGCCGGCAGAGAAAGCAGACGCAGACGGTCCGTTCAGGTCGGCGTGCGAGTCGCTCCGTGGAGGCTCGCAGACCCTGTGCACGATAGCCGTCGT
This sequence comes from Phaethon aethereus, assembly GCF_964289735.1. Lineage (NCBI taxonomy): Eukaryota > Metazoa > Chordata > Aves > Phaethontiformes > Phaethontidae > Phaethon > Phaethon aethereus. The sequence continues at coordinate 17,349,316 of NC_138591.1, forward strand.
CTTGGGGCACGGTGGGAGCTTACGAGGGGACCATTCGCCTCAGCGTGTCTCTCCCTGTGCGTTCGGTACGGAGCAGCCCAAGTACGTGGGAAATAAGGGCAGGCAGACCGCGTGTGCGTGGCAGGGGACGTGGTAGGTGGGTCCGGCGTTCGTTGGTGCCGGCAGCTTTTGCGGCTCAGCCCAGACCTGCCGCTCCGGCCCCGTGCAGCGCCTTGTGCCTTGATTCTGACACGGGAATCGCGCCACAGCTTCAAAGGTGCGACAATAAGACTGTGAAGTGCTTTGACATCTTGGCCTGAGGAGTACGTTGCAAACTGTTAAGGTCTCCCCTAAATGAAGCAGGGTGTCCAGGGAGGTTTTGTGCTGCTAAAAGCTGTCTGTAAGTTTGGACCCAGTTTAGAAGCGGTTGTCTGCAGGCTTCTTGCCTTGGCTGTCCCTTTAAAGTCCTTGTTCCTTCCCACTGAGCACAGCTACCAGTAATGCTGTCCATCCTGGACTAAGTTACGCTTTTTTAGATACATTTATCTTCAGAAAGAGACTTGTGTAGCCAGCTCTTGGCGTGCAGAATAACTGTCTCCCCGTACAGCAAGTGCTGAACGCTGCGGTGAGGCTGATGTGACAACGGCTGAGCCAACAAGGTAATGGGCTCCCCAGGGAATGCAGCCTGGTACCTTTTGCAGAGGCATGCCAGAAGGAAAAAAAGTAATGTTTGTGATGCCTCTGCGTGCAAGAGGATTTATTGCGAGCCGGCAGGTTGGAAAAGCAGGAAGGCACGCTGAGCGTGAAGAAGAGGTTGGTGGTGGGGTCTGTAAGCTCCCAGCAGACGTGCGGAATAATAAAGGGAGGAGTTCTGGGGAAGTTTCTTGATCTATTTTGTTTTAAGCGGGTGTAACTTGGGTCAAAAAGGGGTCTTTTGGAAAAATGGAAATCCAGCTCGGGTGAAACGTCACCAGGTAGGTAAAATGGTGTTAAGATTACTAAAAGGAAACCTCAAGGTGTAAACAAAGCTTGTACTGCAACTGGAACTGGGAAGCTTGCAGGAGGGGTTCCAGGGTTTGATGGCTCATGAAGGTATCGTAGCCATCGGCAGGGAGTTGGCGAGGAGCAAATTCCAGTCCTCTTGCTGTCGGAGGTACCTGCTTCCTCTTCTCCTTCTGCCTGTGCTTGTGGCCGCCTGGAAGGTATGCATGGCGTGGTGATGGTGGTGGAACAAAGTGCTAAATTGAAGCACAGCAAGTCGTGGCAGCCAGCTGATTTATCCAAGGCTTCAGAGAGGGTTGAAGGGTTAAGGAAGTGTGTATAACCGCATGTACTGGGGAGCCGGAGAGCAGCAAGTGTTGTCTTCAGCGTTCAGTAAAACACCAGAGGCTTTTCTGGGCTACTGAGCTCAGTGCTGTCAGATTATTTGGCTGAAACAATCATTAGCTAAATGTCAAAGGAAGAAGAACAACTGGCATTTATTCCATAAAAATGGCGTGGTTGTGAATGTCTATTATGATTTTTTTTTTTTCCTCTCTGCATGATGGAAACCATGGGTAGAAGAACTGGGAGGGGGGGAGTAGAGGGTTGGTTTGGGTTTTTTTAAGTAGCCTGGGTTATGGGAAGACTGTCTTAAAAGAGCTTTATGGTTGTGATATTGGCAGTGAAGTGCTGGTATGGACCAGAAGAGATCACGGCCTGGAAAGCCAAAGGCGGTTTGTCCTTCTCAATCCCTGTCGACTTTTATCATTTCAGAGGTTATTGCCAGTATCTTCGTATTAAAAGGTGTGTGGCAACGGGGTGACGCTGAGGTCCCAGAGCTGGGGATGACACCGCTAGCCTTGAGCAGAGAAGGTGCAGCCACGCGGCGGTCCTCCAGCAATCTGTCACGCGCGGCCGTTTGTCAAACGCGGACTATCGGGCCACTTGCAAAGCTTCTGGACCCGTTGTACGCTCCGCAGACTTGTAAATGCGATGCAGCAAGGGCGGAGCGGGGGGAAGGTCTCGAGGGTGGCTTTGCTTTTCGTGCAAAACCTCTGGACTGCTCACGAGTAGCGTGTAAGGCAGTTTTTAACAAGTGTTTTATTTTTATTGTCTCCTTTCCCTCCCCTTCATCGCTACGCTTCACCGGGGATCTGGTCCCTTGGAGCTGCTGTAGCAGCAGAAGGGGCTCCCGCTGGCTGGTACCAAAGACTGGGATTAAGCTTGGTCTAGGCAGCGAGTCGGGAGGTAGAGGCAAACTTTACGTAACTTTTACGTCACTTTGTAAAGCGAGGGGGGTTGTATCTTGCAGTTCTGTGGGTTATGCAGAATCTAAGGCCATTGTGCAATTTTTTTTAAAATGGCAGGTACATAATTTGTCTTGCCTGTTGTACAGCATTGTGGGGGTTTTTTCTTTTTTTTTTTTTTTTTTTTTTTGATCTAGGAGGCAGTTGGAGGTGGGTAAGCCTCTTGCACCGCATGGTCTCGCCGCCTCTGCTCAATTAAGAGGAGTCCCAGAGTTTGTCTAACCTATTTTCATATGCTCTACGGCATCTCTGCCCTCTGTGTTCTGACAGACACCTTCAGCCCTTTTATTTTTTTCCCCCCCTCTTGATGATCAGTTCGAGCTTCATTTCGATGTGCTTTGTACCGCTTGCTTTAACGTTTTTACACCCTTCAAGTATCCGTCCTTGACTACCAGCCTTCCTCTGCCCCCGCAGCAGCTAATCCTCAGCTGAGCTCTCCATATTCAGCTTTTAATTTTTCCTTGCCTGACGGTTTCTAAAGCTTTTTATCAGGTTTGTTGTGCTTTTCCAACCTCCCACCACCTTTCCAGCCTCTCGTAATGAGGTGCCCCGCCTGCGCCGGGTGCTGCAGAAGAAATTGCATTTTGGGGGTAGCAGGTGTCACTCCAGGCAGTCATGGGATTTATTTTTATTTTTAACTAGAAGAATCTACGAGATTTGGCAATTACCTTCTGGAATGAAGTCTGGATAGTGTCAAACTACAGCTTTTTAGTGGCTCCCCGCCCCGATGAATCCAGGCTTGCTTTTCCTGCTCACCTCCGATGGATCCCTTGGGAATTGCGCACAGACCCTGGATCAAATGCTTCTTACCTCCAGCGTAGCCCTCTCTCGGAGTTGCTGACATTGCATCTGATCTTGGATACCCTCCCTATTCCCCTCTAGTCTTCTCCCACTTCCCTGTGAAATCTAATAGTTTGGATCGCTGTCATGAGGAAACCTCAATTTTTTATTTTGTTTTTTTAATTTTTTGAGGGTTCTTGCACCCTTTGAGCAGAGGAAATACTAGCTTTGCTTCCAAAGAGATTTCTAAAATTATCTTGCGTGGATTTGCAGGCCGTGTAAATGCGAGGGGAAACTTGAATTGCCTCCAACTGCCTTGCCACTGCTGTACCTTTCGGAGGTTTTAATCGCTGTTTAACTTCGGGGTCCGCTCTTGAGAGCGGAGCTGGGCTTGCGGTGGGGGTGAGACTGTGTGGAACGGGTTTGAGCGTGCCTGCGGACACGCTCGCGCGTATGTGCGTGTGTTGGAAGAGGAGCGGGTCTGAAGTATTTTGCTTGCTTTGACCAAGGGCCCAGTTTTTCACCATTCATGGCAAAATTCCCCGTTCGTTTTGCTGGTTCAGGCGTGAGCCCTTCCTCGCCTCAAATACCGGGCCGGCTCGGCTGGGAGCAGACCGCAGCGCTCCGTCTGCCCGCCCGCCCTCCCTCCTCAAAGGGTGGTTTATCACCATTGATTTTATTCCGCAGGAGCCCGAAGATGGGAGTTTTTCTTTCTCCCTCCGAGAGGAAAAAGCTTCCAAGCCAAGCCAACATATTTCACGTAATGTATTTTGGGCGAGGTGGTTGCCGGTTAGCTGAAAACGGGATTTGCAAAAGAAGTTTATTCATTTATAAACGTCCCGAAGACAGAGATGGTTTCTGTGCTCCCGGGTTTTTGCTTCTCCTGCTAAGTTTTTGGCTTTACGCTTCTTGAAGGCGTGCGGTCCTGGAGCGGCTGGGAAGGGTTAGGAGCGTATCGTACCGCAAACAGATCTTTTTGAGGATATGTTTCATACTCACATTTGTGGCCGTAATCGGCTTGATGGCTTATCCGGGCTGGATCAAGTCTGGCAGCACCGTGAATACTCAAAGGCACGGTTTGTCTGCGTGGCTGGGAGGAGGGCGGCGATGGTAATTTTATCCCAGCTACCAGTTTATTTAAGAAGCCTTTTTATTCTTTCTTTCTCCTTCAGACTGAGAATCCAGCTATTGCTGCGCAGGCCTGTGGATTTATTTTTATCCAAATCTGTAATTAAAGTTAGATGTGTTCTTCTGGAATTCGGGATCATTTCTGCAGATAAAGAAATGCTTTCTCCCCCTACTTCCCAGAAGAAAGAAAAAGCATCAGTGCCACCTTTGCAGAGTTTGCGAATGCTGTGGCCAAGGGAGCGAACGCGGGATTTCCAGGGAAGTGGGGGGTGGATGCGGCACCCAGTAAATCCCCAGGTGTGAGGCCAGTTTGTACTGGGTGACCGCTGCTGAAGGCTGGGTCAGGAGCCTTATCAGGGAAAAAGGACCCCACCTAAAGGTTTTCACTGTTGGTTGTTTGGGGGTTTTTAAAAATTATTTGTTAAAAAAGCTTGCAAGGGCTTTTTCCTGGGGTGGTTTTTTAGGCAATAAAAATTCTTCCAAAGTTTTGCTTAACGTTTGCCACACGGTGTGCGGGCTGCTCCCTGCAGGATAGAGGTGGATTCAGGAGAGGCTTTTCTCCCTTCTCAGGAGCAGGATATTTTCTAAGGTTGTGCCTAATAAAAATTGGATTGGGGTCATCGTAATTACCGACTGGGGTGTGATACCGCGCCACAACGCGGTGATTCGGCTCTTTCGGAGTTGTTTTGACCTGGTATCACTTATAACTGAACGCTCTCGAAAGCATTTCAGAGTTGCTTCTGTCCTCGTGTAACTCTACAGGAGCAGTTGATAGTCATTACAGCAACTGCCTACGTAATTTCTCTCAATTTTATTCTTGTTTTGACTTCCGTTTTCTGCTTGTTGTCTGATGAGATCCACTTTGAACTCAGAGACTTTCTCCCCCCACCGCCCCCCAGCTTTTGATTTTGCAAAACAAATGAGTTCCCATTAGCCACAGCCTACGGCCCTGCTTGGCCAGGGTGATCTGCTTCTGCTGGGCCACCCTCGGACTTCCCCTCTCCCCCGGGACCATGGTGTTCCCAGCGCCAGAAGGCTGCTGGTACGGTCCCTGGGGGAACAGGCAATGGGATGAGGGTGGACCATGGTTTGGTTTTCCTTATTTCATGAAATCGTGGAACAATTTGGGTGGGAAGGGACCTTTCAAGGCCATCTAGTCCAACCCCCTGCAGCGAGCAGGGACATCTTCAACTCGAGCAGGGTGCTCAGAGCCCCGTCCAGCCTGACCTGGGATGTGTCCAGGGACGGGGCATCCACCACCTCCCTGGGCAACCTGGGCCAGGGCTTTACCACCCTCAGCGTGAAAAACTTCTTCCTTAGATCTAGTCTAAATCCCCCCTCTTGTAGTTCAAAGCCGTTACCCCTTGTCCTGTCGCTACAGGCCCTGCTAAAAAATCTGTCCCCACCTTTCTCCTCAGCCCCTCTCAGCCCTGGCAGCTGCAGGAAGGTCTCCCCGGAGCCTTCTCTGCTCCAGGCTGAGCCCTCCCAGCTCTCCCAGCCTGTCCTCCCAGCAGAGCTGTTCCAGCCCTCGGAGCATCGCTGGGGCCTCCTCTGGCCCCGCTCCAGCAGGTCCGTGTCTTTCCCGTGCTGGCTCCTGTTTCTCCTGCCTGGCTCCATCCTTCCAAAACCCTGCTTGGGTTTCTGGTGTAGGGCACAGGTCTGGTTCCTCCACATAAGCCTGGAGCGAGCAACGCCAGCCTTGCCTTCCGCTTCCTTAAATTCAAACACCCGTGGAAATCGTGGATAAAGCGCTGCCAGCCTGGTTCTGATGAGCTTCTCCGCAGAAGCAGCAGCGCTTCTCTGGAAGCACCTTTTTACCCGGAGTGCGCGGTGCCGGTGAGGGACGGGGCAGAAACCGAGCTCCGACAACTTGAAGCTTAAAATGCCATCCGACCCATCAGGTCCGAGCCGAGCGCTTGGCCACAAGGCGTGCTCGCGGGGATGAAGAGGATTAGGTAGCGATGTGAGATCTTGCTGCTGTGTTCAGATTGTGAAATGTGCCTGCCGACGCGGGTAGCGAATTTGTCCTTGGGGAACTGCGCAGTTTTGTACTTTCGATGACTCCTGCGCTCCCGCCTGCCAAAAGCTTTTCCACCTCCTCTCGGACTGTAACGCGTGTCCACGGAGCTGCGTGCAGCCGCCCCGGGGCCGCTCTCCTGACGGTGCTTTTTTGTGACATCTGCAATACAGCTGATGGCTTACCTGGCCGAACCCAAGTCTGCGAGGCGGTCGTGCTTCCCGAGTCGGTCAAGTCCGGCGATCCCCCCCGCAAAGCTCCTCTCGGTTTTCATTTTCCGCTTTAAAAGCACTGCATCTTTCGTTCCCCTTTCCAGCCGACTTTTAAGAGGATGCTTCTGCCTGGAGGACGGCCCGTGCATCGCGGGTGACGGAGGCGGCAGGGCGGCCGGCACGCGTGGCCGGGTCGCGTGACGATGGCAGAGCGCGCGTGGGATGCTGCTGGAGGCGGGTGCTCGCCACGGGTGCTGCTGAGCCGTGGGTCCGCCTCGGAGGCTTCCCGGCGGAGGCAGGACTCGACCCGAAGACAGTGGGAGAGACGTCACGGGTTTCGTGAGGTGTAAAAATCGCTGTTTAGTGTCTTTGTGTGTTCCTGTTTGGTAGCAAGGCGATACGGAAATACCTACAGGCTCAAAGGGAGCGCAGCCTCCGTACGTGTAGGGGTGGTCGCAGTATCAGCGGTGCCTGGCATGAACCTTCTTTTGGGAAGCCAAAACATCCAAGCCCAAGGAATAGCCCCCCAAGATGAATGGGGCAATGGAAATGCCAGCTCGGGCTTTCGGCGTTGCGCCGAGTTGGATGGGAATCGTCTCTTCCTCCTAAACTTTGATTCGCGGTGAGGTTTCCCTTTCTCCGCAGGGTCTCCGTGGGAGTCGGTACAGGTCGGAGAGTAAGTGGTGGTTGTGGGGAGGAGGCAAGAGGAGGAAACATGACCAAGGGCAGCCTTGGGGACGGCTTCCTCCCAACGGCTGCTACCGCCAAGCTGGAGTGGATGGCGTTTGCCCCGCAGGGGAGCAGCCAGCTGCGAGTGAGTTTAAGCGGAACGCAAATCGGCGTAAGTGGCGGTAGCTACTTCCGCGGTGCGCCGCTGCCGCGGTTTTGGGGTTGGGCTGGGGTTTTTCCTCAGTGGAGTGAGAGCCCCGGTGAGCTGCGGGTCTGGGACGGGGCCGCGCCGCTGCTGGCGTGAGGCTTCCTTACGGCTCTGACCGTCCCGGGGATGACGCCTGCTGTAGCCCTGATTTGGGTCAGGGTCTTTCCCCTCTCCAGGCAGAAAACCTCTCTTAAAGCAGAGAGGCACGTGGAGGCTGCTTGGGAGGAGGGGTGCCGGCTGCCTGGTGCTCGGCATGCTCCGAGCACCGCTCCTTATGTTGTAAAACACCCTTGTAGTAATAGAAAGCAACACCAGCGATAATTAAACTGCTGAATTTGCTCGCGGAGTGTTACCGTGTTTGAGGAGATTAATTTAGCCGAAACGAGCAGTTGGGTGACAGCGGTATTTAATGCGAATTTCAGTGCTCGCTTAAATGATACCGGTTCTGGTGTTGGCCTGCGTGGGTCCCGGCACGGGACCGTGAGGGTGCTGGGGATGCCCCGTGGCGCTGCGTGGGAAGAGCAGCGCCGCTGTCCCCGTTACGAGGGTTGGCTGCAGCTGGTGGCCGGGCTGCATTTGCCGGCTGAATGTCCCTCTATTAGGTGATGTTGTGAACAGCCTGGTAGTCTACTGATTTTTTTTTTGTTTGTTTGTTTTTTTTTTCTCCCTAAATAATGCATTGCAGCTCTGCAGAAAAAGAGCTGTTGTTCCCTCGGCTATAGTATCCCTTGGTGAAATACCAGTAGCGTTATATCAGTTTGAGTCACCGCGGCTTCTGGAAGGGGTGTTTTAGCTTGCCGGGCTGTTCCCGCTTCCTCCTCTCCCCTGAGAAGGAATAAAACCAAAGGGAGAGGAGCCGCTGCTGGGCGCCGTGTAACCTGGCAAGATTTGGCAGAGCCGACTGCCGAGAGCCTTGTGGGAAATCCATTTGCCAGAGTCTAGTAGGAAACTCGGCTCGAGCAAATTGTGCAGGAGGTAAAAGGAGCCTAAAGCAACAGTTTTTAGAGAACCGAAGCTGTCAAGGGCAGGAAACGCGTGGCGAGAGCTTGCTGCGACGGGGCGCAGGGAACGGGGCGCAAATGCCGCCAGTGCGGGATGAGACGGGGGCTGCTTGGGGAAAGCGTAGCTGTGCGGAAAGGGAAATTCTTGGAATGGGAAAATTAATGTTCAGTTCCATTTTGGCTTTAAAAGCCGGTCAGGACCTCGTGGTTTTCACCGCTGCCTTTGGCTGCGGAGGGATTAACAGGCGTCTGTTGCCTCCCTTTTGCGTGGCCACATTCCTTATTTTTTTCCAGGGGCGCGGCCGTTCTTCGTCTCGCTCGCTGTGTGTGCATCAGGAGATTACAGCTGGGGGCGGGGAGTCAAATTTGGATATCCTCGTGGAATTTTTTTTCCCTTCTGCCTGCTGAATGGATGCAGCAGCTAGCTAATCCCCTCCTGGCTACTTGGGGCTCCTGTGCTGGCAGGAGCACCGGCGGAAGGATGCAAAGAGCAAGAGCAAGGCTCGTGGGAGGCTTCTTGCCCTGAAAGGTCCAAGGGGGATGCGGGAGACCTTGGTGAGCCACAGGGAGCTTGCTTTTGGATTCTGGGCTGTGCCTCTTCAGGCTCCATGTTCATATCTTTATAGATGATCTGGATGAGGGGATCGAGTGGTCCCTCGGTAAGTTTGCAGATGACACCAAGTTGGGTGGGAGTGTTGATCTGCTGGAGGGTAGGAGGGCTCTGCAGAGGGATCTGGACAGGCTGGATCGATGGGCAGAGGCCAACTGTATGAGGTTTAGTAAGGCCAAGTGCAGGGTCCTGCACTTTGGCCACAACAACCCCATGCAGTGCTACAGGCTTGGGGAGGAGTGGCTGGAGAGCTGCCCGGCGGAAAGGGACCTGGGGGTGCTGGTTGACAGCCGGCTGAACATGAGCCGGCAGTGTGCCCGGGTGGCCAAGAAGGCCAACAGCGTCCTGGCCTGTATGAGCACTAGTGTGGCCAGCAGGAGCAGGGCAGGGATCGTGCCCCTGGACTCGGCACTGGTGAGGCTGCACCTTGAATCCTGTGTTCAGTGTTGGGCCCCTCACTACAAGAAGGACGTTGAGGTGCTGGAGCGTGTCCAGAGAAGGGCAACAGAGCTGGGGAGGGGTCTGGAGCACAAGTCTGATGAGGAGCAGCTGAGGGAACTGGGGGTGTTCAGGCTGGAGAAGAGGAGGCTGAGGGGAGCCCTCATCGCTCTCTACAACTACCTGAAAGGGGGTTGTGGTGAGGTGGGGGTTGGTCTCTTCTCCCAAGTAACCAGCGACAGGACAAGAGGAAATGGCCTCAAGTTGCGCCAGGGGAGGTTTAGATTGGAGAGTAGGAAAAATTTCTTCACCGAGAGAGTGGTCAGGCATTGGAACAGGCTGCCCAGGGAGGTGGTGGAGTCGCCATCCCTGGAAGTGTTCAAAAAACGTGTGGATGTGGCGCTTCAGGACATGGTTTAGGGGACATGGTGGCGCTGGATTAATGGTTGGACTTGATGATCTTGAAGGTCCTTTCCAACCTTAGTGATTCTGTGATCTGTCGTGGAGGCAGGCTGGCGGCACGGGCGGCGTGGCGGAGGTGTAACGGGTGAAGGAGGGACGCTGGCAGGAGAGGTGGGACTGAGCCCAGAGGCAGGTCCCTTGTGAAGGGCAGGTTGTGCTGCCAGCCCGGCACAGACCTGCAAAGCCACCCTGGAGCATGGGGAGCAAAATCCAGACCTCTTGCTGCTCCTTGCTCGGAGGACTTGATGTGTGCCGGGCACGTGGTGGCCGCTGGAGAAGCATTAACGTTGTCCTGGGTGGTTTTTTTTTGTTGTTGTGGTGAGGCTTCTAACCCCGGTGCTTACAATCCCACCCTGAAGTCCTCGGCTTCCCGAGCATCTCAGCCTCGTCTCCCTTCTTCTTGAGAATCTACCTCTGAGCCTAGAAACCGTCTGGGCTTCCCCCCTCCTTGGCACGTCCGCTTTGTGTACTTGCCTTTGCACAAACAGCCCTTTCTGAAGGCTGCGTGAGGGGTTGCCAAAAGGAGGGAAATAATTTATTGAAGCAGTTCTGAAAAAGAAAGGAGTCTTTATGCTTTGCTGGTCTCTGAAGCACGCTTGCTTGCGTTACGATAAACTTAGTTTTGACAGTGTGGCAGGCTCAGTCTGGCTGGGGAAGGCGAGTTCGTTGTCTCGTGCTCGGCTCTCTTAATATTTAGCTGCCTGGTCAGGGACGGGCTCGTGTCTTACGCTCACCTGGGCTTCACCTCTGCAGCCTGGGAGGCTTCTTGTGCTCACCAAGCTCCCAGGGTTTGCAAGTTGAGAGACGCAACTCTCTGGCCCCTGCTTTCATGGTTTGCTTGTTTGTGCATTGGCCGTAATAGGTTTCTCCTGTTTCTGGTTATTATGATCTTGTTTTAGAGATTATAGCATGTAAATTGGATTTTGGAGAGGGTGAGCAAGTCCTGAGCTAGTGAGAGGATTTATTCTGGCATGTGCCATGGGATTTTTTTTTTTTTTTTTTTTGAGCTGCTTTCTGACCTGGTTGGCAGGAAACGGAAGCAAAAGCTGCAGTCCTGGATTTATACGCCCAGACAGTCTGTCCTGTAACCAAACAGCCCCCGTCACAGAGATACCTGGTATATCACTCGGTATGTGATTTTTTGGCATGTTTTCTCGAGTTACTTGTTGTCTGCTCAGATCAGCTCCGAAATCCCACGTAGGCTTTCTGCCCCAGTTCTGCGCTCCGGCAGCACACAGCCGTCCTGCCTCCGGCTCGGGCTGACTTCGGTTGTGGTGCTTGGCTCTTCCCCCAAGGGTGGCTCCAGCCTACATTAATACATGTGTTTTATGTAAGAAGTAACCTAGCACTGAAGGTTTTTGGTCTGTCTTTTTTTTTTTTCATCCCAGTCTCCTGCCTCTGAGCTGCGTGTTTGGAAGGGTGAGAACAGGTTTCCCATGTCTTTAGAGGAACAGAAGCTAAAAACAAAGCCCTCGATGTTCGAGGGTGGAGTAAGTGAACTTTTCAAGTTTCATTAAACAAATGAATATGTTTACAGTAGAGTGTTGCTGCTGAAGCCTTTGAGCATTTAGGTAGCAGCCAGGAAATCCGGAACGCTTAAACGCAATTAAGTTTGGATAAAACCATTTCAGTGTAGCTTATGTTCCTGTCAGTGTCTCCAAACCATCCTTGAAGTTGCTTCTTTAAATACATTTTTATGCTTCAGCGACAACAATTGATGGACAGGTTGGAAATAGCCACACTTGACATTTGAGAACACGCTTAAAAATCCAACAAAGCAAGGCTCATGAAGCCGTGGTGAGCATCGAGGTGTTACAGCTGCCTTGGATAAGGCAAATAAGCCTTGGAGCTGGTAGGGCTGGTCCAAAAAGGTCCTGTACTCACGCCTGTTACGTAGTACAGACCAGAGGAATTTCTACCAGCAGGTAAAAAAACCCCAAAACTGCTGAATGTGGGTAATCTGGGCTGGCGAAGACAGCCTGCAGTTCGGCTCCGCGCTATGTGCCGAGGGTCCGGCTGGATGCGCTGATTTGTTCTGGTTTCTCGTGAGGGTGGGCAGGGAGGGTCCGGGTCCTCGGGCTTTTCTGACTGCCAGCTCTTTAAAACATATTCTGGCTTCTCTTTCTTCTTCCTGCTGAATTTTGAGCGTTGGAAGGGAAGTCTTTTCCTTTGTACCCTCCCGATGCGTGTGGCACACGGGCAGTGGCTTTGGGAGGGAGAGGCAGGAGACTTGCTCCTCTGCATCGGCTTTGGGTCTCCTCTTGGTTCACTTGGAGACTTCTTCCTTCCCCTTCCAAAAAGGAAAAGTAAGAGCTTGCTGGGGAGGGAATTCTCTCCTGTTCGTTATGTATTCACATCTCTCTCCTCTGGTATTTCCTGCGCCTGCAGAAAGAGCCCGCAGACCCTGGGAGAGGCTGGCGAGCAGTGTCGTGACTCGCGGTTAAGGTCAAAGTCGGCTGCGTGCAAGATTGGTGTAGAAACTGCCCGGAGTAGGTGACGTGCATCAAAAGTCAACGACATGCCGGGCAGCTTTTCTTTCGGGTAAATAGGAAGATTTGTGAGACAAGGGGATGTGTTAAATGGTGAGGATATCGCCGTCTCGGGAAGGTAGGAGAGGAGGGGAGCCTGTTCCCCTTGAGGAACTCCCTCGGTTTGTTTCAAGGAAGCGGTTGAACTGCTGGGGCTTCTCTCGCTTGGTTTGAGGGTGATCCCTCTCCCGTTCCAGCTCTTTAAATACTTGCCGGCTGATGGAGAACCACGGGAGGCATTTTCCCCTTTTGCCTCACATAGTAAGCTTGATTATTTCCTCTGTAGCAGGAAGAGACGAGCATAAACCAGGCTGAGTCTCTTTCTTTGTCTCTTTCTCAGAAAGATGTCTTGATTCTCGGTTTCAAATACTAGACCGACAGCAGGGGGGCCTGCGGTGTTTGAAGCCCCCGGGACTGAAGTGACAGCAAGGGCAGGTGAACCGCGGCGGTGCCAGATTAGGGATGCACGTTGCCGAAAGCATCTTCACCCAGTGTTGCTGAGGGTGGACCTGTACCAGAGTGGACCAGGCAGGAGCTGCCCGCCGATCTCCCGGAGCTTCCGAAAAGGCTCAGAGAGCAGCTCCCTCGCAGCAGTCCTGGATAAGCGCCGCCACTTGCGAAATAAATAACAACTGACCATTGCTTCTCCCTGTAATGAGATCTGCCCCCTTCAGGGTATTTTAAAGGTTAGTTAATTAGGTGTAATTGCAGCAGAATAGAAACCTGCTCTGGGGTTCTCCTGCTTTCTGTAGTGCCAGGTCCTCTAACAAATTACAATGTGGGTTCCTATAAACATAGCTCAGGATTTCACTGGCCGCGGCAATCAGCCTTACGCCCATGAAGCAGCAGAAGTGAAGCGCTGGGAAGGGTGTTCCTGGCTTCGGGACCGGCGCAGCCGCGGTTCGGATCACAGCAGCGCTCTGGGAAATAATGTGGCGCGAAGCAACGTTAAGTTACGCTCGCGTTGTCGGCGTGTTAATGCTCTCTCAGCACCCAGCGGGGGGGAATAGATGTGGTCTTAGCCCAGACAAATGCTGTATTAACGGGGATCAATCCGTTTCAGCTGACCGTGTCGCAACCCATTGATTTAGCGACTGCGCGATCTAAAGAGAACGGCTGTGTCTTTGGCAAGCTGCACAGCTGCTCCGGTAGCTGGCTGCAGGACGTTCAGCCGTTCCAGCACGTTTGCACATTTCCCAAAGATTAAAAAAAATACTCTGACTTCTGTAGTTAGCATGTAAAAATGTAATTTTTTTTTTGGTTTTTTTTTTTTTTTCTCCTTGAAAGGATGTTTTTAGCCTTGAGAGACAAAGCGGGTTTTTACAAAGGAATGAGTACGATGGCTCATACCCTTCGGTTAAATGCGGAGGGTAAAGGTGGCTGCATCCACCTTTACATAACCCTGAGAGGTTTGTCTGGGGTTTTTTTTATGTTGCATGTGCTCGCTCTGTTAAATTCCTGCGTACCGCTTCAGGCCAGAGATCTGGCTAAACATAAAGAGGAGAGTATCTGGCCTGAGCCCCCTCCTGCACCTCAGAGCATCGCTAGCCTAAAAATCTCCCCTCCTTGGCATTTACGCCAGCGTGGCTCTCGGCTTTTGCTCTGCTGCAGTTCAGGGATTGTGTGACTTACAGTAGGGTTTTCCCCCCAAAGATAAAAGATGCTCAGAGCGGATTTGGGCTTCTTGCAGACGGAAGAGGATACTCGGAGTTACGAGAGAGGTGCCTGGATTTTGGTGCCCCGTCTCAGTCAAGCAGGTTTTGCGGGGGCCCCTGTATACCCAGAATTGTTCTGGAGCTGGTCGCTGGATGTAAATGAGTTTCCCATGTTTAAAGCTCCAACACCCACTGGGGTTTAGGACGTTTTTGGTCCTTGGTTTTGCTTGAAACTCCACAGATTGGGTGGAGAAAGTGTGCTGGCACTTGCGGGAGCTGCTGGCTGGCAGGTCTGCTCCTGCCATCCCGTGCGTAGCCCTTTCTTGAGACCCTTCTTACCGGCTGTACGAAGTAGGCAAACCCCGTTACTGCTGGACACGGCGCGGTATCTGCGAACAGGCCCTTGTGAACCAGGCTCTGCCGCAATCCAAAGACTTTGGATGAGGAGAGGTGGTTTGAGCAGCCTTGTTTTGTTTTTTTGGTTTTTTTTTTAAGGCCGAACAGAAGATAAAGGCTGGCTTTGGGCATGTTTAACATGGTGTGGAGCCTTGCACCAGGCCGGGCAGAGATCCAAGCGGCGGAGCGTGCAGGCAGCAAAGGGGAGCGTGGTCCGGCGGGAGAAAATGAGAGGTACAGGCTGATAGAAAAAGCTCAGCACTGGATTAAAAGCAGAGTTTTATTTTGTGTTTGTAATACTTCAGAGTCCGTGTCCCAGCCGAACATCCAGATGTGTGGGGAACAACGTCTGCGTGCGCTGTGCTTGATCACGCGAAGCTGATTGAACAGCTAAATAAATGTTTCGGAAACCTTTTTGGCCTGTTAACAGAGCTGGTGAAAGGCTGCGGTTACTCCCTTCCCCTCGTGCGTACCTGGTGGTCCTCACCCACCGAAGGGCTGGCTGCTTTCCTTCCTTAGACTTTCCTCAAAGGCACCAGGTGGAAACTGGTCCTCTGGAAGCTGATGCTGAAGCTGCAGCTTGTCTAGCGTGGACCCTGCTTCCTTGCCCGGTCCTGCCTCACCCTGCATTCAAATTTGACCACGAAGGCTCCTATGTCTTCTGGAGGGGAAGAGACAAGGGTGAAAGTCCTTAAACCCATTGGTCTCCTGGAATGTTCGACGGAGGAGAGAAAATTTTCCTATTGATAAATAGTTTGGGAAGAGGTGGGACATAAGAAGTACATGGGGCTGATGTGGGTCATGCAACCAAGTATTTTCTCTGCTCACCACAACCTCGTTGCTGGAATGCCCGCCTGAGGTGGGGGCACCCAACCTGCCCTCATGCTGAGCAGTTGCTTTCAAAGCTCGGGTCCGCGTGCTTCAATGCTGCTTTTTAGGCTAAACTTTTTGCCTCTCTGTAGAAATAGTTTTTAATAAGTGAAACGTGAACGTGTTTTGAACTGCTCACAGGTAGCTGCTGCTTTTTTGCCATAGTCCCCGGCCAGCGCTGGCTGCAGCCAACAGGTCAAAGTATGGCAATGAGTTCCTGGTGAAGGTCTTCCTCTGGTGGTTGTGTTAACGGTTCATCTGATCTTTTGGGCTAAAATCAAGTCCCAGCCAGCAATAAGCATGCTGTGTCACTCACTCAGGATCTGCACTGGGCTTACTGGTTTTGTGGACTTTACTGGATGGGCTGGTCAGTCTCTTTTGGTTGGTCAAGTGGCCACAATATGCTGAGCCCAGTTCAACCGGACTCTTGGTAAGTCTCCGGCATGTTTTTCTTTGTCTGGGCAGATCTCTTGATCTCTTTCTGATGGCCCTTTAGGTTCTTTTTTGCACATAATCCGTGTGGCTGGTCCCTTTGGGGCCCTCAGAGTAGAAGTCATCGTTAAGCAGACCGGATCTTCACCCCTGCTCAGTTTCCCGTGACTTACCTTGGCGCTTGTCCTGTAACTCGGAAGACTGAGACCGCATGTCATATGCTTTCCGAAGAAAGGAGGGAGCAACTTCAAAGGCAAAAGCATCTGTCTTTGCTTACTACTCAAGTTCTTGGTGGGAGGAGCAGCCTGCTCGCTGGCCTGCCTTGAGTATTTGGGGGTATTATACCAGGAATATGTCAGTATTGAGTCGTCCTCTTTGTCCCCTTTGGGTTTACTTCCAGAGTCCGTGTAGAGTAGAAGCAGTACCAAAACGCTGCCTTATTTGACGGTACCACAGTGGGAGTAATAACTGTGGAGGTGGAGGGCAAGACGTGGCCCTGGTTGTGGCTAGGCTGGAAGCATCATCCATATCAGATACCATACGACCGTCGGAGCTGAGCTCCACCAGCCCTTCTTTTTAGGGTGCCTGACTGCTGTGGCCGTTGGAAATCTCCCACCCTCGTTTCACCCCTCAGAAACTTTTGGTTTTGGAAGCTGATTCAGCCCCAGTCTCTGCCAGGATACAAAGGAAGAACTTCTGGCAGGCTCGGGGGTTGCGAGGGGGGTGTCGGCTGGCTAGCGCAGCCCTTGCGTCCTTCAGAGGTCAACGCTTAAAACGACCACAGTGGCTATTTTGTCCTGCTGAATCCATCTGCTACGTGGTGGAGACATGGAGCATCCATAAGGATAAAGAGGAAAGGTCTGGAGCTTCCTTTTCCTCCAGCCCGCTTAGCAGGGCCACTCACAGCTGGGGAATCCCTCACCTCCCTGGAAGACTCTCATGACGTGGCTGCCAAGCAAGCCTTTGCGTTAACTTGAATTTAGAGTTGTCGCCGTTGGCTTAGCTGAGGCTCAAAATCACTTACTGAGCTGACTGCGCCGCGTCAAAGCGAGGAAGCTCTTTTTGTGCCCCACGTGGTGGCGAAGCTGTTAACAGCCGGTACAGCGTGGTGCTGGCGTGCGTGCTCGGAGGTGGCTTGACCGGTTGTTGGAGATGGGTGTTGGTTGGCAGCAAATCTTGTTGGTTTTGGAAGGTGGAACGCCCTGCCAGTGTGTACAGCTCTTTAATACAGAAGACGACGTGGTAGTGTGGTTGGTGCAATGAGTAGTTCTTGCTCTCTTGTTGAGATGCCGGATGACCTCCCTCCTCCTCCCCAGCCTGCTTCCCTCTCCGTGTCCCTTACCAGGAGAAATCCCCTATGGATTCATGCCAGGAGCTCGTTCTGCCTTTGCTCTGGGCTGTGCCTCGTCCCTGGCACAGGGGTGAGCAGAGCCCCTTCGGCAGTTCTCGCCACCGGTTCTGCTTCTGCAGGCTCGTCTCTGTGCTCGGCTTGAGGTAGATTGACTTAAAGTAGTTTAAACCTCTCACTTTCCACCAGGGTTTAAATCAGCTGTTTAAACCACGTCATCCTCTTTGGCTCTTTAATGCTCTGTATTTCTAGCTGCTCTTTCTTCAAGAAGAGTTTGTAACCAGCTACAAACACACACATTAAGTAAAACCTTTATTTTTGAGTATTTCTTGCTGGCCAAAAGAAGGTACCTCCCTGTGACTGTGTCTTATCTGCCTGTTCTTAGCTTAAGCCTGCAGTTTGGTAGAGCGTTAACTTTTGCTCTTGTGCTAATAGGAGTGCGGTGTTGACTACTCCACTCCTGCAGATTAGTCTTCAGCTGAAAACAAATCTGTGACTTCAGGACGGCTAAGATTTGCTAATCTGAAGCAGTTTGAGCCAGCATGCTTGGGGTTTTCCCCCAACTGTCCCAATAAGGTAGGGTTTTTGCCTAGTCATCAAAAGGAAGCAATGGAGAAAACTGGCAGTTATAACCCAGGATTGCGATGCCGGAGCTGCTGTTGGCCGTTCCCGATGAGGGCGGCTCAGTGCCGTGACAGCTCAGGTGTGAACAAGACGGTGGGCCTCAGGAGAGGGCTATCAGAGTAACGCCGAGGACCTGTTTGGCATCGTTCAAGACTTTGATGTATCCTGTCTTGAATAGCGTGTGCTGCTTCTTCAAAAAGGATGGAGGGGCTGGAGAGGGCAAAAGGAACATGATTAAAATGGCCGAGGGGCTGGAGCACAGAATCATTAAGGTTGGAAAAGACCTTCAAGATCATCAAGTCCAACCATCAACCCAACACCCCCACGCCCACTAAACCGTGTCCTGAAGTGCCACGTCCACGTGTTTTTTGAACACCTCCAGCGATGGTGACTCCACCACCTCCCTGGGCAGCCTGTGCCAGTGCTTGACCAGCTGCCTTGCAAGGGGAGGGTGGGCAGGCTGGGACCCCTCGGGGAGGAGGGTATGGTCCAGGGGGATCACCCTTGCACCTCGCCACGTATTTTGGTGGTAGAACTGGGAAGCAGCTGCTGAAATAGCAGCAAATAGGTGCGGAAGAGCTAAAAGGCGTCACTCCGGTACAGAGCAGGTACTGAGCATCTGCAGCCCCGGAGGCGGTGGAGGCAGGTTCAGATGCTCGTGGGCGATAAAGGGCCTGGGCAGGGATGTGCCCCCAGCATCCCCGGCCACGTCGCTGCGGGTGCTGGGCCCGGGCCCGCCAGGACACGGCCTCTGCTCTCCCCAGACAGCTTCTCGCCGGGGCTGGGGCCACCAGGCAGGCGCTGCTGATGTTCCTGTCTTGTGAGCTCTTCCGAGCGTCGGCGGCCACCCACGCTCAGCCTGGCGACGTCGGCCTCGATCGGTTATTTCATGGTCAGAGCTCTTCTGAAGCCTGGGCAGCAAATACCGGCAGGTTCGCATCGGCACAGACATTCTACCACAGGCTTGAGCTTCATCGGTTGCGTGGCTTTTGTTTGTTTGCATCCACGTTGTCAGGGTTGTGAAGTTTGAAGAGACGTTGCCCTCGTTTTCCCCCTGCCCGCAGCTTAATTTAACTACACGGGCGGCTCTTTTGCGTGAACAAAATACTCCTTCGGCTGCTCTGTCTCGTTTGCACAAGCACCGGGGTGGGAGAGGTGCTTTGCTGGGGTGTGGGCACGAGGGCTTGAAACCCTCCTGGTCTTGAGAAGCTGCCCTGCCGTGTGTCATCGTGGCTGGATCCCTACAGAAACTCTACTTTAGAGTGTGTCTTGATCGTCCCTTACAGGCTTACCAAGTCTGATTTAAATGTCACTTGCATTTCTCTTATCTATACGCGCAGATAACAAATTAAGCTACAGCTTTTGAACTCAAAGAAGCTGCCAGATGCATCAGCTGGAACCGACGCATTCCTGAGAGCTGTTTTTATTAGTCTAAAATACCTTTGTTTGAGGTACGAGAAGCCTGACTCGCCCAAGTCAATGTGTGCCGCACGAGTTCAGCACGTTTTGTCATCTGTCTACCGAAAAAGTTCCCTGGAAAACTGGAAAAGATGCTTGTGTTATTTTTCTCCCCGTTCACGATGGAGTAAGGAATGCTTACGTCATCATTACTTCATTATTACGAATCCTTCCTTTCCAGCAGGCAGGCAAGCCATGCTGGGGCTTGGAGGTTTATCTCTTGGCAGCCCCGGAGAGGCTCAGCCGAGTGCTGTGGGTTTTTGTGATGTTTGTTTGGTGTTTGTTTTTTTTTTTTTTAATTTAATTTTATTTTATTATGGTCTTAGCCCTGTGGTTTCCTCTGTGCCGGCAGCGCGCTCGCCGCTGCGGCAGGGAGGTGGGATGTCCGCAGCAGAGACTTCTCCTGCCTCCCCCAAACCACGTGGACACGTGGGTGAGCAGCTCTGAGCCTCTCGCAGGTGGGATTTTCCTGTAGAAACACAAACCTGGAGTTACGAACAACAAAACAAAAAGCACACCAACCCCCCCCGCTGATGTGTGAAGAGTCGGGCGGCTCTGAGCACCACGGCTGGGCTCGGTGGTCCTCCGCACCGTCGGATGTTAAGTCTCCTTTTGGATGCCGGGTTTCCTTCCCTGGAAGGGGAGGTTTGGTGATTCACCATCTTTTTCCCCCAAGAAAAACGAAAACCGAGAGATCACCCGAGTGAGTAAAAAGGCAACCGGTTACGCTCATGAGAGCTGAACAAATCCAGCGCTGCAGATTGCCTGAGGACTTCCTCCTCTGCGTCAGCTCCGGAGGAGGAGGAGGAGGAGGGAGGTGGATGTGTTTGGCAGGGCGAGGGCAGCGGTGCCGGCAGCTTTTGAGTACAGAGCGAACTGTGCAATTCCCGCTTTCACCTCTTGCACCCTGCTTCCTCCTTGGCTTAGTTTCCGAGCCGAAGGATGTGGCTCTAACGTACACGAAGGCGCCTCAGTATCCCTTAAAATGAGGGGCTGCTTTTTCTCTTTAAGCAGGAAAAAAAAAAAAAAAAAAGAGCCTGATTGTCTTGGCTTGAGAAGCATCATTGGTGTAAAGGGTTCTCTGGCGGGCGGGCTTGCGGCAGCCGGGAAGGAAGGAACCAAATGCACCTTTTTTGAAGGCTCTGCTTGGACCACGAGGGGCGAGTGTGGTTTTTGCCCTCGAACTGTTCCGTTTGAAGTGCCCTGATCATCCTCGCCCGGTCTCGCAAGTGGCCCTTGCTCCACGTGCGTGCCTGTGCCTGTGCCGGCGTCCTAATCCTCGCTAGCTGACGCGCGTCCTTCCTCCTCGGGCATTGTCTAATTGTGAAAATGTTTCAATTATACGGCCTAAATTTGTAACGTGGAGCAGTTCATTATCCTTGAATCCTCTTAACTGAGCCCTCCTACTGGGCAGCCTATTAATGAGTTTTCCCAATTAAGATAGGACCTTTTTAAAAAAATAAATAAACAAATCCCTGCTGGAGAAGGACCACGTTGCAAGAAATATCGCCCTAACCTAGGTTTCAAAGCTAAGCAAGAGTTTCAGCACCAGCCAAGTCCTAATTAACCCTTCTGTACTGATTACTTACGTTCCCTGCAAGGAGAACGGCCACAGTTTGGTGTCAGCTTAAGAAATTCGCTGTCATCAGCTCACATCTTTTTCTTTTAAGGAGGAAAAAACTCGTGACAAGGTGTTGCTCTGATGGAAGATGCTATCTCCCCAAAGGGGTCTGTGGGTAACGCTGCTTTTGTGGTTGCAGGTGAAGGAGCTAACGAAGTACCTCGATCCGAGCGGACTTGGAGTCATCAGCTTTGAAGATTTCCATCGGGGGATCAGAGCTATCAAAAATGGAGGTGAGTTTGCCGCTGTGCCGCGAGGGAAGACGGGGAGATGCCAAATTTAACGCCACAGGGGTTAAAACCGAGCTGAGAAGATGCTTGGTGAAAATAAGCTGGGTTTGGTTTTCTGAAAGTCACGCGCTCTGGTGGCCGGAGGGGAAGGGGGAGAGGTTGGGTGCATTTAGTAACAGAGCTGAAAAAGGTGGTACGGCACTTGTGGTGGTGGTCGCATGTTTTCCTGTCTATCAGGAAAGTTCCTTCCTAAACGTAGGCTGGAAACAGAAAAGCCATCGAGGGGGGGAAAACCCCGTCTGGTTTGGTGTCCGTTCCCACGGAGCGACTCTCGGCTGACACGCTGCTGGAGATGTCGGTCTGTCTGTCTGGTGCAGAGCGTAACGCCTTCCGAACGCTGGGCATTTGCCTTGACTCCAGCTATTTGGAGGACCGACGTGCTCAGATGATTTCTAGCAAGCGGCACGTTGAACGAGAGCTTTGCGCTCCCTGACTGGTAGGTAATCCTTAAACAGGTTCCCACAACAGGCCTGTGACAATCCCCGTGTTACTCTGGATGGGCTTGTTGAAAGCGCTTCCAGAGCAGTAGCTTGGTGAAATGTGAAGTATTTTTCTGGCTGGCTGGCGTTTGAACTGGTTTGCTGAAGAAAAGCTGTTGTTTTTTCAAGATGGGATTCATTTGCGGTAAAAAGGTTGGAGGGTCACTTCGGGGCAAGTGTGTTAAGGACGGGGTGTGAAAAATACTGGGAGCTTCATGCTGAGCAGATGTCATTTTGAATCTGCGAGTATGAATTACCATACTTGCACGTTAATCAATTCTGTTCACAGCAATGCTTATCTTAAACTTCAGCGTTGCTTTCACGCAGCAATGAACATGCAGCGTGTTGTCAGCCCGGCACACGGAGCGTGCTTTTGAGTGCTGATACAAGCAAAGATGTGAAAAGCCTGATGATTCCTATACAAACCATGTTGTTTCATGAGCAGAAAACCCTCAAAGCAGAAGTGGCTTCTTTTTTTCTGTCGGTTGTCCATCCCTCCTCCTGCTCCTCCGTCCCATCCCCAGCTTATTTGTGCTCAGGGTTGTAGCGTTTGACGGCAGCTCCGACGTTTTCGTGGTTGGCGTAGCCTGACGGCGCAGCTGATTCCCACTTCTCACGATGCAGGAGGAAACGCAGCGTGCTATTAATTTGTAATAAATTGCTGTTGGAGTAGAGCGTGTTTGTGAAAGCTCTGGCTTGTATTTCTCTTCAATAATTCATTGCTCTGGTATTGCGTTATATTAATTGAATGGAAAAAGCAGGTCTGGACAAAGCTTTTAGGATCCCTATTTATTAAACTTGAAAGAGATTGGTATGTATTTATTACAGTGGTTAAGCAAGGCAGAGCTCTCTGACATTGCATGGCATTAAACAGTTATAAAAGAAACCCAAGATCGGGTACCGAGGGAGTTTCTTTGAGTCTCACCAGCTGAGCCGTTGCTCACGTTGAAGTGATCGTCAGAATTTGCTGCTGCTGTTGAGACAGTCAGTATTGATCATCCTTTTGCAGAGAAAGAAGAGGTTCTGCTTGCTGCTGGCTGTCCTCTCTAACAAGGTTTTCTTAATTAGTTTGGCCTATTTTTAGCCGGAGAGAGTTCCGTTGCATTTCCTGGGACCCTGTAGCTCTCCGGTCAGTCACTGAAGTGAGACCTGACGTAAGCTTGGACCTTGCAGTGTCTGTCTTGATGTCGGTAAGGGTTTATGTCTGGAGATGCCTCTTGCTTTTTCCTCCCTCTCCCCCTGCCTCTCGGAGACTCTCTGTAGGAGAATAGCTGTGATTTCCCTCGAGCTGTTCCGGTCTAGCTTGGCAAAGTGAAGGTGTAGTTAGCTAGCAAGACTTGCATAGTCAGCTGCTTTTCTTACAACTGCTTTCGTGTTCAGTTGGCCCTTATGCCGAGGGAGGACGCGAAACTCCTCGGTCCTATCCCTGTGCCAGCCCTTTGAGGTATGTTCCCACTGGTTGAGGAACACGCCGATCTAGGACTCCTGGAACCTGCCTCTGCCTTCAGTGTGGAGCAAAGCACCGTTTAACCCCTCGGACAGCACTGAAAGCCCCAGTGCCACCTCCCCGCGGCTGCGAAACACGTCTGAACCCTCTGCCACTGTAACCTTCTGCCTGGCCAGGTAATGTTGACCGTGGTTGGGGGGGGGGAAAGCAAAGTGACTTGCACGCTGCAGAAGCCAAATTTGAGGCTGTAATGAGAGTTTCGCCTGTTGTGGCTGCCTTATCTTCTACCCTTCCCAAAAGTAAGACGATAATGTGGTGGAGGCGGTAATGATACTGATTTGAAGGAGGAGGGTACGTTACAGAGCATGCTTAAAGAAGCCAGGTAAGGTGCGTATTGCCTGGGAAAAGGCATTTTCCAGCCAGAGGAAGACCTGGTGCCCCTGTGCCATCAGTGCGATCCGACGGGACGTCTTTCTAGTCACCCTGCAGGGGAAAAGAAATGGGGAGCCAGCGTGACTGCTGCATTCGTCGTGCTCGGAAGCTGCGGCTCGCGAGGGACGTTCCCCGTAAGAAACGTGTGCGAGGGATCGTACGCGAGCCACTTGGGAAGCTCACACCAGGAGTAAGGTCTCTGTCCATTTGTATGGCAAGGAGCTGAGCGTGGGACAGAGGGGCGTGAGGTGGTGTCTGGAATTTGAAGCCAAGGTGCCTGGACCAAGGAGCAGCTCTAGTCTGCTGCGTGTTGGATGCGGGAGCTGCTGGAGGGGGAGATGGTTGGCACACATGAAATCTGGGTGGTATCGGACACAGCTGGATGCAAGCAGACACCAAGGGTTGTGCTCACAAGCAGATTCCTTTCTTTGTCAGGGTATTTAAAAACCTTTTAAGCTTCAAACACCTGTTTTTTTTTTTTCTACAGAGGCCCCCTCGGCATCCAGTAGGACATACTTAATCTCTCCTCTTTGTAGCAGACCGGTGCTCTCAAACTCAAA
The DNA here is from genome assembly GCF_964289735.1 of Phaethon aethereus. NCBI lineage: Eukaryota > Metazoa > Chordata > Aves > Phaethontiformes > Phaethontidae > Phaethon > Phaethon aethereus. The sequence continues at coordinate 17,373,248 of NC_138591.1, forward strand.
AGTGGCAACGAACAAGCCGTGTAATTCGTGCACGTGCTCTGAACAGAAACATCTGTAACATCTGTCTCCCAAAGAAAAGCCTGTGGGGAGTGGGCTCTGTGCAGGTACCCTCCTGGGATTGCTGTTGGTGTCAGTTCAAATAAGTGCCGTGTCAGGCAGGGGAAGGCGCGTCCCGGGAGCTCACAGCCTCGTCCATCCCTTCTGCCTTGGCTTCTGGTCCCTGCACAAAGGGGCCCCTGTGCATCGGGAGCAGACGGTGCATCCGCTGAGAAATAGGTGTGTTCCCGCGCTCGGGGGAGCGCCTGAGGATGGAAATAGTGAATTCCCCGCCCCCCCAAATCCTTCAACTAAAAGCTCTTTGGATTTGGGAAGATGGAAAATACAGCTGCAGAGCCAACACCCAAACCTGGAAGCTATAACCGAGTTCCCGTCTGCGGGGACGGCGGGCGGCTGGCAGGAGCGGGCGGGGGGGCAGGACTGGGGGAGACCCCCGGCAGCGCCGGCTTCGGGGGGCGGGGGGTTGCAGCTGCTTCAGGAGTTGGCCACCGTGCCCAACGACCAAGCCTCGGCTCCGTGGAAACACGCCCTGTGTAAGGGCTCTGTGCTGCTGCTCATTGGAACTGGCAGCAGCGTGAACTTGAATCCGTCGGGGTCCTTGTGGGGCTGCATCCCTCGCTTCCCGAGAGCTGCCCCGGGAGGATTTCGATGGGTGTATCCTCGGAGCAGAAGCTGCAGTTTCTGCAACTGGCATTTCGTGTCCCGAGATGGTCGGTATGTTCCTGGTAGCTGAATGCCAGTTTGGGAATTGCCTGAAAGAAAAGCCCACATCCAGCCTTCCCCTGGGATGAAGGCTGTGAGAGTAACGCCCTGCAAGCTTACAGCCGAGGGAGAAGTGCACATCCCGAAACCAGATCTGAGTAATTATCCCCGCGTTGCTCGCCCCGCGTGCGGGTCGTGCTCTGCAGCCTCACCGCCGGGGGAGCGGCGCTGCTCCCCGTTCCCGCGCCTGCGCCGCTCACGTGCCGATCCGGCGTCTCGGAGACGCCTCGAGATCTGATAGCGCTTAGGACAACATCTCTGAGGTCGCGGCTCTGGGTGCCCGTGAGCCGCTTGGCGCTCGTACGAGTCTGCTGGATGGCACGTGGTGGCTCTGAATTAATTTCTGGAGAGCCAGGCTGGCTGCTGCCCCGGTGACGGGGATCGGCTCTGGCTCTGCGGAGCGTCTGAAGGTGCGGAGCGTGTTGGGTATCTGGCTCCGTCTGGGAGCGTAAACCACTGGTTGGTTTGTGTGTAGGGTGTGTGTTTGTTGGTTTTTTTCCCCTCCTTCTGTAGGATCTGCATTGCAGATGGCTTTTGCTACGCAAAATGAAAGCTTTCCTTGCATGGGGATAATTCCAGAAGCCAAGGCTTACGTTCCCTTACACACTCCCAATCCAGTAATTATTTCTGAGGCTGTGCGTGCATCTTCAGTGGTCTCTCTTCTAGACTGACGCTGGAAATACGGCAGTATTTGCACCAGGCTACTGCTGACATCTAAGCATGCTTTCTCAGTGGGGGTACCCAGGCCCAATGTAATATTCAAGGCGTTTGCTTTTTAAAAGGGAAGTCTTCACTGAAGCTTAGCAGATGGAAGGAGAGCTTGTGTGTGCCCGTTTGACTAAACTGGGTGAGTATCTGGCACTGGTGTGAGCGCTTCCTACGTTCCCATCAGATCTGCTGATCTCTTTATTCATGCAGCATTGCTGCAGTGAAGACTGTCCCGCTGATCTCGCCTGTTCCTCACCCTGGCTAAACCATCACCGCTTAGGGAGACAGCTCGTTTGATGGCTGAAGGTAGGACGGATGCCTCTTGGTGCATAGCTGTCGTTCAGGGAACAGGGGCTGCCGCGAATGGGAAATCAAGATTGATTCGTGAGCAAGAATAAAATCAAAATTGCTCTGATTATGTCTACATTTTTTTTTTTTGCATTGCATCTTGCTCTGCTCTTGCATATATGCATATATGTATGTGTATGTACTATATGTACTGCTTGTTGGGATAAGGAGTTTATGAAGAGAAGGGTTAATTCCGCCCCTGAAAGGAGCGAAGGCTTAAATGTCGCTTGGAAATTTCTATACTTGGGGTGGAAAAAAAAAAATGAAATAAAATCCTCCTGCTGTTCTTTGTAGATCGGAGTTCTCCTCATCCCTGTAGTGCAGAGGGATGCTCGTAGCACCATTACTGTGCTTAAGTTTGGAGTCCACGTGCTCATCGTCTGCGACCCCTTCTCCTAGGGACAGAAGCAGCCAAGCCTTTCTTGGAAGTACTGAACTCGACTTTTCTCTTGGAAGAGTGGTGCTTCAACACTTGTCTTGGAAACCCCTGGGCCTGCCCATGGGAATGTGAGAGGGTTGTCTACTGAGGCCGTGTAACCCTCCCCGCTCGCGGAGCGTGGGGAATTAGGAGTGCACGCACTAGTCTGTGGTGGAGGTGAGCGGCTTTGGTGGCACCTTGCGGTCACAGGGGCCTGAGGGGTCTCTCCGTGCCTCTCCTGCAGAAGCATCCCTAACGAGAGAGGGTCAGGTGTGTCTGGGGGCACAGCAGCCCGCTCCTGTGAAACGCTGGTGCTCGGAGCATGAGGGGCATCGGGGTGGGACGGAGGTCCTCTGCGTGAAGGCACAAACAGATGAAGAGCTGAGCAAGTGCGAATCCAGCCCAACTTTCGTCCTTAGAGGCTCTTCCTGGGTGAGGGGAGGACACGGGAGAAAGCCTGGGTGCAGGTGGCACTGGGGTGCTCGCTCTCTTCCTCCAGCTCGCATCACTGGAGAAGAAAAGTCAGTCTTCTACTCCCAGGAGCCCCAAAACGCTGCGCAGCGTGGGCAGCTGCTGGCCCAGCCTCGGAGGCGACGCTTCCTTGGGTGCCTGTTGCCGAATCCCTTTTCATCACCCCTTGAAACAAGGAGACGGCCGGACCCCTTGGACCTTTGCAAACGTAGCTTTGTTTTCCACGCTTGTTTTTAACGGCCGCTTGTACCCCCGGCGCGGCTCCCGTGTTGCTGCCGCGAGAGCGGCGGAGAGACGGGAGGTCAGTGCCTGGCGCTCCCGGCGCGCACCTTTACCCTCTTCTTTTGGAATACGTTGGCGCTGGGAAGGATGACTCCAAACTGGCTCGACTGGGAGGGAGGATATTTACTTCTTCAAAGCAAAACCGGGAACGAAAACGCCGCCCGCAAAACTGTTTCTCTCCGGCCGCGCAGCCGCCGGGATTCGGCGAGGTTAACTCTCCCCGCGTTAGCGCGCGCGGGGAGATTTGGGCGAGCGGGGGTAACCGCTTGTTCCCCTCCGAAGCGGGAGTGGTGGCTGGGGAGGGGGGGATGCTCCTCGGCTGTGAAACCCGTCCCAATTTATTTCTGCTGTCGTACGCTTAGGGAAAGGACACGGAGGCTGACGGCGGGGGGGAGGCACTTCTGGCTCGCCGTGGCTGTTCGTCGTTTGCAGTTTCTCTTTTAATTTACCTGAACAGTTGGGTTTATTCGTTTTTGTGGCTGGGCAGCTGGGTGAGGGGTTACGCCGGGGGCGAAGCCGGCCCGCTCCATGTGCGCCGTGCCTGAGCGGGGAGCGTGTCTTCCCAAAAACAGCCTGGCAGATGACGTCCTGCGTCGACCTACTTTTGGGAGAAGCGCGGAAGCGTTGTAGAAGCTGCGTCCGTAGGCCTCCTCGCGGCTCCGGGATGAGGACGGCAGGGAATTGCTCAAACGTGCCGCTTTAATACCGCCGCTGAGGCTCGGCAGCCCTCGGGGTCCGGGGGAGCGGGAGGTTGGCAGGAGCATCGGTCCCGTTTTGAGAATTCTTTCTTTGTGAATATTTTGAAGCCTGCGGCAGAGAAATCCTGGTCACCGTCGCGGAGAGCTAACAGGCTGCGGGTCCAAAACGCGCGCGCGGTCCGCGGGAAACCTAGCGCGTAGCACCGCGAAGCCGCCCCTCGCCGCGGCGAGCGGCCGACCTGCCATGAAATGCCCGAAGCGTCACCATTTGTCCGCAGTTCCTTGTGAGGGGAAGGCGTTACTCTGCGAATTACGGAGTGGAAGGACTTCCCCCGCGTCCCGATGAAGTAAAGGAAATTTGTGGTGGCCGCAGACCATAACCCAAGCCGGATAAAGGCAAGCTGGGGGGAGTTTAGATTGCAAATGAAAGGCCTAAGATTGACGCCGGAAAGAAAACTACTTTCTCTGGCAAAGGAGAAGAAAAAAAAGCACTGCGGGGAATACCTGTTTTCTTGGGGAGAAGGTCAGTATAAAAATAGAGAGCAGTGTTTTATTAGAGCCTTGGAGCGATTCTTAGCACACTCTCTCTCACGGAGTCGACGACTAAAAAGAAAACAAAGGCAACTTGTGCTAGAAAAATAGACCTTTCTCGTCGCCCATCTGCTGCCTCGGTATTTCTCCATCGTGTTTTATTTTCTGCGTCGGGAGGACGCCGTTTTGTTCCACATCTGTTGCTGCTAATACTTCGGGGAGACTGGGCTAGCCTGCGGCTCGGGGAGCGCGTGGGAGGAGGCTGGGCTGGGCTGGTGGCTCCGGATGGGTGGTGGTGGTTTCGGTCCTGCCTGTTTCGCTTTCTCAGGTTTGGACGTTGGCTCCGGAGTGAGGCTTAAGCCAGGAAGCTGGGGAATGTCTCCTCCATCCTCACCAGAAAGGTCTGGCCAGAGATCGCGTAGGGTTGGCTTCCCGACCGTAGGTAAAGGCAAGTGAGTAGCCCATCGTCCTGCCTCCGCACCAGCGGGCAAGCCGGAGCTGTCAGACCATTTCTCGTCAGGAATCCAGTCAATCTGGTGTTATTAACGAAGGGGTAATTACTCACCTATAACTTTTGCTCCTGCGAGAGCCCTGCTCGGCTCTGTCGCAGCCTGGAGGCTCGTCTCGGCGCAGTGAGCGTACCCTTGTGACGCCTCGACAGCTTGATATGGCACAGGCTGGGTTTTTCCGAGCGTTTCCTGGTCTCGCTCGTAGACGGGAGAGGCTGGGTGGGATGTGGCTTTGCTGGGAAATCGCTCCTAATTGCAGAGGCGCTGGGTTGGGTTGTGAAGGGTGAGCAGCAGGCGGGCCGGCTCCGGTGGGCAATCCCCCCGCGCCAAGAGAGACCTTTCCCTGGTGTTCTGAGCAGCCACGGCTCGCTCCCTCACCGCGGTCCTGCTCCGCCTGCACCGAGCCGCGTCTCCTCCCGGGCTGGTGCCCGCGTCCCTTGGCCGTCTTTCTCCTCGACGATCACCCTTCCCAAAGCGCACGCGGTCTGACTGCTCCCGTAAACCCGTCTCGCTACCGGGCGGCTTATTTCTCCTTCGGGTGGGGAAGGCTCCTGCTAACGAGGTGACCGGTGCTTGAATTCACCCATCGGCGATTCACAGGACGGCAGCGAGGGACCACGGCCGCCCGTTGCAGCCTGACGCGCGCGCAGCGGGGCGGCTCTGCTCCGGTGCCGCTCTCGACTTCGAGAGCGGAGCTCTGCCGCGTCGGCGACTCGCGTTCTCCCGTCGCTTCTCCAACTCGCTTGGTTTCGAAGCCCGTTTTGTTTCGCGTGTAGTTTTTATTAACGCCGTCGGTAGTTATAGAGAGGTGGGCAGAGGTAGTGGGGCAACTTCTGATAAAGACGCTCCCGTTGAGGCGGCAAGAACTGGGCAGCGTCGCGTTTGTAACCTCTCAGTCCCTTGGTTCCCTTCTCGGAGATCTCGTACTCGGCGTTGACAAGGTCTAACGCTTCCGATACAGCCGTGTTCCTCAGCCGTCCTCAAGACAGCGGTTGGCCACAACTCAACGGCGGTGGATTCTCTTCTAGCCAACAAAACGTTACCAAAACTTTTTGAAAACTGTCTGAATGGAGTTTTGTTACAAGTTTATATCCCTAGCGATTAAGTCGGCTTTGAATGAAGCGCTAATGATCCCTGCTGGTGCCTGTGCCTTGCGTAGTTTGTGGTTTTGGAGCGCGGCGTCAAGTCGCTCGTGTATCGGCGCTGCCTCAATAAGGGCAGGAAGGAAGGGCTGTCAGCCTGTGCAGTGTCGCGGACACCGTCCTCCCCGCTTTGGGGACTCTTACGCTGGAAAAAGGGTTAAAACCCAATCTTACAGGACCCTCCATTGCATTGTTTTCCTCTGGGCAATGTTTCTTTTACAGAAGCCAGCTGGAGCAAAAGCACTTAAAGTAGAGCCTCCCTCCGCTTCAGTGACGCGTGGGACACAGTTCGGCTCATTCTAGACGGGACTTTTTGGCAGTGTTGAGAGTTAAGGGGAGAAACGGGGAAGGGTATTCAATCATGGGAGCCTTCAGGAGCGTTTTCCTGTTGATCTGCAGAGCTTTCAAGGGACTTTGGAGGACAGGGACTCTAAACCGCTCTGCTACGGCCAGCAGCAGGAGGGCAAAGGGGCTGCTCAGCACTCGCTGTACCAGACAGGACTTTCTGAGCGACACAACCGTCGCTTCTAAGAGATGGCTCAGAACCGTGAAATGCCACGCCGGGAAGAATTCTTCCTGCAGGTGTAGTTTAACGTCTCTTCTTCCCTTATGTATTTTCTTTCCCCAGTTTTCCCCCAAACTCAGGCCGACTTCTGGTCGGGACCTAGCCTCTGATCTCAGACTTGCCCGCTTTATAAATAACCGTATTTAGTTTTTACTAACGGTTTTGCAACTTACCTTTTGAAGTCGGAGCCTGCAGTAAGTAGGTGCCTGTTCAGTTGCTGGCCAGCCTTGCAGTTCACCCGTAAATCACGCGTTGACCAAAGGCAGGTGGGTGGTCCTGGTCCAAATCCCTTGCCAGGGCTCGGTGATCGCTTTGAAAAGGCTTTTGGCATCAGCTTTGCATTAGTTGTCCTGGGCTTGTGGTATGGCTAGTGGAGGGGCAGAAATGGCCAGCAGGACCTGCAAACTGCTGAATGACAGATGCTAATGTCTGCGTGTTACGATTTGCAAGTGCTGTAGGTGTTGAGAGGACTTCTTTCGATGCTTGCCTCTGGGCTACGGGGTCTTCTGTAGGCAAGCTGTGCCTCGCTTCGCACAGGCATGGCGCTGGTAACGACATTCAGCTGTGCCCGAAGGGAACTACGTCGCAAGCGTTGCTCGGGCACAGGATTTGGAAGCTATGAGCTGGGGAGTGTGAACTGGTTTTAACCGTTATCTTCACTTCTCCACGTGGAAGGCTGAAATGCTTCGTGGTGGGACGGTGCCAGCCAGCCAGTGACCTCTAATGAGCGGGCTGAGAAACCGCTTTGTTTCTGTCTACATTACCTGGTGTGTCAAAAGCTCTGGTGCATCCAGGCTCCTGAGCCAGGCTTCTCTCTAATTTTATTTTGCTGGCGGGGCCGTCTTACCTAGGAGGTGCCACTTGTCTTCTGCGTGCTCCTGCCTGAATCAAGCTGGCTGTGGAGCGTCTAGAAGAGTTTCTACTTCAGGGGACTCAAACGCTTGGCGAGAGACCGGCCGCTGGATGTCTCCCAGAGGTTGCGTCCGCATTGAGCGTGCTCTGGGAAGCTAAGTTAGGATGTTCTCTTGCATAGTTGCATGCACTCTTTGAAGAGGTCCTGCCTCGATTTCTTCACAGAACAGGGAATAAAGCTGTTGGCTGCAAAATCCAGCTTTGTTTCCTGAAATCGAGTTGTTTGAAAGTAGAAGCTAGAGTGAAGGAGATGGAGGACATCAGGAGGTCTCCTCAGCAGGGCAGCTGGTGCTAATTTGGAGGCTCAGCCTCTTGGCCTTTTTTCCGCTGGTACATCACAAAGTGGCTCTGAACCACTTGCTGGTGGCCACAAGCCCGCTCCTCGTTTTCCACACCTCCAGCAGTGAGGCTTTTTTTCCAGGCTGACACAAGTCTGGGGGAGTTTGAGCTGCTCTTGGTGACTAGCACACGCTGAAAAGACAGCTGAAATCGCTGAGGATTAAAAACGAGGACCCGTATATTGAACTCAAAACCAAATCCCACGTGTGCTAGTGGTGGCTTCTTGTCTCTGGTCCGTTGCTGCAGCAGAGGCAGCAAATGCTCGCCCGGTCTCTTGAGATGAAGTGAAGGCAGCTAGATTTATGCTTCCAAAGTGCTTGGGTGCCACGAAGTTAATTCTTTTTACTATGTCTTTAGATGGTATGTCTAAACAAAGCTTGAGGACCTTGCACTGTATGAGGGGGATCAAAAAGAATGCGTGATAAGTACCGATGCGTGAGCAATGATGTTCAGGAGACGAAGGACTTCTAAAGCGCCTTAGCTGAGAGGGGCTGGGGTGAGGGTTGCGTAAGCAACTTTAATTCAGATGCTGCCTCCTTGGGAGCCTGAGCTTGCCGCTCGCTTACTCCATTGCGTAATTTTTGGTTGTAAAATGATAGTCTTCGGTAAGCGCTCCTGCCCCGTTGTCTCTGGAGGAGTCGGCGGGTTGAGCTACGGGAAAAGCAGATAGCAGAAAGCCGCTCGTTGCAGCTCTCCTCAGTGCTACCGCTTTGTCTGTGAGCATCGGCTTACAAACACGCCCCTGGGTCACTTACGGAAAGCAAAAGGATGGATGGTCGGACTGGTGCCGGCTTTATCGTGCCGGGACTAACGCCACATGGATGCTTGAGCTTCAGCGAAAGCACGAGACCCTGAGCTGCCTCTGGAAATGCTGGACCCTGGCTTTCCCTCTGTCCCTTTGCTCTTGGATACCAGACCCCCCTAAATGCCTGTCATTTTTTAATACTTAGCTGCGTGTCTTTTTTGCCTCCTTATTTTCAAGTCACATGCCCAGTAAGGGAGTTTGGTTTGCATCGCTTGTCCTCTCTTAAGCCGACCAAAACTTCGCCTTGCCTTTTTTTTGGGGGTCTATTTTGTGCCGTTCACGCGGGTTCCTGGCCTTATTCCTGCCTTGAATAATTCAGGTCTGTTAGCTGCACATAATCCATACTGTTCGAATCACTTTGAGTGTGTGGCTCTGTGGCTTGCAGCAGGATGTACGGTCTGCGTTGGCAGATGACTTAAATACTTCTGAAAGGATCTGTTTTTCTAGGTCATTCCTATATGAAGCCGATAAAACTGGCTCTGTTTCTGACCCGCGTGTCACTACTGTACCCACAGCTCTTCACTCAAGGTGCCTTTTCACTGAAATCCTGTCTTCTGAAAGCAGTTTTTAGAATCTATTTCAAGAGTCTTCTGTACCCCGGGACTTCTGTTCCTGTAGCTCTGCGCTCCGTTGCGTTTCTTGAAAAGCCCAGGTTACTACTGCACGCCCGAGCCCTTCCGAAGCGCGGCGATTCTCCCGTCGATGCAACGGGACGGCGAAGGGTGCACCTCTGGCTGCCGCAAGAGCTTGGCAAGCACTCAGCCCCACGAGGAACCCAGGACCTATCCCGCTTGTTCTCTAGCTGCCCGTGCGCCGTACGTCCAGGAGAAGTCTCCGTGCCGCTGGCTGTGTCTCTGCTGTTGGCAGTGCCGCTCCTCGGAGTTGACCGGTGGCTCTAGAGGCTTGGTGGATACCGGGCTGAGGTTGCCCTTGGCTTGCGGTTGGCGTAAAGGACAAGAACGAAGCGGTGGGAGAGCACGCGGATGTGTTCGGACAGAAGATGGTCCTTGTCAGAAGCTTTACATGGCAGCGTTCGGGCAATGATTTTTTTTTTTAAGTGCTTAACCTTAACGAAGGCATCTTAAGGATAGAGGGAGGTGGAGCAAGAAACAGGGCAGCACCGGGGAACGCAGAGAATCAAATGCGTGGGAGAAAAAGTGCTGTGGCTGCCTGGTCAGAGCCGGACTCACGGCAAAATTCGTACGACGGCAAATCTCCATCTCCCAAGTGAGTGGTGTGGTCGACGCGATGAGCTTGGAAGGCAGCGATCGCGGTGGGCTTTGAATGAGCACACGCTGGGCAGCAGGAAGCTTCAAGGCAGGGACGGGAAGAGGTGACAAAAGGGTGCTGCAGGTGCTCGGAGCGGACTTTGGTTTTTACATCTGTTTTTTTTTTTCCTAAATTCACCTTAGCTTCACTGGATGATGCGGTACACATGCCTGGCCTCACTGGTTAGAACGACTTCTGTCACTTCTACGTCGGCCACGTTACCCCGGTACAACAGTGCTGCCGCAGTAGTTCAACCAAAGCTTTATCCAGACGCCTGCTACCCTGCCCACATATTCCAGTCAAATAAATTAGTGCAATTAATTTGGGGGAAAGACCCAGCTTGTAGCCTCTTGGCAAGGAGACTGTTGGGCAGTAAGGCTCCCTGGAGGGTCTCTCGGAGACCACCCTCCTGCGCCGTTGGTGGTGCGGCGAGGGAGAGCCAGCGGAGCCTCCGGCTCTCACCGCATGCCTCTCTCGGCACCTGGAGGATGGTGCTCCTCACGTGGGGGGTGCCGGTTGAGCAGCAAAGATCTGGTGGCTTTTTTTGGCTCTTTTGGACAGGAATTTGAAAGCTTAATGCAGCCTATTGTGCTGGAGGACTTGCAGGCAAGCTCTCCATGGCAACTCTCCCTATACACAAAGCACCATATGGCTTTTTTGGAGGGGGAGGGAGTGAATCGAGCAGAAAAGTCAACCTTTGTTTGTGGTGGTGTTTGTCTTTGCGCTCTGACGTGGAGCACGGGGAGGCGGAAACACGGAGTGCTGTCTCGTGGGCATGGCTCCTCGCTGGCCGTGCCACCAGCAAGGGTGCAGGTAACCTCTCAGATGGGCTTCCCTTGCTTTTTACAGCAGAGCTTGCTGTAAAAAAATAAAATAAAAGACCAAAAAAATAAACCCTGCCTGTGCAGGGACCCCCTCTTTGGGCTGGGTGCTCTACAGACAGATGGAGCAACCAGTCTGATGTTCGCCCCTGCACCAAGAAGCACCCGAAGGGCTGGGAAGGCTCCAGGAGCACTCGCTTTGGGCGAGAGCTGCACCGGCGGCAGCTGAGGGTGGGAGCCGTTCGTGCGTTGTCTGCCCACACGTTACCCCCCCGCTTCCCAAGGGAACTGGAAGCCTTCGCTTGACTGTAAAGCCTCCCTTTGCAAGTCCCGTTGGAAGGAACGAGCGGAATAATTCTGTGCCTGGAGAAAAGCAGGAAGCTTTCGTGTGTCTCCTTGGAGGGGGTGGAAGAGCAGCGGCACAGGAGGGAGCAGAAGGCAGCAGCCTGCGCCTGGCTCCGCCGCCTTCGGGGCGCGCTGCGGTTCCCGGGGCTGCCACCAGCAGCACCGGAGCTGACCTTGCGGCGTGGGCGCCGGCACGGCTGGCCGGGTCGCCAGGCTGTGCCCGGCCGGAGGCGTGAGATCGGGCGGCTGGCATGGACGGCTGGCAGACGGCTGGACGAAGCATCTGCGCCGTGCCGGGGCGCGCTCGGAGGCTGCGGGGAGCGGAGCCGTCACCGGGGCTCGCGCCGGGCGGGATGCGCCGCGGGGCAGAGCCCCGGCCGGGCGCGGGACCGGGGCGCCGCGCCGGCGGCCCCCGTCCTGCCGAGCTGCTCCGGCTCGTCGGATGCTCCTCGCTGGAGGTGGCCGTTGCCTGTGGCTGGTTGCCCCCCCTCTTTTGACGATGCGGCGCGGGTTGCCCTTCAGCAGCACCGTTTGGTTTTCCCAGAAGTGGGCAGAGGCTCTTCTTGGTGTGTCCCGCTCTCGGGTGCGGGTCGCTGTCTCCAGCCGCTCGGTCCTCCCTGCCGTCCGCTCTCAAATCCCGGGACGGCGACAGGGATCACTCATGGGAAAACTCCCTCCCGCAGCCTCAGACCCTGCAGGTGGGGACAGGGCGACGTTTGAGGACAGGGAGAGTGCCACCTCCGGACGCTGCTCGTAACGAAACCCGTTGCTTAGGGTAGGAGGTGGCCCGAGGCTCGGGCGGCAGCGTTCCCACGCGCGTCTCGCTGCCCGGCCGGCGGCTACGCGCAGGAGCCCCGGCAGCTGGAAGCGCAGCCCGTAGCGGCGCCGCTGCCGCGAGCGGGGCGGGATATTGGAGTCCTCAAATCCTGAACGAGACCACCTTTCCTCTGCCGAAGCCGTGCCCCTGCCGTGCGCGGCGGCGTACGCTGGCTTCTGCAAAAACGCTTTGGCTTATTCCTGGGTTCGATGCGCAGTCTGACCCTCGGGAGCCCCGGCCCCAGGTTAGAGCAAGGCTCGTTTCTCGGCGCCGCGTGCTGAGCTGCTCCCAGCCCCATCTGCCGGTACCTCCTGGGGCCCTGCCTGCGTTAGCGTGTCACTGCGGGCGGCACCGGGGAGGGTGTTTGGGTGGGAGGGGTGTTGCTGCAAGCCTGACTCCTTACTCTGTCCTGTGCCTTAATCCCTTGGCTTCGTACTAGATGCACAGACCCCTCGACGAAAAATGGCCTTTCTTGCCCTCTGGAGATGGGCCCGAAGCAGGAGTCCCGGGCTGTGACTGCACAGGGAATACACGTACCAGCCCGCCTGGGTGGCCGAGTCGCTCGGCTGCAGCAAAACGTCGTGCGGCTTACGTGCCCCGTCGGTTTGGACTCGAGCCGGGGAGCTGTTCGAATTTGGCTGTGCCGCCAGCCTGCGGGACGCAGAAAGCAGACCCTGCCTCGAGCAGCCGGAAAGGGAAAGCCCGTCCCTCCCCAAATCCCCAGCTTTCCTGGGAGCACCGATAGAATGACTCCCTCTGCCCGGCCAAGTTTGTCGACATCGGACGAACCTCGTGCCGCGGCGTTTGCGGCTCCAAGGCGTGTGGGTTTGAGCCTGCTATTTATTTTGGGACTGCAGCATCTCATCTTGAGTTGGTGTTTCCAGCCCGTGATCTAGGTCGTGTGCTGGATCAGGCATTAGCTGTTGCTTGAGGGAGCATGGGGAATTTACGCTCCCTTCCTTGGTCGAAGGGCTCGGAGAAACGCTGCTCCCCTCTGCTGCAGATGGGTATTTGGGGGTGGGAGGAGTAATTTTTTTTTTTTTTCTTTTTTTGGAGAAATCTCCTTGAAAACCTCTATTTTCCTGTCCCGCTGGGAGGATGGCTCCTGATGTGGCTGGCCACGGGAGGAGCAGTAGATGATAAAAGCTTCGGTGCAGCCTGTTTTCTCTGCGGTTCCCATGGTAGTTGGCTGTCACACATAGATCTAATGTATTCCCTGCCCACAGCAGGATTAAAGCCTTCTGGGAGAATAATTAAGAGGATGCAGGAAACGGAGATAGGGAAGAAACCAGGAAAAGGAACGGAGACCATGGCAGGGTAGGGATGAATCCAGGTGCTAGCCCCATGGGAGCAGTAAGGGACCCCGTAGGACCTCTGCCAGGGAGCAGCCGTCCCGCTCGCCTTCCGCCCGAGGCGGCGGTGGGATGCCTGGAAGCAGAGGTCCTTTCTGAACGCTGAAGGCACCGGTGCGTGCGAGAGGACGTTCTTGTCCTCCTGCCGTCGTGTCTCCCAACGCTGTCCTTCGTCTGAGGGTGTGCGTTTCCTTTTGGTGACTCTCTCTCTCTTTTTTTATTTCCCTCTGCAGATCCTGACAGCCAGTTGTATGACATGGGATATGCCCCCGAGGAGGAAGCCCCGGCCTGTCCTGATGAGTTCGATGACTTTGTCACGTTTGAGGCAAGTACGAGTGCTGTTAACTCCCGCAAACGTCGGCTGTACGCAGCGTGAGACGTGAGCACGGAGAGGGTTTGCCTGGGAGAGAAGAGCCTTTGCTGTGCCAGGGCTCCGGGATGCTTAACGTGTGGTAAATACGAATCCTTTAATCCGTAGGTGACGAGCCCACAAAATTGGCACCAAGCGTTTGGTGGTGTTTAAGTTAAAATTGGTGTTCGAGCAAACACCCGCGGCACGTGCTGTCTGAGCAGGCAGAATGCCAGAGCATGGTGCCCTGGGTGAAGGAGGGAGATCCTTTTTGTGGTGAAACACCAGCAAGGTGGGAAGGGTACCGGCTGCTCTTGTGGTTGTCTCGTTGCTGGAGTTCCCGAGTTTGGAGAACCTGAGCCTGGTTTGGAGATGCACCAACCAGAGCCTGCCTGAGAAGAGGCACCGCGGAGCAGACGGACGGTGGCCCTCGGTGCTGTTTGGCGGGTAGAAGGCAGAGCAGAAGGCAAAAATGTAGATTTTTATTTTTCCGAGCAAAGGGCCGGCTGGCTCCCTAGTCCCGCATGGGGACTGAATACCTTCCTTCTGCTTTTCCTTTTCCACACCTTCCTCTTCAGGTTCTTGCCTCTTGTGTCTTGGTACCCTGGATGTTTTTATCACACAAATTGTTCCTTGCAAAGGGACTCCCGGCCTTCTCTATATTTGCGTGCAAATATATATGTCTTTGTTTTGTGTAGCCTGTACTGCGTTATTTTGGCCCTGTGACTTCTTGATAAAAGGCTCGAGCTATTCTTTTGAGTTTCCTAACGATAAAACCACGTGTTGGGCAACTGGCCTCCCCCCTGTGAGTCAGAAGCACAGGTCCATCGCTTCCGATGGCTTGAAGCTCTCGCTCTGACGACTTAACGCTCGACGGCTGACCGTAGCCAAGCGCGGGTTTTCTCTTGAGCCGGTTTGCTGGCTCCCCTTCTCAATCGAGTCGACAGACCTGCGCTGTCACCCTGAGCGAGTCCCTTGTTTCCTGAGGACTGCTCGGATGAGCACAGCCTTACGAGCCTGTAATCCTGCGTTCCCCCCCCAGAAGGGCGTGTGGAATATTAGGTGATTTTTCCTTTCTGAGAGGTGGCTACAAAAGCCAGTAAGAGCTGGACAGGAGGGGGACGGGCGGGCGGGAAGGGAGATGGGGTTCCATACCCTTTCTCTGTCTGCTGCGAGGTCACAAATGCGCTTTTTAAGCGCTGGACTGGGTGGTTCAGAGGCTGTGACAGCCTGCGTCGCTGGCAAGAGCCTTTTTGCTTTTTCCTCCTCAGCCCTGCGTCAAGGGACAGTCTTCTGAGATTCAGAGCAGGGCTGTTTCCGAAGGGCTAATTTAACATAGATGAGCTCTGTCAGTGCTGCAAGCTATTCTGGGCAGGAATACCAACAAGCCGGGCGTGTGCCCCGCTGGGATGAAATACTTCGGCTGCCGGGCCATCGTTTCCTTGAAACGACAAGGTGACCCAACGGAAAAAGGTGAAGAATCCTGAAATTTCCTTTTCAGAAAGACGCAAATGGCGTCTTCCGCGGAATTCGGGGTAATCGTCTAAAGATCAGAGCTCTGTCGGTGTCTATGTTTAACATGCTGGGGAAGAATTACCCTTGTTGTCTTGGATACATGATTTGAAATAATTTCCAGCCTGCAAGGATTTCGTAGACGTTCAGCAAATGAGAACACGATCGAGAAATACCGCTCGGTGCTGCAAGTGTAAAAATAAATCGGTGTCTTGGGGCACGTGGTTTTTTGTTCTGGTTTGGCTGAGCCGTGAGCTCCCGACGCGCGTCCCGTTCCGCATGTCCCGTAGCTCTACCTGGGAAAGCGCGCGGTGTTTCGGGGAGGAAGCCGTCGTGCAAAGCAACCTGCTGGGAGAAGAAAATGAGCGTTTTTCAGCGGCGTGCCGTGCTGCCCTGCCTGGCAGAGCTGGCACCGGTGGGCTCTGGCCGGCCCTTCTTGGCTAGGTGCAGCAGGCAGCCGCTCTGGAATTCGTAAGCCAGCAAACAGAAGACATACATATTCCCAATACATACTCCACCTTGCTTGGATTCACCTGGAAGCGAGGAGGGGGCGAAAAGCTCCCTTCCAAAAGCCAAGGCGTTGCCTTTCCCCTGAGCTGACCTCCCGCGCCACCAAAAAAAACAGCTGGCGTTCTCACGTGTCCCCGTTTCAGACCTGGGAAGATCGCGCGCAGCGAGCACGCGGCTTTCCAACTTGCCGCTACGCGGGACCGCCGGGCAGCTAAACGGCTCCTTTAACGCCGCAGCTCCTTCCTCGGCCCCCCAAAAGGCGACTGGTGGACTTCAGACGCCGGGTGAACCCCCCCCCTCGCCTCGGCAGGGCCGTGGGGCGAGGGAGCACGGCTAGCTCTTCTCCTCCCGTGCCGCGCCGGAGGACGTGTGAAAGGCGAGCTGAAGGAGAGGCGCTGCGTTTGCTGTGCCGCGGTGCCGAGAGCGAGCGCCGTTCCCGGCTGTGGAGTATCGGCGCTGGTCGCCCTTAAACAGCACCGAATCGCAGCGGCTTGAGTGCCTGGCCCTTACAAGTGTCGGGGCCTTGGCAGAGAGCTTTTCTCCGAAATGTTTCTTCAAACGAGCGTAAACAAGTGCTTGAAGCAGCCTAAAGGAAAATCTCTCTTTGCTAACGAGGTTGCTCTTCTTGGTGACTCAGCCCCTCTTCTGGCGGCTGTCATCGGCGCGCGCCGAACGTCCGTGGAAAGCCCCGAGTACCCGGTGCCGGTGCCTTGCAGCGCGCGTTTGCTCTACGGGGAGAAGAACCAGCACTTGCGTCTTCCAGCGAGGGTGCAAAAACCTCTCAAAGGGGCCGAGGTCCGACCTTCGACGCTTCGCGCGGGGACCTTTGTGATGCCAGATACTCCGCGGTTCGACCGCCGGCGTGGCTCCTGACGTGGCGCTGAGCTTCTGGCTCTTGTCGCGCCTCGCCAGATCCGTCCAGCGGTTAAATCTGCCTGTTAAACTGTTTTCAAAGAGGATTTCTGGTTGCGCGGCTCCGCTGAGACAGCGGCTCGCAGGGGGTCGGAAACGCGGGAGCCCGGGTTCCTGCCGCTTCTGCGTCCAGCTGCGCTCGCGGGAGGCTCCTCGCGATCCCCAGCGCTCCGCCCTCACGCCTCCGAAAGGAATCTCATCCCCGCTCCAGCGCCCGGCGAGCGTCACCTCGCCGGGGTTACCCGCCTGCCCGCTGCCCCAGGTAGCCCGTGTCTCCCAGCGGGGGTGCGGCGGTAGCCGGGGAGCTGGGCGACGAGCTTCCCGCTCCCTGCCTCCGCGGGGAGACCTCGCCGAGGAACGACGGCAGCGGGTTTGGCTACCCTGCTTCGGAAAAGCTGTGTAAAGGGAGCTTGGAGTCTGCCTGTCCGGACAGCGCAGTCCTCGCCTGCTTTCCCCCAGGCTGGGCTAGTGCCGCTTTGCTGCTGGCTAACTGGAAGGCAGCGGCGAGGGAGGGTACCCGCGCCTCCCTTGCGAGCTCCCGTGGAGCTCGTGACTCGGTTCCGAGGGACACGGACCCGCTCGCAACGCCCTGCGGGGCGGAAAGCTGAATTCGGAGTTCGCTTTCTTGATGCCAGCATCCATTGTGCCTTACCCCGGGACGAGGGCATGAAGTGTGCCTTACCCCCTCGTCCCGGGGGCGGATGAGCCCGCTTGGGCCGTGCGGAGCGGGGAGGCTGGCTCGCCGGAAAAACGACAAGCAAGCCACAAAAATCTGGCGTGCTGCCGGAGCCGTGCTGGGGCGCGGCGTGGAGATGCGTCGCCTGAGGTGGGCCGGAGGAGAGGCAGAGCCGGAGCAAGGCTGCGCTCCGTAAAAGCTGACCGGCAGCGCGATAAATAGCCGAAATGCCCGTTTTAGCCATGGCGACCCGGGCCAGCGAGGCCGTGGAAGAGCCCTTTTGCTTTTTTTTTTCTTTTGTGATCCGCAAGGCAGGGCAGCCGAAACCCCTGTGGGGCCGGGGCAGTGGGGCCGGCGGTGCTGTGCGGCGCTGTGCCCCTCGCGCGGGGCTGTTGCCATCTGCTGGGCGGCCGCCGCGGCTCCCCGCGTACGCGTCGCGCTGAGCCGCGCGCGGGGCGTTCTGCTTCCTCGGAACAGCAGCGCTAACCGGGCAGGCAGCGACGTGGGGACACCCTGCAAGCCTTAACCTCCCCCCGGCGCGTCCCCTCTGGCCGCGCGTTCGGTAGCGAGTTGTGCAAGACGGCAGGAGCGGCTCTGGGGAGCAAAGCGGTTGTTGGTGAGGTCCCGCCGTCTAGTTCTGCGCGTTTTGGGGAGGAGGGGGTACCCCCGGCTGTCTCCAGTCCGCAGGCGCGGCTGGCGGCTGCCGAAAGAACTGTTGCCTCTGTTAAAGTTGGAATTTCTTTGCTCGTGGAGTAATTGAATTTAATGCTTCCTGAAGGGCAAAAAAAAAAAAAAAAAAAAAAAAAAAAAAAATATCAGGGTGAGGCAATTTAAATCCGCGCTGCCGGGGTTCTCCGGCTGTTTAGAGCTTCTGCAAGGGGGAACGAAGACTTGCGCGGTTCCGGCTGCGCGCTGGTAACGCAGAAGCTGTGGCTGAGGGTGCCTGGGGTGCCAGAGCTGTTCCCCGGAGTCTCTCCTCCCGGTAGCCCAGGGGACCTTCTGAGCCCTCCTTTCTTCTTACGGGCTCCTGGGACGGGTGTTAGTTTTGTCACAACCAGCTGCAGGACTCAAAACCGCGCAGGTGGCCGGAGCTGCGCACCCGCGACGGCTGCGGTTTGGTGCCCGTCGGTCGGCCCGTCCCTTGGGGGGACGCGCGCGGAGCCCCGAGCGATCTCCCCGCCGTCCCCGAAGCCTTTCCGCGCTCCTTCGCGGGAGCTGCCCCTCCCGCTCGCGGAGAGCGCGTTTCTGCGTTACCTTCGTATCGATGAGGCACGAGAAAATACAGGGATCGCTAAAACTGCCGGGGTGAACTCCAAATTCAGTCCGTGATGGTAACTTGGTAGCAAAAAGCCTGAAAATACCAAGGAAATTCCTATATTGGATAGACCCGGCACTGCTTAGGGGAAAGGGTGGGAGCGTAAATCGGGCAGGGATGTCCCTGAAGGGAAGAGACTTAATTCAGGGTTACGGTGAGAAATTTCTTCGCGGGTCAGAAAAGATCCTAGCTGGAGCGTTTGCCTTGCGCAAAATAGGTTGGAAGGAGTTTGGAAAACAAAGACCTTGAAGCTTTATCTTGAACCGCCAGCGCGGCGCGTGGGACCGAGGACCGTGGGAGCTGGACCGCGGCGCGGCGGAGTGCGGAACGTAAAACCGGTGGTGGTTGGGGTTGCCTAATCAGCTTTGCCACGGGGGTGTCTGACTTCGGGCTCCTCGCAGCGCTCTTAGACCTTCCCCGAGGTCTCGCGGCGTGCACGGAGGAGCTGGGAGAGCACAAGGGCTGCGACCTGCGGAGCCGAGCAGCAGATCTGGACGGAGCCAGGAAGAGAGCCTGGGTTAAAGCACAACTCCCCCGCTGCCGTGCTCGTCACCGGGAGTCCGTGCTTTTTTTCGGGGGGTTTGTTTTTTTGGTTGGTTTTTTTTTGGACTCTGCACAGAAGGTCAACTGGTTATCAAGGCGCAAGATGCTTGCAGTCAGCGTTGCTGAGGTCCTGCTCGGGGTCACTGTGCTTCAGGAAGGATGTGGCCCGTAGGAGAGCGAGGATAATCCGGAGAAAATAAGAAACTGTGATTTGTGAAGGTAACAGGAGGAAATAAGTTTGTTCGTGCTGGACGGGCGGCACTAAGGGAGCCTGAGGTTGGAAGTACGTGAAGTTTCTCTAGAGAGGAGACAGAAAAACAGAGAAAACCCTCAAAACCTCTGGGTTCGAGCGGACGGCGCGCCGTCGAGGGCTCCGCGCCCCAGCAGCTGCCGTGGGGACGGGGGGATCCTGCGGGTCGGGTCGCCCTGCGGCGCTGGCTCCGATGGGGCTCCTGTGTTCGCAGAAAGCAGCTGCTGGGGCGAGGGCAACGCAGAGCTGGGGCAGCGGTGGGGCTGGCGTGTCCCTAAACTCGGTTTATCGCTGATGACCGAAGCAGCAGGCTCTCTCTGAGGGCAATATTGTCATCCGCGTGTCATAAATTGCCGCCTGAGTCACCCCAAGGGTGACCGTGGTAGCGTATCGGTAGCAAAGTGCTCCCGATCTTTGCCTGGTGAGCAAGGCGAGCTTTATTCCCGTGTTCTATTTGCGGCTATAAGGAAGGAGTTTGTCGTTTAGCGCTTAAATATTCACCAGAAGTATCAGGAAGGCTGAGATAAGCCCTGGAAGCCCCTTCACAATCGGCCTTTTTCGTGGGCGACGGGTTCGTGGGAAAAGGAGGGGCGCGCGCCTGGAGCGGGGCCGGCCGTCGCGCGGGGCTTCGCCAGCGGGCTTTTATTTCGGCGTCCGTGGAGCCGGGAGGGCCGCGGGTCACGCGGCGGGGCCGCGCGCGTTACCGGCGGGGAACAAAAGCCGCTCTGTTCGGGACCGAGGCGTAAGCCTCGCGCCCGGCCTCTCCTGGACTTTGCTTCCCTCCCGCCTCGCGGACGCGGCTCGGCGGCTCCTGGCGCTGCCGCGCTCCGGGAGCCGGCTTTGACTTGGGCGAGGAGGCGATGTGCCCGCGGGTGGGTTTTGAGCGCTAACGCGGGAGCGAGGAGGGGGGGGGTTTCTAGGAAGGAGGCAGGTCCCTGGCCCCAGGACCGCTCTCGGCCCGGAGGTGCCGGGAGGAGGCAGGCTGGGCGTCCGCCCGGCTCGCTGCGGCGTGTTTAGGAACCGTCTTTCCTCCCCGTGCGTGCGTGCGACGGTATCCTTGTAGCCCTCGCTGCCTGCGTCTCCCTGGGGGAGCTGGACCCGGGGGAGCGGCGGCTGCAGGCTTTCGGGGTCCCGAGGACAGCCCGCCGGGATCTGGTGTCTTGTGAGTTGTTCTTTGCTTGGGGGGGGGGTGTTTTTCTTGTTTTCTGGGGTTTTTTTGGCGAGTGCTTTCGGCTGGCTCCGACGGTTCTCTTGCCCAGCCTCGAGAGGTATTGCCGCGCGTAGCAGCCTTGAGACCCGGTTTCGGGGGCTGTGCGGAGGAAGGGGAGCCGTTGCCTTCGCCCGAGGCTGAGCACGGGCTCCCTGGCTTCTCTGAGAAGCGGATGCTGCCCGAATAACGCGGGAAGAGGCAAATACTGTGGCCAAGAGAATGTGGCCGGCGGCAGCTTCCCATGTGGGATCGCTCGGCGGCATGGTGGGTTTCTGGCTGCCGGCACGCGGAGGCTGAGCTGCCGAGTGGTGTTTCGGGGCTTTGGGGGTGGTTCTGTTAACGTAGACTCAGGCGAGACTCTAAACACGACTCGCCTCCCTTCTCCCTGGCTTTACATGGATTTAAAGCCGGTTTTAAGCACAGGTTGCCTGCTACGAGACCGGGCAGGCGCGTGTCCCCGGCGGGTTGGTGCCGCAGCGCCGATAGCCGTGCATCGGCATTGCCGGCCGGGCTACCTCTGTGGGATGCTGCACCCAGCAAGGTGGGATGCTCTTCATCCCTCCTCCCTCCGGACGGACCGCAGCCGCGGCGTGCGGGTCTCCGGGCGTTCGCGGCGCCGGCGTTGGGGCAGCGTTCCCAGCCTGGCGCTGGCACCGGGACCCCGGCCGCAGGCAGCAGGCGAGGGCGGCCTTGGAGGGCGGTTTTTCATAGCTGGTCCGTCTGTCCGGTGCGCAGGCAGAGCCGGCCTTCGTCAGAAACGGGCTCTGGGAAAACAGAGTTGTTTTTCCTTTTCCTCTCGCCCCCCCCCGCCGCTTCCCTCCCTGAGCTGCTGAGCGTGCGTGTCCAAGGGCAGCGGAGCTTCGGAATGCCGGGACGGCTCCGGGCGCGGGCTGGGGACCAGCCCTGCAGAAGACGCCTGGGAGGAACTTCCCTGGGAGCAGCCTTTGCTCTTCTCTCCAAGGCAGCACCTTACCAAAGCTCGGGCTAAAGCTTCTGTCCGTCACGGATCAAAGCTTACCTTGTCCCTGCCTCCACCTCGCAGGTGACTCCCAGCAGTCGTCTTTCTTCTCCTCGTGCTCAAGCGGATTTTTTTTTAGTCGGTGTGGTTTTTAACAGCGCTTTACAACATTTAATCAAACGGTCTTTACTCCAACGTGTAATCAAATGCCTGGAATAGGTGAACTGCTGCTGGAGAAGTCTCCGAAAAGCGCTTCATCGCCTCACCCATTTTATCGGGGCGCCTTACGTCCCCCCGACGCCGGTTCCATCTATTTCTTTCCTTTGAGAAATAAAGGGCTCGCTGCCGGGCTTTCAAACCCCCGGCGCTTTTGCCCGAGCGCCTTCGAACGGGCAGAGCTGCGCCCGGGCGGCCGACGCCGTGCCGAGCCAGCGCGCGCAGCGCCGGCGCCGGGGGACGTACCTCGCGGAGCGGCCGGAGCCGGCGACGGCAGCTTCGGTCGCACCGTGATCCTGCTTTCGGTCCAAGGGCCGCGCGCACGCGCGCGGCGCAGTTTTAAGGTCTGAGGTTTACCTGGAGCGTCTGAGGGAACGTTTTATTTGATAAAAGCTTAAAATACACTGATACCGGTGACACCAACCCCCATCCGGCACGCGGCGGGGACGCTCCTGGCAAGCCCCTCGGGGCTAGGCTGGCTGTCCCGAGCCTCCGGACGTCTTTAAGTGTATCATGGTGGGTTTTTTGTGTTTTTAATCTGGAAAAAGCGCTTACTTTCTGCCTGCCCACAGAAAGACGAGCTCGGCCAAACGAGAGATGCGGCAGGGGAGTTTAAAGGGTCGGTGCACAAACCAGCTGCTCGTGAGGCCATAAAAAAAGAGCTTTCTGCGGCTGCACCTTTGCCCAGGGCACAGGGGCTTGGTTTTGCTTTGCTTTTTCAGGCAAAACCTTACCTAAGTCCCCTCGTTTGCCTATCTCTTCCTTGCATCTTTTCTTGTGGTTCAGTTACTTAATCTGTGATGAAATGTAAAGCAAAGTTCTCCACGCTCGTGCTCAGGAGAGGGACTTTGTTTACAGTTTTCGGCTGCCTCTTAACTCATTGACCACGTACGTTTAATTTTAACAGGGCTCTTGAGTTTAAAATCTCATCCGGGCCAGTGTAACGGGAGAAAAAGTCTTCTCCTTTGCTAAAAACTAAGAAAGTTTGCGGATTGTGTTACAGGACATGTTTTTTCTTTTTCTTTTTTTTTCCTTATAAATAACTGGCTGCACGTCCTTGGCACGGCTGAGGGAGGACTGTTAATGTACTTGTTCTGGGGGCCGCTTCTTGCTCCCTCGTTCAGCCTTGTCCGTACCGGTATCTCGCGTCTCTAAGATGTTCTGTAACGATTTGACAGACAAATCACCTCACTAAGGGCACCGAGGATGTTCTGATGCCCTGAGCTCTTCCGCTCCTGGTTGAGAGGGCCAGCAATGGTAACCACCACAGGGTGTTTTTTAATCGATTTACTTGTGAGTTTGGGTTTTGGGGTTTTTTTTGCAATAGTTGTCTTTACTTTGTGCTCATTATAATACTTCAATGTATACTTAAATTTAAGCTTTTTCAGTGGAGGGAGGAGAAAAAAAAAACCAGCTGCATTTACTTCGGAGTCTGCAAGCAAAGTTAGCTCCAGTTTGGCATTAAATCTTTTTCCAACAGGCAAAAAGCACGCAGGTACATCTGCAGACAGGGATGGCTGCTGTCATCCCTCGGGTCCTCCCCGTTGCGTCAGATCCCCACCGCTTCCCGCTCCGGCACGAAGCGCCGGGGCTGCTGCAGGCACTGGGGACACGCGGTGCGGGCTGGAGGTGGTGGTGGTGGGTTGGTTTTGACCCTGCAAAGCAAAAAGTCACCCGTGTCGCAACGCAACGTCGTCCGATAACGCCGAAGCCCGGCCTCTCCCGAGCTTGGCGTACGCTGCAGGTAGCTCGGAAAAAGCGCTCGCGTCGCCCCAGCACGTCTTCTTCCGGAGGCTGGGGAGCGGCCGGGCTCGGCGCCGGTGCGATGTCCTCGTGTGTCCCCGAGCCAGCGGGCAGACCGAGCCTCCTCCTCCGAAACTCCCCCGTCCTCCTTCTGCCCGAGCGTCAAGAGCCTGACCCGTGTTTCTGGGAAGTGTGGCATAAATCCAGGGAAGTACTTAAGCAGGTAGGTATAGTAAGTATAGAAGGTACCGGCTGTATGTCTATAGGTGGTCTTGCTGGGTCTCTGCTGTTTAAAGTTGGGTTTTAGGAGGCTTTTGGTTTTGTCTCGAAGGCTGGTGAAAGCTGCCCTCTCCCGCGCCGGGGAAGACGCTCGCTGCAGCAGCCTCTCCCCGGTTCGAATCAAGTTCGCTCGAGCAACCCTGTCTTCTCCTGATCCTGACTTTAGGCTCGGGTTCCGTGAAGGTTTACGGCATGTTTAACTTGGGGCTGGTGTCCGTAGGTCAGCCTGGGTCCAGGAAAGCTGAGCCAAGCTTACAAGAGGGCCTCCTGTTTCTGTCTGGCTGGCTGGCTGTCTGTCTCCATCCATCGTCCAGCTGAGTGTGCTGGGTTGGCGCTGGAGCTACGGGAGGGCTCAGCAGGGAGCAAAGCAAAGCCGCCCACTCGGTCGCTTTGCTCTGCTCCCCAGTGTCCGTGTAGAATAGGAGCTGCTGTTGAGCACTCCTCCCTCCCTCCCTCCCTCCATCCTTCCATCCATCCATCCATCCATCCATCCCTCCATCCCTCCATCCATCCATCCCTCCATCCTTCCATCCATTCCTCCATCCCTCAATCCTTCCATCCATCCATCCCTCCATCCTTCTTTCCATCCCTCCATCCTTCCATCCATTCCTCCATCCCTCAATCCTTCCATCCCTCCATCCTTCCATCCATCCCTCTGTCCCTCAATCCTTCCATCCCTCCATCCATCCCTCCATCCTTCCATCCATCCTTCCATCCATCCCTCCATCCCTCAATCCTTCCTTCCATCCTTCCATCCATCCCTCCATCCCTCAATCCTTCCTTCCATTGATCCCTCCATCCTTCCATCCCTCCATCCTTCCATCCATCCCTCTGTCCCTCAATCCTTCCATCCCTCCATCCTTCCTTCCATCCATCCATCCATCCATCCATCCATCCATCCATCCATCCATCCATCCATCCCTCCCTCCCTCCATCCTTCCATCCATCCATCCATCCCTCCTTCCATCCATCCTTCCATCCATCCATCCCTCCATCCTTCCATCCATCCATCCCTCCATCCTTCCATCCATCTCTCCATCCCTCAATCCTTCCATCCATCCCTCCCTCCATCCCTCCAAGGTTTTCAGTGCCCCGTACAAGCCCTTGCTCTCCCTTTTTGGCCTCCGGGGAGCTTGTGGGTGAAACAAAACGAGGCGTCGGTCGCGTCCCGAGCCGCGGGCGTGGAGCATTTTCGCGAAAGAGGTGGATCGGGCCGGCGAGGGCGGCGCTTGCGGAGTCCGGGCAAGGCGATGGCGGCGGGGCGTTCGTCTCTCCATCGGGTGTTCTTCTGCCGGGCAGATACGGCACGTGCCGTAAAAGCCGCTCTTCTACCGGAGGGCGACGTCCGCAGCGACGAGCGGCGTTCTTCCACCCCGCGTATACGCTACCCGGCTCGGCGCGAACAGCTCTGCCGTCGTTTTTCGTTCCGCCGTCGCAAGGGCGGCGTGTCTGCGTCTTTTCTCTCCAGCTGCTGTAATACGGGGCTTTGAGAAATCTCCTTTTCTTGAAAATCCTCGGAAGAAGCACGGAAGGCTGCTCCCCGCGCTTGCTTGGCTCGCTTCAGGGTTGCTGCCTGCGGCCGAAACGCTGCTGCTTTGCCCTGCTCGGGGGCTGCGGCCAGCTTGGTCCCGCCGGGTGAACTTCAGGTGAAGCAAACGGCTTTCCGTGAGCGTCTTTTTATCCTGAGGCCAGGCGGCAGGACCCCCGTCCCTCCGCCCGCCGCCGCCGGTGGCAGGGGATCGGCCGGAGCTCGGCGCCGACAGCTCCCAGCACCGCTGAGATCCCGGAGCCCAAGCGGGGTGATGGGAGCGTCCTGCCGACGCAGTCCCTGCGAGCGAGACGCCGTAATGAAGATTTATAAACCAGCTTATTTTCTGTTGCGGGATGGACGGTGCCCTCGTACGACTAGAGGCGGCGAAAAAGTGCTTTAAGGGCTAACTGGTAGTTTTGAACAGTATTTTGTTGTGGTTTTTTCCCCTCCCCAGAGAATTTAGATTAATAACGTGTCCTTAAAATGCCGTGGGTGAAAGCAACAGTGATCAGAACCGCTGAGTAAGCAGTGGGTAATCCCTCCTGGACTCGACAAATCCATCCTCGCTCCCAACAAACTCTCCCTCCAACTCTTATTAAGTATATACTCCCGTAATATCTGCTTCCCAAACGCCGCCGTTGCAAAGCACGCGCGGCCCGAAGGCCCCGGCGCGCCCCGGGGCGACGCTCGGACCTGGGACCTGGGCTACGGCTCACGCTGGCTTTCGGAGGTTGGATTCCTGAGCCTAGAAACGCAACGCGGGAGTAATTAGCCGCCCCGTACGCGGTTTTGTCCCGCTCTGCAACGAAACCGCGTGGCTGTGCTGGCTTATTTTGTCCTCTTGTGTTTTTTAACAGGCAAATGAGGTGACTGACAGTGCTTACATGGGCTCGGAGAGCACGTACAGCGAGTGCGAAACCTTCACGGATGAAGACACCAGCACACTAGTACACCACGAGATGCACGACGAAGTAGAAACGGACAGTGCCATCGACTCCACCGTGCACTCGGAATTCACCGACCCCATCGAGGAGCCGGAGCACGGGTGAGTGGGAACGACGAGGAGCAAAACTCTGGCAGGGAACTCCGGCAAACTGGGAGCGGACGAGGAGCGAGGGAGAAGCAGCCTGAGGTTTTAAAACGAGGTGGGCTGAGTCTGTCTTGCTGGAACTGGTCGGTTTGTTCTTTGTATTTGTAACTTCACGCAAGACCAAAAATAGCTCTTCTTTAGGAATAATGATAATAATTAGACTGCGCCGTGTGTAGGCTGTTTTGGAGCTCGGCCTGGCAATCTCTTTGAGTTAATCGTTGCTTGCCTTGGGAGAACTTCTGTACCCTCATTAGCATCTTTAACCTCTGAAATAAGTTCTCAGGTGATCCAAACACCTGAAATACCTGCAGTTTTTAATCTCTCATACACACCGTATAATTTTCAAGTCAGGAGGGGAACTCGTCGTATTCTTGTTTTTCCTAAACCTGCGCGCGCCCTTTGATGTTCAGCCACCTCCTGTAATAACTAGTTTTAAACTCGCGCCTGAAGCGCAGAAGCGTGAGCTAAGACCATCTTCCCCGAGCCTGAACCGCTGCTGGCGAAACTGCTCCTGGGCCCGCCTCATTTCCTAGATTTTGCGGGAAAAGTGGGTTTTTTGGGGCGAAACCGGGGCGCTGGCGGGCGGGAGGGAAGGGAACAAGTCCTTCGAAATGGCGTGTGGGGACGTCGGGGGTGAGGTGAGCGCTCAGTGCGCTGGGCGCCGGGGCTGAAAGAGTGCTGTGGATTAGGGAAGAAATAAGATTAGCTGGCTAGGCTCTCCTCACCCGAGCGCGTTCAGCTCGGTGACAGTTAAATCGGGATATAATCGGCCGCTGAGCTCCCCGGCCGCTGAGCGGAGGGTCTCTGGAGGGGCCATGGCAGCCTGCGTGCGCGCTCGTCCTCTGGGGAAAACGACGGCGTGCCTCGGATTCGCTTGCCTGTAGGTATAAAATACTTGGCTCGGGAATTTCTTTTAAGATCGGGTTGTTCTTCCCTGCTGCTCCCGGCGTGGGCTTGGGAAGGTCGGGCGCCCTTTGGGCGCTGCGTCCAAGCGCGGCGGTGCCCGTTGCCATTCCGGGTAGCCCCAGAGAATCGAGGAGAGAAAAAGTTTGTTTGGCTTAAAGATTTGGAAGGCTTGAGACGGAAACTTCTGGAAGTCTTACTCCCAGGCAGGACAAAGGTTTTGCACCTCTAGCGCGCAGAGCTCTCCCAGGGGACGGCCAGTGACCGCGACCCGACCGAGGCAGCGAGTGGACTGCGTCAGAGCTTCAACGCTGCTTTTCAGTAGCTGTTAAAGCTCAACGTACCTTAGATGGTTTGAGCTTAAGTGGTTATTGAGGCTCTGTGTAGCAAAGGTCGGTTGGACTCTGGATCTCCAAACTGCTAGAGCCCCCGCTCGCTGTATATGAAATATTCATGCTATTTATTTGCCCGAAGCATCCCTGGCCGAGGGTTTCCCGATGCCTGATCAGATCTGCTTCTGTACGGTGCTTGTCAAACCACGAATTTAGAGATTTGGGGTTGGGTTTTGCTTGCGAGTTAAAAATTCCACCCTCTGCCTTCTGTTCCCGGAGAGATTTCCGATCCTTTCGGAAGGATGGTCTTTCGAATGGTCTGCTGGGTGTCAGCGTCTGATTCGGGCGGGGAGGGTGGGTTTCGGGTGGGGAGGGTGGGTTTCAGACCGTGCCTTCTCAAGCAAACTGTGCAGCTGCCCCCAAGCTGGGCTGGACTCGTACGCGGTTAAAGAGAGATCTGCTGCTCTTTCAGCTGGAGGGTTGACATGTTTTTGTTAGCGGGATAAAGGCAAATCCTTCAGACGGTGCAGGTTTTTGTCATAAATGGCTTATCTGTAATCTTTTTTGCTTTCTGGTTTAGTACAGCAATCCAGTCGCAGCCTCGTTTTCCCTCTCCTGGTGAGTGGATGAAGACGGGGGCGTAGCCCGAAATATCAGTTTTTATAACGACGCAGTCTTCTGGGGTTTTGTAGCAGTGAGTTTTAGAGAGGAGAGCGGTGCTAGTCCCCCCCCAAAGCGCATACCTCTGGCTCGGAGACACGTGGGCTGCTTTCACGGCAACGCGACTTCAGCGGAGCTGGGTACTCGGAAAGACGCTTTCAGAAACGGTGGCTCCGGTGCTTGAGCTCCCTCCGGAGCAAGGGACGTCCCGGGACCTGTGCTGGCTGTGTTCGGGGTTTAGGCTGAGGCTTAACGCACCACAGCCTTCCGGATCCGGTGGTAAAAACCCACGGCTTTTCATCTCTGCCGTGCTTTTTGGTTGCGCCCGTGCCGCCGAGCCTGGGTGCCGTCCTGCAAGCCTGACTGCCCCCCAAATCCTGCCTTGCAGCTGGCGTGAAAAAGCCAGTGGGGGAAAAAAAAAAAACCCCAAATCGCTGCGAACTTTTCCCCGCGGTGCCCGGGCTGCCCCTTCGG
The DNA here is from genome assembly GCF_964289735.1 of Phaethon aethereus. Classification (NCBI taxonomy): domain Eukaryota; kingdom Metazoa; phylum Chordata; class Aves; order Phaethontiformes; family Phaethontidae; genus Phaethon; species Phaethon aethereus. The sequence goes on from NC_138591.1 coordinate 17,401,862, forward strand.
CGTTCGAGGCGCGGGGTGAATCGCGCAGGTACTGTACGCAGAAATCCGCGGGATCGCGCTGTAAGGAAGAGCCTGGCCTGTCGAAACGCGGGACGTGAGTGGGGAAGTGGACGTGTCGGGTGCGATCGGGAAGGCTGCTGCCCTCTTAACGTCTTCCTCTCCGCTCCCGCAGATCCCATCCGCACGACCTGCCGCTGGGCTCGGACCTCGGCCGCTCCGTCGTTACGGTCATTAGCGGAGAGGAGCATTTTGAGGATTACGGAGAAGGGAATGAAGCAGATTTGTTCTCGGACAGCTTGTGTAACGGGGAAAGCAGCTTTAATAGCTCCTCGTTCCTCTCTCCCAGGTAACGCTCGGCACGGCCTCGGCCACCTTTTAACCGGTTTCGCTTGCTCAGCGCCTTCGCCCGGGCTTTGGGGGGGGGAGTTGTTCCCTTTGGGTCACGCACCACCCGGCCTGCCAGAGCGGGTTCCTGGCGAAGTTTGGATGCAGTGGGATAATCGGCTCGGAAGTGGGCGAGTAGGCGCCTCCCTCGGTCTTCTCCTTTCCCTGAGCAGCGCCCGGCCTCCCGTCCGGAGGCACGAGTGCCCGGCAGCGGGTGGAAGAGCAGCCTGTGTTTCACCTGCATCTGGGACAGCGTCACGTTCCCGCTCCCGTTAGCGACACGGCTCCTCGCAGAACCTTCTGCTGGAGGAAAGCGTCCCTGGTCCTGTTGGATGACAAATTTTTTTTTTTTTTTTTGGTTTTTTTCTCTTGGTCCTTGTGTTTTTGGCTTTGATCCGATGCTTGGATTCGCACGAGCTGCAGCAGCCTCCCCCTCCTCTGGGCAGCCTAAGGGGTACGTAGAGGAAGAATCAAGCTGCGGAGTTTTCCCGCGCCCCTCGCCGTAGGGTCTGAAACCAGGCAAATGTTGGTTTCCCAGCCTCTGCGGGGTGGACTGAGGAGCTGGCGTGACCAGAGAAAACCCGTCTATACTTACTTTCTAAGGGGGGGGGAAATAAAAAAGGAAAAGCTGGAAGGATCAACCGCTGCTGCAGTGCAGCCCTGCGCGAGGCGGGAGCGGTCCCTGCCAGCCACACGCTTGCGCTGAAGACGAGACCACGCTTTTTTCCCTTTGGGATGGTAACGTGTTTCCTGTTTCTGCAGCAGTGTAAACCTGTTGTAACTTTTTTTTTTCCTTTGTTGGTTTTTTTTTTTTTTGCCTGTTTGCTGCCAGCTTCCCAAAGCCCTTCGTAGAGTTTGGGCAATTCCGGTTTGCACAGGGCTGTCAGGTCTCCACACCTCGCTTTGCTGCAGGTCAGGGCTGACTTTGACTTTCATTTTTGCTGGCGCAGCTCAGTTTTGAAGATCTTAACTAAGCCTGCGACAGGAGAGCGTTGCTGTAAAGCCTGCCTAACCCATTCCTTCAGGAAACCAGTGCTCCCGCGCTTGATCCGATGGGATGCGCTGCAGCGGAAGGGACGCGTCACCCGTCCACGCCCGTCCCTTCGTTGCGCTGCGCAGAAACGCCGAGCGTGGCCGGCTGTGCTGGCGCTGCAGCCTGGGAAGTGCTCCCGGACAGAAACCAGCCTCGGCGTTCGTTTTGAGTTTCTCCTCGGGGGTGGGCCGCCAACCGAGTCCAGAAGGCTCCCGGCAAGAAAATACTCCGCTCAAGTCACGTCGCAATGGGTTAAACTTTTTTCTTTAACACCAGCCCGGAGCTCCCAGGCTGCCTACGCTGCCGGTGCCCTGACGGAGCGAGGTTTGAGCACCGTCCCCCCTCTGCCGCAACGTCTCTGGATCTCAGCCACCCGATCGTGCTCTGCAGCATCTTTCCTCTACCGGGAGGGCCTCGCTCGGCACGCGGCCGTGCGGCTCGTGGTGGTTTACGCCGGAGACTCACCGCTGAGGCTTGCTGCAGATAAACCCTGCGAAACCCCCGGAGCAAAGAATGCGGCTCTGTTTGAGGATTTCCTCATGTCTTTCGGGTCTAGCCCTTACCTTGGACTGTCGTTGCGTGCGTGAAGGTCCTTAGCTGATCATTCTCCTGAGATTGTGCTGTTTTTCCGAACGCAGCCCTGCCTCCCCGGCGCGTTTAAACGCAGCGAAGCCTTAAAGAACTACAGGACGTCGCTGGCTCAGGCTGAGCTTCTTTTGGCTGTGGTTTAAACGCAAGGAACAGTATCGCTTGTAAACGATCACGTCGCCATGCACCCTTTCCGTGTTACAGGGCTCTCCAAATGGGAGTGACGTCGACAAATTTTCCTGCCGCAGCTCCAGGTCTTCACCAGAGGACTAATGCGAGACCCAAGAGCCTTCGGGGAGCTCTGTGGGGTATTTTCCCCACGTAGTCCTTGCGTGTGTGGTTGCGATCCCCCCAACTCTTGGGTTGCCGCCTCTTCCCTGGCGCGTCCGTCCGGTAAGAGAAGTCTCTCCGCACCGCCTTGCTGGGAGATGAAGGGCAAGGAGAAGCTCCTGGCACGCGCCCGTCTCGGCTGCCAACGTGCCGCGTCAGTAAGCACCGATGGTCCGTGGAAGAGGAACGTTGCTCCGGGAGAGGGCGGGAGGAGGCAGGAAGGCTGCGTATGGCGCAGAGGGTGGCAGCTTGCCCGCGAGGGGTAGGTGGGGACGCCCCGCGGCGCGGCGCGGTTGAGCTCTCGCCCACTCGACGGGCGAGCAACCAACGCAGCCAGAGGCCAAGGGTATCTGTGCGTACCCCGAAGAGTTGCCAGGCTGGCCCGGGGGTTCTCCTCTACGCTGCCTCTTTCCCCGTTTCGATTAACGCTCGTTAAGATTCGGGTTCACGCCTCGCCCGGGGACGCGCCCAGCGGGGCGAGCGGCGAGGAGGGCTCGCTGGACGGGGCTCAGGTGCAGCCAAGCAAAGAAAAGGGGCACGTGGCTTTCCCCAGGCGCCGCAAAGCTGCTGTCACCTCCTTACCCCCTGCAAAGCCCGAGCAACCGAACTGACTGCTGGTGGATGATGGTTGTCCCGGGTCCAAACCTGCCCTAGAGGGTAGGGGGAAAGCTTTTCCATTTTTTTTTATCCCCCCCCCCCCAACAGGCACGGGAAGAAATGAGCAATTTGGCATTTACTGTTGTCCAGTCGCCTGTTCTAAGGGGGCTCGGAAAAATCTCCCGGGCCAGGACTTGCCAGCGTGGCTCTGTATCACCGGGTTGACTAGCCCTTTCAGATGCCGTTTGTTTTTAAGCTTGCTTGTGTTTGCTCACGCCTTTACCTGTCTGTCTTATTGAACTGCTTTTGTTTTTTCACTATTAACCTTTCTTTGATTAAAGTCCGTGGCTTCCAGAAGCGTGTTTTCCCGCAGAAGGGATTTGTGGCGTATATTTGGCCCCAAAGTAACACCAAGCCTTCGCTGCCCGGAATCCTTTGGCCAAAGCCTGTCCAAAGTCACGTCGGGTGGTGGAAATGGCTCCCTGGTTTGCCAAGTGTCGGTGAATGCCTCCTGAGCAGCTGAAAATAAAATGCTGACCGGACCCGTTAGCTCCCCGGGCTGTGACGGTCCCGCTGAGCCCCTGTCCCCGCGCCAAATGATGCTCCCTACAACGGGGCAAAGCCGCTGCTTCAGCTCCCGTGTGCTTCACTTCGCAGGAGACGGCGGTTGAATCACAAGCGCCGTTTTGAGCTTGGCTTAAAAAGGGAGCTCTTTGCCATGAGCATCCGACTCCGTGCGTTACTCACGGGGGGTCTGCAGCAGCGCGGCTCCTCTATTTTCATTTTTTTTTTTTAAAAATGGTTGGAAAACGGTGCGACCAACCACAGGATTTGGCTCTCGCTCACCGCGCCCGGTCCGGCGGCGCGTGAGTTCGGTCTGCGTTTACCGAGGCAAACCAGGACCATCGCTAGAGCCTCCTCAGACAGGTTGCCTGGAAAATCATGTCGGAAAATAAACTCTGTAGCCGTGTCGGTGTGTGGAAAGCATGCACCTCGCCTTCCCGGGGCTCTCGGAGCATCCTCCGCAAGAGCTGGCTGGCACGGGGCTTTGGGAGCGTAAGCCGAGCTCAGCCCCGCTAATTTCTAGCAGCTCCGTATTGACTGCCATTTGGCTTCTAAAATCGGTGAGGGGAGGCCACCCGATCTGCCCCGAGGCTTTTAAGCGTGAGTCTTCTGCCTCGCGCCAAAAGCTCCCCTCGCCCCGACGTACGCTCGGCTTGTGGAAGCCACGGACGAAAATCAAGCCCCGTCTCTTCTGTCCTGTTAAAATGACCCTTGTGATTTCTCTAGCACCAACCCGCTCGCTGCGAAACTGCACAGCGTTCTCGCAGATGAAGCATTTGAGTTTTACTGTAGCCAGTGCCACAAACAAATCGACCGCCTCGAGGATCTTTCTGCTCGCCTGAGTGATCTTGAAATGAATAGGTAATTGGGCTTGTGCGTGGCCATTTCCGTGTTGGGAATGATGCTCCTGAAGGGAAGAGTCTCCTTGTCTCGCGCAGCTTTCCTTTGCTGGTGCGTTGCTTTGAGTCCTGGTTGCGAAGGGGGACGAATTCCACCAAAGCGAGCCTCCCCAGCTGGTAAAGGTGGTAGTAACGTTATGGAGGCTGAGCAGAAGTTGCCTTTAAGCTGAGCCGTGGAGGCTGGCGGACGACGAGAGTCTTCCCTTCTGCTCCGGGCGGCCTCCTTGCATGTCCTGCTGAGCGGCGGGTCCTCCTCCACGGTCCGAGCGACGCAGTCCCTCCGTCGGGATCCGAAGCCGTAAGCTGATGGCGTACAGTATTTCTGTCACCAAGGAGAAAAACCGCCAGATCTTCTGGCCGGTAACACCGGTAATACCAACACAGTTGCTGGTTTAACCTGGAAGGGCAGGTACAGCCTGTCCTCCCGCTGCAGCAGTAACCTGAAAACATCAGCTCGCTCTCCGTGGCTTGGGACCTCTCGTGTAGACGCTTTGCAGCAGTAAAATCTTGTTTTCACCCAGCTTCGCCCGCTGCCGGCGCCACCGCTAGCCGGGTAATGGGGATAAAAGCCGGGGCTTTCGCGTGGCCGCTTCGCGAGTTTTTGAACGTAACGTTTGAGGTCTGCCAGCCAGCGGCTGGACTTGCGGATTCGACAAGCGGGGAGGGATTTCTATTTCTTTGCTTGGGTTTTTTTCCGCCCTGTTTGCAGCCCTCGGGGTGGGAGGACGGCAGCGTTGAAGCTGATCGTCCCTCTCGCCTCTGGTGTGCTTTTTCAAGCCCGGTTTTTGGTCGCGCTCTTGGTGTCTGTCTGTCCTCTGCGGGGACAGTGCGGTATGGGAGCTCTCCTAGGCGTACGGCTGTGGGAAGACGACTCGAAAACAAATAACAGCGTGACCTTTGTTGGGTTTTTCTAATGGAAAAAGTACTTCCCTCCCTTTCTCTTATCTCGGTAAATAGTTGCCTTTGCTGTTGGAGGCCTTGAGGGTCAGTGGTGGGTCTCAGGTTATGCAGTTACCAAGGAGAAGGCTGGATGCGCCGGTCGCCCCGCTCCGTTTCGGGCTTCCTCCACCTGCAGAGCCGCGCGAGCGCCTCGGAGCCTCCTGCGACGGATGGGCTTTCCGGAGGAGGCTTCCCCATCCCGCGGCGTGGCGGTGGCGACCCCGCGGGTTTGCGACTTGACGCGTGCCCTTTGGGCTCGGGGCGAGTGGGCGTGCGGGTCCTTCCTCTGCCTTCAGGGTTTCCCGGGCGAACACGTGCTGGAAGTTTGTTCCGCGGCACTCCTCGTCTGCTGCCGGCGCCGCGGAGCCCTCGCCGCGAGGGGACCGGTCCTGGGCGAAGGGAGCAGCAAACTGGACCAAAACGGGGGCCGAGCTGGGTGCCTGGGAGGCAAAGCCTGACGCCGCCCGCTCCAGAGGATGCTGGCAGCTGGGCTGAAGCCCCAAACCCCGGCGGAACGGCCTCGCTTGGAAGAAAGCGGGGAACCTGCCCGAGCCCACGGCGGGGGGGAAGGCAGGGAAAAAATCCGCCGGGAGCTTGGGATGAGCCGGTTGTGTAAAAGTACGTTTTGTTTTAGTGCCCTTGAAGCAGCGGTTGCGTGTCTCGTCCCCTCCGGAGAGACCCGCGGGTGCCGGCGCTGCTTTCCGATAAGCCGTTTGCGGAGAAAAAAATGTATTTTTTTTTTTTTTTCCCCTCCCTCCCTCCGGTGCTGGGGACGTACGTGACTCGTTATGGTTGCTGGCAAACACGAGGGCCTGACCTCCTCCCCTCGGGCGGGTGCCGAGCGTCCTTGAAGCCCGGCCAGCAGCGGCTCTCGCGCTCCCTTGGGAATCGGGGGTTTGAGGACGCGCTTTGGACGCGAGGGCTGGTAGCCCTGACAGCCCCCGGCCGGTCACCGTTGTTTGTTTTTTTTAAAAAAAGAAAATTGTCCTGAGCTATTTTTAATTCCTCCTTCGAAGAACTAATGTAATTGTTGCAGTTCTAGGCAGGAACGAGCTGCCAGATGATTTTATTTATTTTTTCTTTAATTTTATTCTTCTTTAAACCGAGCTAAGCGCCGGGGAACGGCGATTGCTGCTTCTCCGCTCGGGCTGGCGCCGTGCTCGCCGCCATCGTTCGGTGACGATTTGGTGTCGGTGGCGCGTCCCAGCGGCATCCGTTCGACGACAGCGGGTGTTTTCGGGTGGGAGATGAGACCCCAGCCCCTCTTGCTTTGCTAGCCCGCAGCTGCCCCGATGGCGGCCGAAGGGCCGCAAGGAGCCACCTTGGCAAGCAGCCGTTTCTGAAAAAGGCCTTTTTTTTTTAACCTCGGCGGGGAGAGCCCGGGGCCAGGGTAGCCCAGACCTTGGCTCTTCGTGCCGTGGGCGAGGCCGAGCGTTCGCTAAACCCTGACCGCCGCGGTACGGCGGCAGCTGGCAGATCCGGGGCCGGCGGGTGCCATCTCTTGCCGGCGCGGAGGAGGGCTCCCGCCCCTCCCCAGCCATTATAACAGCGCCGGTCCGTAAAATCCCGGAAAGGACGCGATCGCCGGCTCCTAAAATTCCCCGAGCTACGAGCGAGGCGGCAATTCTCCGGCCACCCGCGGCCACGTAGCCGGGATTACCTCGGCGAGCTGCCGGGGCGAGGGCTGGGGTGCTGCCGGGCGACGCGGGGTGCTGGCCGAAGCCCACCCGAACTCGCCGCTATTATTAGCCCTTTCCTCAGGGATCGGCTTTCAGGACGGGGATCGGCCGGTGAGAGGATACCCTCGCTGGAAGCCAGGGAGGTTTTCTACCGGCGGCGTCCCGTTCGGTTCGTTACCGCCGTCTCGTTAAATACGTGCGCGGTTCCCTTGCCATCCTGTTACCGGGGGTGGCCGCGCGCCGCGGCGGGCGAGCCGGCGCGCTCTCTCGTTTCCCGTTTCCCTGGCTCCCCGCTGTCAGCTTTCCTAACGCTTTCCTGTTTTTCTCCCCTTCGTTTCGCAGCCCACATAAAAGGCTCTCGAGCAAGAAGGTGGCAAGGTAAGCCCGTGCGCCGGTTACTGCCTGGGGAGAGGGGTGCCCGTGCCGGCGGCCGGCCCGCGGCAGCAGGGCTGTCAAAACGAGTTCGCCGTGTCGTACGGCGGGACGTGTCGCGTGGCACCGGGGAGGAGCGGGTTTAATTCTGACACAGCTTGCCGGAGCCGTTTTTCTGAAACTGGGGGGGGGGGGGGGTCCCCGCTCCTGCACCCCCGGCTGGAGGCTGGTGCCGACCCGATTCCTTCCGGAACCAGAGCGGGGGTGCCTTCCCGCCCCGTCCTGCCCGGGCACGGGGAGTGGGGAAGGAGCCTCCGGAGAAGGACGCGTCCCTCTGGGCCGTCTCCTCCCCGGGGCCACCACGGCGGGTCCTTAAAGCCTTGAGAAGACCGGACCAGTCGGTACACCCGCTCGGAGGGGTTTCCCCGTTTCCTCGCCCTGCTGCCGTCCTGCGGGACCCTCCGGCGCGACGCCGGCCGCCCTTTCCTCGGGGGCGTTTTTAGCCCCCGCCGCAGGGGAGAAGCTGTGGGGTTTGCTCCGAGTCGCTGGGGCAGAGGGTCCGTCCCCTCTCCCTGACACCCGCTGCTCGCCCTTCCTCTCCCGCCTTCGCCATCCCTCCTGTTCCCGCGTCGCCGTGCTTGTAAGAACGCGCTGGGGCTTTTAAGAGCGTTAAAAGGCTCTTAAAATTAATTAGAATTTAAATTTATTTATTTATTTATAATTAAGTTAATTAATTAATCTAATTAATTAATTACTCTAATTAATTAATTATAATTAGAAATTAAAAGCCCCCCAGTTAAAAGGCTGCGCCTTAGCCGTGCTGCTCGCGAGGGAGGCTGCCGCCTCGGCTTCCGCTCCGCTCGTGTCCCAGCGGAGGAGCCGGCAGCTCCGTTGGGGTGACGCTCGTCCCCTCCCCGCGCCCACCCCAGCAGCTTCTGTGCCCCCCTCCCTCCCGGCTGCGCTCCCGTGGCTCTCCCTTCTTCCCGCGGGCAGCCAAGTCCCCCGGCACGATTTCCCCTCCCGGCGAGGAAGCGGGTCCTCGATATTACGTTTCCTCGTTCCGGTCATCTTGCTTTCCAGATCTTCTATTAAAAACACCGGCAGGAAAGAAGGTTGGAGGGAGCAGCCTGTCCCCAGGTTTCCTGTTTTAGGGCTGGATTTTGTCCCGTGTCTGGCAGAGCGAATTTAGGGAGGATTTGAGTTAAACTTTCGGGAGTGGAGACGCCCTGTCTTCGGGGGGGGGTTGAGCTCTTGTGACCCTTCGCGTTTGCAGGGCGGTTTTCTGAGACCGAGGCTTGTGGGCTTAGATAAATGTTAGTTAATTCAAGAGCGGTCGATTTAATCGATGGTAACGAGAGAGAGAACGGGGATTTGCGGCAGAGTAGAGCCAGATCCTTAAGACCAGCCCAAAGCAAGCCCTTTGTTACGGATACTGTAATTACTGAATAATACCAAAACGTTGGCTTTTAGGAAATCTATTTTATTTTGGTAAGGGCTCTTTCCTGATTTTTTTGGTCGGTTGGTTGGGGTTTTGGGGTTTTTTTTTTTTGTTATCTGGCTTGTGCCAAGGAATCTCAGCTGCTTAGGCTCCGGTTGTGCTTGGCGTGATTTAAATGGCACGTGTGCCTGAGAGTTCAGGATCTAAATATACGCTCGGGGTGAGGATGCAAAATAAGGCTGGTGCTCAGCTGCGGTCTCTTCGGTAAACGCCAGCTACGCCTCGTGAATATTTGCGTGAGCGTGGTGCGCAGCGGGGCGAATTCGAGAGCCCGCGTTACAAAATTCCGAGGGGAAAAACTGAGGTTCGGGGAGACCTCCGTGGTTTTCCCCTTCGCCTCCCGCTCCAAGCGGCATCTGGCCGAACGCCGCCAAGCCGACCGTTCGTGCGGCCGGCGCGGGGAGGTGGGCTGGGGTGTTTCACAGTAGGTCCAGGGTGTGTTTTAGGGGTTTTTTCCCCCCTCCCCTTACGCCCGCTGGCCCCGCTAACCTTCTCGGCGGCTAAGAGCCGCGTGCTCCGTGCTTTGCCGGCTAGCACGCGGCCTCGGTACGTAAAGGAGGAAAGCGAAAAGCGCGAGCTCTTCTCTTTCCCCGTTCCAAAGAGCAAGAACAAATCATCAGGGTATGAAGCCCCAGCGGCACGTGTCCACGTCCGCCCGTCCCTCGCGGGGCGCGCGCCTTCAGCCGGACGCTCGGCCCCGTTACCGGGGCGCGCCGAGGCGGCGAGCTTCGCCGCGCGCCGGAGCTTGCGGCGGCGAGAAGGACCCGGCCTCCGCCGTCCTTTGCTGTAACCCCGCAGCCCGGGCAGGAGCAGCGCTATTAAATCCCCTTGGGAAGGGGAGGCGGCAGCCGAGGCGGGGAGAGGGGGGGACCGCATCCCGCCAGGGCGGCCGTCGTCTGAAATCGCCGCGTCCCGCCGCGTTCGCGCTAACGTTTGCGTCGCCGCGGGTCGGGGCGGTTTGTCTCTGTTACAGGCAGTTGCATCAGACGAGCGCGCTGTCCGCGGGCCTGATGGAGGGCTCTTACCGGGAGACGCTGGAGTGTGCGGAAGAGGACATCACGGACAAGGTAAGCGCAAGCGCTGTGCGCGCTACCCCGCCGCGCGCCGCGGCGAGGGTCTCGCGGCGAGTCGGGTGAGGGTGCCTTCCCTCCAGCTCGCCGGCTGTTTGCCGGCTGCGTCTTCGCTTCTGCTCCACGGAATGAGATGTTTCCCGCTCCTCTGAGGCGAGCGAGGGCGCCCGATGGCGGAACGGCGGCTTCCTCGGCGCGCTCGTGCCGCCGCCGCTCGTGCCGTGAAGAGGCGAAGCTGATTTTGGTGCTGGCCCTGTTGGGTTTTACCGGGGTGTGGGGGGGAAAGGCTTGTAGGGCAGGATGGGAGCGGGGCAGGAGCGCGAGAAAGCTTTTGTTTGAGCCCCTCTAGCGAGAAATAGCCACGGGAAAGCAGGAAAGCTAAAGGGGTGGCTTGCGTAAGCGTTTGCCGCAGTCCCGAAACCCCTTGAAAATGGCTTTTTAATTCCGCAATCGCGAATAGCCGCGTGGAGCAGACTGTGGAAGAGAAAGGCGTACGCGTGCGGCTGCGCTCTGCTGTGACCGTAACGCGTAAAAGACCCTTGGAAAAAAAAAAAAAAAACCAACCCACGACATTATTTCCGAGCCGGAAAGTTGAACAAAACGCTCGCTGAAGGCGTCTGGCTTGGGGAACCGCGGACGCGCTGCGGGGAAGGGCCTGGTGTCTCCGCACGTTTCTGTTTTACGTCCGCCCGCGCGGCGCTCGGGGCTTGCGGACGTGCTGCCCATCGCCTTTCTTCCGTGACTGTTCTTCCGTGGGTGCGGATGGGGTTTTTTGGGACCGCGAGCTCCGTCCTCCTGCGGTTCCCCACCCACCCGGGGTGGGAGGGAGAGGGGGCACCTTTTGGAAAGCGAAGGAAAAGGCAAGTTCAGCTGAAAAAAGCCCTCAGGGCTGAGCTCCGGCGATCCAGCTGGGATCCCTCTGGAGAGAATGTGGGGTTTTTACCACGAAGAAAGGAGAGAGCGGAGTGTTTGGCCCCGTACCGGTACACGGGAGCCATCAAAAACTGAGAGACCAGGGCGTAGAAGGACGTTTTAAATCGAGGCGCGGCTACCCAGTTCCAGCGGCGGCCACCTATTTTTAAGTAGCTGGCCCGGGAGCGAGCGCCGGCAGCTCAGGGAGTCGCCTCGGGGCGGCCGGCTCCCAATCGGCCGCGGCAAACCGCGGAAGCCGCGGGGCGAGCGGGGAGCCGGCGCTCCGGGGGCGGCGGGCGCCGCTTTGCCCAGCGGGTTTCCCCTCTCCCGGCGCGCAGGTGGTCTTTCTGGAGAAGCGGGTGACGGAGCTGGAGAAGGACACGGCCGCTAACGGCGAGCAGCACAGCCGCCTCAAGCAGGAAAACCTGCAGCTCGTGCACAGGTAAGGGAGCCCGGCCCGTGCCGCGGCTGAGGAGCCGCCGGAGCGCGCGGGCAACGGCGAGGGCGGCGGGGAGACGGGCGGAAAACGGCCGGAAAGCTTCGCGGCTCGGCCCTGGGCGGGAGACGGCCCCGGCTAAACCCAGCCCGGGGTTCGGGCTGGCTCCTCTGCGCGAGGGCCGCGTGGCATCGCGGCGTCCCGCGCGCGCTTCTCCGGGGCTCCGGCAGGTTCCCGGGAGTGCAGGAAAGGGCTCAGCCGGGACAAATGGCACATACCCCCTTCGCAGTGTTCTGCTGGGAGGCATCTAGCGCTGAACAGTGCTTTTTAGAGCTTTTTGGGGTTTATAGATTTCTTTTTTTTAATTTTTTTTTTTTTTGGTAACGTGCTTCCCCGCCCCGCGTGTCCGTCCTGTGGAGCTCTGGAGCTCCGGGGGTCGTCTCGGAGGGCTGCGAGGGGGGTCGTGCTCCTGGGAAAGCTTCCCGTTCGGGGAGGATACGCACTTCGTGCTCGCTCTGGGTGGACTCTGTGGCCCTTGTTTCGCCCGTTAGGTCTGGGGGGAAGGTACGGCGGGGTCCCTGCTCCCCATCTCTTCCCTCCCCATGGCCAGTCTTCACCCTGTTGCTTTGGGATCCGGGCTGGGGCGTACCCCTTGGCCCCTACCCGACGCGATTGCTGCCTGTCCTAATCCGGCAGGCTCCCCTCCTCCAGCAGCACGTGGACCCGCGGCAGATAAACCCGGCAGGAGTTTATCCGTAGGGCTGTAAGACTTCGGGAACGACCGTCTCGGGGAAGCGAGCGATTCAAACAAAGGTTTCTCTAAACCCTGACAAACCTCACAGCGAGGGCAGGGTTTTCACTTCAGCAGCTTGGCCCAGAAGCCCCAGTCGGTTTTTAATTAAGCAAAACCCCGGCTGTACCCCGACCTCGACACGGAGGCGTGCCGGAGACCTCCTCTGCCCTCTCTGAGCCAACGGCGGCCGCTGCCTGCGTCGCCGCAGCCTCGGGACCGCGTGGCTCGGGTTTACGGTCTCCTCCTCCCAGTTACGCTGTGGGGTGGAAGAAGGGCCGGGGAGAGAGTCTGGTCCCTCCCCGGGGGATGGCAGCGTGCTGGGGGCGAGCCGCGAGGAGCGGTTAATCCTCCCTTCTCTCCTCTCCGCAGAGCAAACGCTCTCGAGGAACAGCTGAAGGAGCAGGAGCTGAGAGCTGACCAGACACTCCTGGAGGAGATCAAGAAGCAGAGGGAGCTGCTGAGCAAGATGGAGAGGGAGAAGAGCATTGAGATTGAGAACCTGCAGGCCAGGTGGGGCTGGGGCAGGGCTGGGTGGTGGCAGGTCTCCCGGACCCGCATCTGCACGCTGGAATACGCGCGCGGGCTGACGCTTTGCAACCGCAGCCTTCGGGGAGACGAGGTGCGGTAGACAGCGGGTTAAACTCGGTTAAAGGTGTAACCAAAGGCACTACAAACCCTGAGTTTTGGCTGCTTTCCCCTACCTTCGTTCCAAAACCAAGCCCCTCCGTGAACCGTGTCTCAGTCTCTTTGTTTGAATTTCCCTGGTCTCGATTGCGCTCGCGTCCTCCGTCCGTGGGCCCGCCCCACAGCGCGTGAACGAGGAGGCGCTTCGTTAGTGCTTGTTCCCGCGAGCGACCGATGGAAGTACGTTCGACGCTCCGATGTTTTCCGCCTTCGTGGGAACAGGCAAACGCCCGGGCAGGAGGAGCTTTGACTCTGCCCAGGCAGCGCGTCTGCTTTCTGGTGCCTAGTGCTAAGGCTTGCCCGTGGGCTGATGAAGCCCTCGGCCGAAAGAATAGCCTTGGACCTGGTTGAGGTCTCAAGGTCTCCTCAACTTCTCCGGGGGGACAGCGGACACGACAGAAGTCGTGTGGATGCCCCTCTTTTTCCCCTGGGAGTAGAAACAGTGGAAGTCTCGGGGTTTGCCTCGAAAAGATAAATCCCTGCTGGCTTGCTTTCAGCAAGTCCTGCTTTAATATTCCTGGTGATGCTTCAACCACGGCTCCTACGCTTGGGATGCTTGGGTGAGTTTCTTACACGTCTCTCTGCTGTCGCAGGCTGCAGCAGCTGGATGACGAGAACGGCGAGCTGAGATCCTGCGTCCCTTGTCTAAAAGCCACCATTGAGAGACTTGAGGAGGTGAGCACCGCGTCTGCTTGGGGTGCCCAAGCCGGAGCTGTGTTTCTAGGTTCTCACGTGGCTGGAGCTGAAATTCTCGTTTACACGACGGGCCTACGTGAGATCCGTGTAACGTAGCGAGCAAATCGGCCTCTTCTGCCTTGCGGTCCCGGCGGAGCTCGCCTCGGGCCAGAGCTATCCCAATACCGCCATCCGGGCAGGTTCCTGGCGTTCGGCTTGGAAGCCGGGCTTAACAAAACCCCTAATAAATCTCTCGCGTGACAGTGCAGCCTGCGGGAAGCGGAGCCGCAGCGTGCAGCGGTGGCAGCCCTGTCCTGGCTGGTTAGGAGGGGACTCGTGCCCTCTTGTGGAAGCCTCTCCCCATCCCTGCGGCTGCAGCCCGCAGGAGGAAGAGGAGCAGGCATGCTTCGTCTCTGCTCCCTGCCCGGGCGGATACGCCCTCGCTGGGATTTGCGTGTTGAGTCTTCATAGCGCCGTGTTATCACAGAGTCGTGAGGGTTGGGAAAGACCTTCAAGATCATCAAGTCCAACTGTCAACCCAACACCCCCACGCCCCGTAAACTGTGTCCCAAAGCGCCACGTCCACACGTTTTTTGAACACCTCCAGCGATGGTGACTCCACCACCTCCCTGGGCAGCCTGTGCCAGTGCCTGACCACCCTCTCGGTGAAGAAATTTTTCCTAATATCCGGTCTAAGCCTCCCTGGGCGCAACTTGAGGCCGTTATCTCCCAGATCCTCTCCCTTCTCGCCCTGCTCAGGACTCAAGGCCGTGCAGCTGCTGGCAGGGCTGGGGTGGGAGGTTTGCCGAGGAGCGGCAGTCTCCGTGGGCCTGGACGAGATGCTCATTTTTGGAGAGAATTGGGTTACAGATGTAACATCTGGTACAAAGGCCGTGTTTTGCTTCTGTTCAAGCCTGTGGCAGATGGGCAACGGAGCTGGGGAGGGGTCTGGAGCACAAGGCTGATGAGGAGCGGCTGAGGGAACTGGGGGTGTTCAGTCTGGAGAAGAGGAGGCTGAGGGGAGCCCTCGTCGCTCCCTACAACTACCTGAAAGGGGGTTGTGGCGAGGTGGGGGTTGGTCTCTTCTCCCAAGTAACCAGCGGTAGGACGAGAGGGAACAGCCTCAAGTTGCGCCAGGGGAGGCTTAGGTTGGATATTGGGGAAAAATTCTTCACCCAAAGGGTTGTGAAGCGCTGGAACGGGCTGCCCGGGGAAGTGGTGGAGTCCCCGTCCCTGGAGGGGTTTAAAAGCCGTGTAGCTGTGGCGCCGGGGGACGCGGTTTGGTGGTGGACTTGGCGGTCTTAGCTTAACGGTTGGACTGGACGATCGTAAAGGTCTTTTCCAACCCAAACTATTCTATGATTCTAGGTAAGATTAAAGTGAGATCAAACCTCTCTGCCCAGCTGAAGGCCCTCGAGCGTTTCATCCGCTCTCAGTCTTGGAGCCGGCGGGAGAGCGCTGCGGCTCCCTCTCTACCCGGCATGGCCGCGATGCAGTGGTCTTCGTCTGCCCAGACCTCGTAAGCACAGCGCTTGGAGGCTGGGGGTAGGGAAACCACTGTGGGTTTATCCGAGGGTAAATCTCCTGCCTGGATGCGTTCGGCCGCGCAAAGTTGGGTTTGGTCCTTCATCTCTCTGCAGAGCAGGGCTGCGTTTCTCCACGGTTAATGGGCTTGAGGAGGAGCGAGAGGTGCAATTGCTGCCGCTCCCCGCCAAGGAGAGGAGCCCTGCTGATGAGCTGCTCTCCTGGCCGGCGTCTGAAATCAGGATTTTGTCGTCAGCGTTGCGTTTCCCGCTGGCGTGGTGCCTTTGGTGCTGCTCTGCTCCACGGACCGGCACACCCCAGACCCAGCAGCTGGAGCTCCCCCTCGGAGCTGCTCGTCACCTCTTCACGCCACGGGCCGTCCGGCACCGGCTTTGCTTGGTGGCGATTTTTATCTTTCTGGAAACCAAAACCTTCCTCACGAGGAGAGCCAGGCTGGAAGCTGTGAGCCTGGGGAGGAGGTGAACCGGGTCGCAGCCCCAAGGGTGCTGCTGTACCGGGCAGCGTCCGGTGCAGGGCTGTGGTCATCACCGTGACAAGCTCTACCTGCCGTCTCAAACGTTCAGCGAGGCTTTCGGTGTGAGAAGGGGACAGAGCGGGAGAGCTGGGCTGTACGTTTTACATCCTGCCTTGAACTGGTCGTATCCCTTCTTGCGTCAGTCCTCAGTTAAATTCTTTCCTGTCCGAAACCGAGAATGAGCCTCAGATCGTGACATCTCGGATTCCTGGCTTTTCTGAAATTCAGACCTAAGGAGCCTTCTGGTTTAATGTCTCTCCTTGGCCTGTAGCCTCTGTGCTGGCCCCAGTCCTGCGCAGGCTGCGCCCCACGCCAGCGCCGCGCTGCCCAGAAAGCCGCACGAGCGCGGATGTTTGCCGGTGCGCATTTATCCTTGAGCCATCCCTTATGGCCCTCCTCTTCGCAGTGCGATTTTGGCGTGCGGCTCGTCGTGCCGCTGCCAAAGCGCTCGGGCCCCGAAGCCCTCAGGCAGCAAACGAAATCCCAGCGGGCGGAGCAGCCGAACGCGTCAGCGAGAAGAACCTTCCCCGCGGTGCTCGGCGTGCGCCGCGTCCTCGCGCGAGCGGGGAAGAGCCCCCGGCAGCACCGAATGAAGTCGGCCCCTGTGACTCTCGCCTTTTGTGTCGTTACAGGAGAAGCAGAAGCTGCTGGATGAGATCGAAGACCTCACTGTGCAGCTCGCAGAGGAGCAGGAGAAAAAGAGGAAGATGGGGGACAAGCTGAGTCAGGAGAGGCACCAGTTTCAGAAGGAGAAGGAGTCGACGCAGGAGGTGGGTGGAATCCGGGCTGCCTGCCACAGCCCCGTCCTGCTTGGCCCCCAGATTAGGGCTGTGCGGGGAAGCTGGCCTCGGCAGCCTCTCCCAAAATAGATGGAACGGGAGCATTTAGTCCTGCCTGGGCAGAGAAGGGTAATAGTCGAGCAGAACAGCTCTAGGACGTCTGTCGCTTTCGCCTGCGTTAAACTTCCGCCGAGCCTGTCTGCGTCTGCACACCCAAGCGGGGCTGTGCCACGCAACCTGGCCCACTCCCGTTTTCTCCCCTGCGTGGAAAGAGCGGTGGCAGAAGCACGGTGGTGGCGGCACGTGGAGTTAGCAGGCGGGAGGAGAGGGCTGCGAGGTGAGAGCCGCCGGCTCCTGTGTGCTTGGGGGAAAAGATGCAGCCCCCCCCGGCCCCGACCCCTTCCCGGCGCCTGTGTGGCTGGTAATTCCAGCCGGAAGCTCAAGCGGGGCTTGCTGATGTGGTAGAAAAGGAGCTTTGGGCCTCGGAGGGGCAGTTACTGTCATTTTGGCCACGCTGAGAGCACTCGGGCGAGACGGCCGTTCCCAGCGCTGCGGCTGGAGGGAGCTGCCCGAGCAGGTGCCCGCGTCGCCGGAGCCGGGGGGACTGTCTGCAGACCCGGAGCCGGCGTCTTCGGTGCTCCAGCAAAGTCCTCCCAGGGCCGCTCTCACGTATTGAAGTAGCTCCCCCTCTCCCGTCCCTCAGGGGCGGGGGGCAGGAAGGGGAAGCCGTGTGCACCCCCAGAAAGGGTCTGTTGCTCCTGCCGTCGATGGGGTTGCTCCCAGCTGGGGGACAGCCCATCTGTCACACCAGCCGGTGACCAGCGCGAGCCGTCGGGCTTGCAGGGGATGTGGCACTCAGTTGTCCCCTTCCCTCGTGCTGCAGCTCATCGAGGACCTCAGGAAGCAGCTCGAGCACTTGCAACTCTTCAAACTTGAAGCCGAGCAGCGAAGAGGCAGGAGCAGCAGCCTGGGGCTCCAGGAGTACAACAGCAGGACGCGGGAGACGGAGCTGGAGCAAGAGATCAAGCAGCTCAAGCAGGTGTGCGGGGCTGGGCAGGGAGGGAAGCGTCTTGGCTGCTCGGTCTGCACCAGGGGATGCCGATTCCCCGACACCGAGGAGCTGACCGAGGATCCGGCAGCCCGCCGCTTTCCTGCTCTCCTGTCCTGGGATCCCCCCAGCACCTCGTGTGTTTCCAGAGGTTTTCCGGGCTCTGTCAAACCGGCGTCAGGAGACGGAGCGCTGTTCCCAGCGCCGTCTGAGCTGCTGCTGGGGACGACAGCCCCTGCCTCCCCTGGCCGGTTCTGCTCCGGGGGCACCGTGTGCTTCGGCGGCACCGTCTGACGTTTGTCTGTTGTGAACAGGATAACAGGAACCTGAAGGAGCAGAACGATGAACTGAACGGGCAGATCATTAACTTGAGCATCCAGGGAGCCAAGAACCTCTTCTCAGCCTCCTTCTCTGAATCCCTGGCAGCGGAGATCAGCTCCGTCTCCAGAGACGAGGTAGGTACCACGGGGTACTGCTCGCCTGAAACCGCCCCTTCCCGGGGTGGCTGGTGCATCCCCTCTCCTCGCAGCCAGCCGAGGGCCTGGGGGCAGTTGGTGAGGCCCTGTCTGTGGTACAGCTCACTCCCAAAAACTCCCTTGAAAGCTGTCATGAGCAAAGACAGACCCACGTTAACTATTTGAAGAGCTTGCAGGGACCTGGGACATCTGCCCTGGAGATCTTGGCTTCTCTGGCACGTGGTCTCCCCGCTCCGTGGCTGTACCCCAGGTGCTGGTGTGTGAGCCCACGTCAGCATCAGAATTAAATCTTTCAGACCCCAAGAAGTGGGGAGACGCACCTGGACGTTTTGGGGGCCCAAGGGAGATGTGATGCTCCCTGCTCTCTCCAGGATCCCGTCCGGCTGAGAACTTGAGGAAGGACAGGAGTGAGCAGAGCCGGTAGCTGAGGGCATTTTCCCTGGCCAGGAACATCCCCGGCCGGAAAGAAGAAGGGGGGAAAACCTCCATGGGAGCACAGAGCCACGAGAAGCCCCGCTCCTGCCCCTGGGCAGCGGCAGGCAGCGACCGCTCACTCCCTTTCTCCCTCCCTTGCAGCTCATGGAGGCGATTCAGAAGCAAGAGGAGATCAACTTCCGCCTGCAGGATTACATCGACAGGATCATCGTGGCCATCATGGAGACGAATCCCTCCATCCTGGAAGTGAAGTAAGGGCGGCCGAGCGCCGCCGGCTGTGCGCTGGTCGATGGCTGCGGCTTTGGTGCTCTGAGAGGATAAAGAGGGACTCGACACGTCTTTGCTCTTGATGAAGGCACAAGGAAGCATCGCGTCAGATCGGTGGGTGAATTAGCCAACGGACCAGGATAAAAGAAAACCAGCAGCGAGGCTTTGTTGTCTGACTCCGTTATTTTGAAACCCTTCTGGTTTTGAGGGGTGAAAGGGAACCTGGAGAAGAAATACAGGCAACAGGCGGCTGGAGGAAGGACCTGTGTCGGCCCGGCTGCCCGTGAAGCTGGGAACTGTCCTGACAGCAGCGTCGGACCCTCTGGCGTGCGGGGTGCGAGCAGCAGCTGTAAGGAGAGGGTTTCTCTGAACTGCGGGTAACGGGTCGGAGGAGGAAGCGGCAGCACCGACATTTTCCCTCGCTGCTCTGTCCAGCCCAAGTATCTGCTTTGCCAAAGTGTCCCTGCCACACTCGCTCATGGGGCAGATCTGGGAGAGAGGGAAACGTGTCCCGGACTTGTAGAGGTGTTTGGGTTTTTTGTTTTTTGTTTTTTTTTTTTAATTAACTTAATGCAAATGTCCTCATTCAGCTGGCGCAGTTAATCCTTGCCCTGCCGCTTCTGCTCGGGAAGGGCTTGCGTGCAGAGAGCTAGCCGGCTCCTCGCTCGCTCGCCGGTGGCAGAAAAAGGCAGGGGAGCGGCCGTCTTCGGGACGGGGCGTAAGCGCACTTTGTCACCTGCCTCCTTATTTATTTTCGCTGTCCGTGGCTCACTACCGTCGGCACGCCTCGGTGTTCGCGGCTCCGCCGCCCTTCTCCCCGCTCCCGGCTCTTCTGCCGGCCGCCGCGGGATCTGCGGGGGTCTGTCGAGCCGGGGCGGCTCGGGGAGGAGAGGCCCCCCCTCGGCCCCAGCTGCAGACAGACGGGCGCTGTCTGTCCAGCCTGCAGGGACGGGAGGAAAGGCTGCGACTCTTCATCTTGCACTGGAGGCTGGTCCTGGCCCCCTCTCCCCCTCCTGGCTTGGCTCGCCCGGCCCGGCACGGGGGCACGGGGCGGCCGAGGGCGGTCGGGGTCAGGTCTGGAGCCGCAGCGGGGAGGGCTGAGCTCTCGGCGTTGCCTCCCGAGGTCCCTGGCCTGGGGACAGGGGTCTGCGCCCTTCCCACCCGCAGCGGGGGCTCTGCTGGCGATAGCTGCAGTCCTGGAGGGAGAGCCCGCTCCGGCCGCCTTCCCCTGCTGTTTCCCGGTGCTGCGGCGGGGGCCGGAGCCGCGGCTCTCGCTTCTCGGCCCCGAGCATCAGCCTGGGCAGAAATCCCTGTGCCGTTGGGGAGAGGAGACCAGAGAATATCACAGCAGCTCCCTGGGAAACAAAAGCCATGTTTACATCAGACAGCTTTTGGCTTGCTGGCACGAGCGGCCGTGGCGCAGCGTGACCCCGGCGAGCAGCCGCTCGAACCGACCTGCTCCTCTCCGGGCTCCCGGGAGGAGGCAGCCAGCGGACTCCCAAAGATCCGGCTTAATTTAGTACGTGGGGCCCCAAATAGCGCTTCTTTTTTCCTGCTTGTCAGGTTTCAGAAATGCCAGAGTGGCCTGGAAACAGAAGCCACAGGGACCCCTCGGCCGCCGGCGGGGGGGTGCCTGCTCCTCCCCGAGACGCTTCCCCGCGCGCGGCGCATCTCTCCCTTCCCAGCTCGCCCGTTGGCCCCGGAGGGTGCCGCTGCCCCGGGGAGGCGGCAGCCGCCGCAGCCTTAGTCCCCGCTGGAGGGTCCCCTGCGCCGCCGGACCCCGAGGAATCGGCCGAGCCGCCGCCGCCGTGACCCTCCCTCTTCCACCCCCTTCTTTAAAACGCATCGCCTCCGGGTGCTCAACCCCCCGTGGCCTTGTGCGAGGCGCAGCGGGCTGGGGGCGAGCCCCAAAAACCTTGGGTGAGGGGGGCACCCGGCACTCCCGCACCCCGGCATCCACTCCCCTCCCCGTCCCGAGTCCGCGGGAAGAAGCCACGTAATGTACATTTCCAGAGAAGCTTTGGGTGTAAATCAGTGTATACTTGGAGAGGGAAAATTTTTCTATCTTGTAGAGTAGGTATTTTTATAGAATGAAGGTTGATCATTTTTTTAATACTTTAAAGAAGAGAGAAATGTATCTGTGTATACACAAAAGCATATATATATATATATGTATAAATATATAAATATCGGAGATCTGCCTTTCTCGACTTGGGATCATGGATCCCCAGTTCAAACAATTGTCTCTTTTTTTTTTTCCCCCCTCCTTTTTTTTTTTTCCTGTCGCTCACAAAGAGGTACTGTAACTGTAAATAAGCACCGGGAAAAAAAATTTAAGCAAACAAAGCACTGACTTGCACATTCACCATGCTTTAAAGTCCCTATGGAAAAAAAAACCCCAACGAAACAACAAACAAAAACTGTACTTCCCGAAAATGTTCCTCTTTTTCCCCACTGGTCTATGAAGGAAGTTCCCCCCCCCCCAAAAAAAGGAGGCAAAAATGGTATTGTCTTAAATGATGTATCAATTCTTGTCAGATTAAAAGCTGTTACCATTCCTGCCCGGAGCCCTTTTTTTTTCCCCGGGGCGGCTCGGAGCGTCCCGAGCGCCCACACGCCGGCTCCCCAGCGGGGCTGGGGGGGAGTGGAAATACCCCCGCCCTGAAAAGCGCCCCGATTTTGGGGGTGGGGGAGGCTGGACCGAGCCGGCTCCAGAGGGGCCAAGGTCAAAGGAAGCCAAAATCCGCAGAGCCCTGCAGGTGGGAGGCAGAGGGGGGGATCGCCCGTCGCCGTCCGGGTGGGCTGAGGGACGTTTCGGAGGCGGCTTTGCCCCCCCCCCCGGGGTGTCCCTGTCCCCCCGCTCCGGGGGGTTTGGGGCGGCTGAGGTGGGGCCGGGCCGCGGCTCGGCGCTGGGGGTCTGCTCCAGGTGAGGACAGGGAAGCTTTTCCTTTCCCGCACCGCGCTTAAATCCCTCCGAGCGCTCGGCTTCTCCCAACCCCTCTCAAAAATCCCTTAAACGCTTTAAAACGCCCTGCTGAGCTGCTCCACGCCCCTCTAAGCTTCCCTCCTCCTCCTCCCGGCCCCTGTAAGCCGCCCCAAAGGGCTCCAACGCGCAAAATACCCCCTCGGCTCCCGGAATGCCTCCGGACGGCTCCAGCCTCTTGCTCTGAACTCCTTCCAGCAGCCCCGGAGCTGCGGCAAAGAGCTGCGAGTGCCTCTGCGCGCTCCGAGCTCTCTAGAACACCCCAAATTCCTGTCAGGCTGCTCCACGCTCCCCCCGAACTGCACCGAGCCGCTCCAAAACGTCTCGGAGCAGCTCTAGGCTGCCCTTACGCCCCTCCAAGCAAGCTCTAGGGTGCATCGAGATTTCTCTAAGCGCCTCCCAAAAAGTCCTTTAAAAGTAATCTCCGGAGAGCCGAAGCCTCCGACAGCGTGAAGCTGCTCTAGGAACGGGGTGAGGAAACGGCTCCGGGGGTGCTGGTCGCTTCGGGGAGCTGTAAACCGCCTCCGAAAAGCTCGGAGCTCTGGAAGGACGGACCTTCGGGCAGCACCGAAGCACTTGAATTGCTCAAATAGCTCTCGGGCTCCTCAAACCAGCCCCAAAAGGGCACCGAGATGCTAAAACCGCTTGGAGTGGCTCGAAGGAGCTCTCGAAGTGCTCTAAACCCTTCTAAAAACTCCTCGAAGCAGCTCAGAACGGATCATAAAAAAAGATCTCGCAGCAGCTCTGAAGCACTCCAAGCCTCCTCCGCGTGGCTGTGAAACGCCTCAAGTGCTCCAACGCCCTCCGAAAGGCCCCCGAAACTCCCCCGGGTACCTCTCCACGGCGTTGAAACCCTTCGGTAACATCTCCCGCCTCCCAAACAGTTCAAAACCACCCTGAACCCCCTCCGGACGACGGCGAAGAGGCACAAGCCATCCCCGAGACGGCTCCGTGCTGCTCCAAAGCTGCTTGCGAAACTCATCGGAAAAAAGATCCGTAGCTGCTGGGAAGCGCTCGAGCTCCTCTGCACGGCCTTCGAAAAGGTCTCGAAGCGGCTTGGAACCTCTCCAGCCTCTTCGAAGCTCCTCCAGAAAAGCCCTAAAGTTCTGAAGAACTTCGCGAACCGCCCAAGCTCCTGCAGAGCGGCTCCGAACCGCTCTTCCACGGCGCTGCGGTGTCTCGGCATCGCGCTAGCCGGCCTCGGAGCAGCTGCCGGCGGCTCTCGAGCTCCTATTTATTACAAAAAATTAAATGCATCGAAATAAATATATTTGCAATAGGGTTAGAGATCCGCGGAGCTGCCGTGGCTCCACAAACTCCTCGGGGGAGGCTGAGCCCCTTCTGAAACGCTGCTCTAAGCACCGCCGAGGAGCTCCAGCTTCTCCCCTCGTGCCGGTGGGACGCCCCGGCTGCAGACGGGGGAAACCAGCCAGCGCCCAGCGTGGGTCGGACCCCGGTCGTGGTGCCCGGGATGCCAGCCGTACCCCCCGCGTGGGGTCCCCGTGCCTCCCTTGGCCTCGGTGGCGGGAGCAGGGTGCCGGGCGCTCGCAGCCCCAGGGTGGGCGCGGGGCGCGTCGCCGGCGCAGGCAGGGCTGCCGCGGGCGCCCAGCCCGGCTCCCCGCCACCCACCGGCTCCCCGCCACCCGCCGGCCCCCCCGCCACCCAGCTCCGTGGGCCGGTCGCGGCGCCGGCACGAGCCCCAGAAAGGACAAAGCCACCGGGGAGAGGCAGGGCTGCTCTTCCCCAGCTCGCCCCGGACCCGACCCTCGCCCGGCGTGACCCCGCGGGCAGCCCCAGCCTCCTGCCCCAGCCCTGCCGGCACCCAAAAAAGCCACAGGGCGGCCGGAGAGACCCCATCCAGCCCCTTCCCCAGGGAGCCAGCGGGCGCCTTCAAACGCCCCCAAGACCCGGCCACGGCCACCGAACGGCAGAACCATTAAGGCTGGAAAAAGACCTTTAAGACCGTCGAGTCCACCCACTCACCCACCCACCCACCCACCGCCCCCGCGCCCACTAAACCGCCTCCCGACGTGCCACGTCCGCACGGTTTTTTGAACGCTCTCGTCGACGCCAGGGCCACGGCGGCCGTGTCCCGCATCCCTGGGCAAGGCGGCGGCGGCGGCGGCGGGGCCGGCGGGACCCCGCGGGGCTGGGGCCCGGCTGCGCCCCGGCCCGGGCCCGGCGCAGGAATGTGGCTCCAGCCGCCGGGTGTTTACTCGTGGCCGGGCGGCTGGAGGGTGGGCGAGGAGCAGAGCCTGCGCTGCGGGACCCCTGTTTGGAGAAGGGATTTCCAGCTCCTTCCACATCTGCTGCTGATCCCGGGCTGGAGCTGCGATGGGGTTAACCCTTGGCAGCCGGGCTGGCGGGGGGATTGGGTGGTGCCCCCCACCCTCAGCGCCCCGGGGAGGGGGGGGGGGGGGCTAAGGGCAGCAGCCCCGGTGCAGACCCTCACCCTGGGGCCTCAGGACCACCCGGGATGCTCGCGGGGAGCAGCCGGTCCCCGGGGATGCTCGGGGACACAACCCCCGGCAGGGACCACCACCCCGCAGGGCCGTAACACCTCAGCAAACCGTCCCCCCCCCAGCCAGGAGGCAACCCCAGGCAGCCCCGCCTGCACCAGCGCGTTTTTTCTTCTCTTGCTTCCACGCCGGAACCCCCTGGGGGGGCAGGGCCTGCGGTGCACAGCCCCCCTGCCCCCCTCCCAGCCCGGCCAGGGCCCCCCCAGCCCGCCTGGGACCCCCCCAGCCCGCCTGGGACACCCCCCCCCCCCCCCCATCCAGGGTCGGGGGGCACAGGCAGCACCCAGGGCGAGCCAGGACCAAGGCCGGGAGCACCCCGCACTTCCCCCCTCCCCCCTCTCCCCTCCCCACCCCTCCCCCCGCGCCGGTCCCCTCCTCCTTCCCCTCCCCGCCGTGGGCAGCCGGCGCCGTCCCGTCCCATCCCGGGGCTCTGCCGCGGCTCCGCTCCGCTCCGCTCCCCACGCCGCGCTCCCCGCCCCCCCATGCGGGTGTCCCGGGTGGGCGGCAGCCGCCGGCCCCCCCCGCCCCGGCATGGCCCGGCTCTCCGTCAGGGAGCACCTGGACGGGATCCTCTCCGACTTCGAAGGTGCGGCCGCGGGGGCTGCGAGACCCCCCCCACGGGTGACCCCCGGGGGGTGCGAGTCCCCCACTCGGGGCTGAGTATCGGGGCGGGATGCTGGTGGGGCTGGATTGGGGGGGGGGCTGCGCCTCGGGAGGCGGTTGGGATCCCCCGCAGGGACCGGGGACCGGGAGGGGGGGGGGGGGCTGCACTCCCCGCCCCCCCCGCGTGTTCGCGCTTCCCCAGTGTTCGCGCGGGCCGGCGGCTGCGGGGGTCCGCAGGCAGGAGGCAGCGGGGCGGCTTTGCGGTTCTCTCGCCCCTGGTTACGCGGGGCCGTGGCGGGGGGGGCGAAACCCGACCCCGGGGCTGCTGCTGCCCTCGGCGGGAGGAATGTGTGCACCGACCCCGGACACCTTAACCCCCCCCCACAGCCCCTGGCACCCCCCCCCCAAGCCCTCTGGCACCCCTAAGCCCCCTGCACCCCCCCCCGTCCTGCATCCCCCCCCCCCGCCCATCACTCCGGCCCCGGCTCGGGGCAGCCAGAGCGGTGGGCGAGGAGGTGACCTGTAACCCGGGGCAGGTTGGGGGGGAAAGGAGGCATTTTGGGGGTGCCGAAGCAGTGAGCTGGATGTGGGGAGGGGGACGCCCTCCCCACGCCCCCCGGGACCTTGGCCAGCTGGGGAGGGGGCAGGACCGGCCGGAGAAATAACCTGCCTGGGGGAGAGCTGGTACGGGCAGCGCCCGCGCCCCGGCCCCCTGCCCAGCCCCCTGCCCAGCCTCGGGCACCCAGGTGAGCTGCGGAGGGGACGGCGACGGGACCCCCACCACCCCGCTGCCCCCGGCACTGACGGCCAAGCCGGGGCAGGGGCCATGGGGCCGAGGAAGAGGAGGGCGAGGGTGGCCTCGTGCCGGTGGGTGCCGTGCCGGGGCAGGCCGGCACATGTACCGGGATGAAGGGGTGCAGCGCGGGCCGCCCCCCGCCAGCCTCCCCGCCGGAGGCAGCCACCCGCCGCTTGGCAGCGAGGACGGCGGGGGCGAGGAAGGCTGCCCGGCGGGGGCCTGGGCCCCCCGCGCTCACCCGGGGAACCGGCTGCCAGCACCAAACGGAGCAGCTTCGGCAGAGCTGGCGGGAGCCTGGCTCCTGGGGGGCCCCGCACCACGGCGGGAGGGAGGGAAGGAGGGGAGGGGGCGGCCGCCCAGCGAAGGCGCTTTTTGCCCGTGGGGGCTTCGCGGGGGTCCCGGCTGCTCAGACCTGCCGCGGCGGTGCCCGGCCAGGCCGTGGTGCCCGGGGGGAGAGGGTCCCCCCACCGCTGCCAAGCACCCGGCGGCTGCTCTGGCAAGAGGCTTTGCACTGGAGCCAGGTGCCACGATGCCTGTGGGGCACCGGGGTGGTGGGGGGGCACATTCACACCACCAGCAGCCCCCAGGGCCGCGGCGTGGGCTGGCGGTTGCCATCAGTGCCGCAAAGCCGCACGGGAGGAATGGCTGCAGCCTCCCGCGTCGACTGTAACGTTACCACTGTGTGTAGCGAGAGCTCTGGCCTGCCTCGCCATCAGTAGGCTTCAGGGTTAATGCCCTGCAAGGAGGCAGGCATCCTTCCCAGCATGGCTGTTTGGATGGATGGAGGGGGGGAGAGGGTCAGGTGGGGGGATCCGGTTACTCGGGGCCGGATCCCTTACAGGGGGAATAAAGCGGGCAGTGTGCTGCGTGGGGAGCCGGTGGCACCGGCTGGCCGGGCGCAGATAAACCGGGGGGAACAATGATAAAGCCTGCGGTGAACAATGCGGCAGCGCCGTGGGGCCGCCGGCGCCGAGCTGGTTTCCCATGCGGGACCGGCTCACAAGCGGCCCTTTGGCACCCGGCTGCCCAGGGGGCACCTACGGGCGCTGGCACGGTGTGGCGCGGCACGGCTGGGGGGTCCGTGCGCGAGGGCGGCTGCGGGGTTGTCTGGGGAGGGGGCAGAGCCCGGTGGGTGCCCAGCCGTGGGTGCCATCGGGTGCCACCCTCATGCCACCATCTCTCTCTCTCTCTGTCCCCAGCGCTCAAGAAATCGTTTGAGGCAGAGGATGGGGACGAGGCGCCCGGCTCCCCGCTGGTGTCCCCGCTGCCCTCGGGCACCGGCGAGCGCCACCGGCCGCTGCAGCCCGGCCACCCGCCCCGCTCGGGCACCGCCGCCGGCCCCAGCCCGGCTCCCAGCCCCGTGCTGCGCAGCCGGCTCGGCACCGGCCTCTCCGCCGGCCAAGCCAACAGTACCGCCGGCATCGCCCACGTCGCCTCCTTCCAGAGCCACCGGGGCTTCGCCGCAGGGCCGGGCAGCGACGGCGAGAGCCTCCGCAGCTCGTCCTCCAGCCTGGAGAGCCCCGCGCCCCCGCCGCCGCCGGGCACCCCCCCGGCCGCCGGCCCCGGCCTGAAGAAGGTCCCGTCCCACGGCAGCGTCTTCCCGGCGGAGCTGGAGCATCCCCTCTGCGCGGCTGCCACCAGCCGCAGCTCGCTGCCGGCGCTGGACCTGCACATCGCCGAGGAGCCGGGGACGGGGACCCCCACGCCGAACCCCTCGCTGTGGGGCGCCCGGAGCCCCGCAACCCAGCCCCGCGCCCGCCAGCCTTCCTCCTCCTCTTCCTCCTCCTCCCTGGCCCCATCTGATGGCACCGAGGTGGCTGCGGGGCTGCCCGCCCTCCCTGAGGGGCCGGGGGGGCGGCTGCCAGGGGGGTGGGACACGGCCCCCCACGCGCTGCCCCGGCCGCAGCTGTGGGTCAGCCTGGGCACCAGCCCCGGCCCGGCCCGCCGGCCCCCGCCGCTGCCCCAGGGCCGGGGGGAGGCAGCCCCGGCCCCCACCGCCCCTTCCCCGGGGAGGGCTGAGGGGCCGCCGCTGCCCCCGGCCCCCCAAGCCGCCCCCTTCAAGCTGGTGTCGCAGCCGCAGACGGTGCAAGTCAGCTCCCAGCCTGCCTTCCTCGGGGGGCTGGTGCTGGTGCCGGCCTTGGGGACGCCGGCAGCGCTCGGTGGAACCGGGGCGAACCCCCCCGGCGCCGGGCTGGCGGGGCTGCGGGGACCCTGCGTGGCGGCGGTGGCTCCCGGCGAGGCTGCAGACGGCGGCTGGGCTGCGGTGACGCCGGAGCACGGTAGGACTCGCTCCTGTCCCCCCTCCCCTCTCCCCACCGGGACCCCCTCGCTGGGCGTGGTGTTGCCAAAACCCTCCGGTGAGTCCTGCTGCCTCCATCCGCCCCGGTGCTGCCGATGCCGGGGAGGGGGCTGATGCGGGGCCGCGGTGACACACGGCCAGGATGAGACCCTCCTCCCTCCCCACCGGTGCCGGGGGGCCGTGGGGCGCGTTGGATGCGGCCCGTCACGGCGCGTGGCGCGGAGCGGCGGGGGGGCCGCGCGGAGCGGAGCGCGGCGCTGGCAAGACTCCCGGCCCACGCAGCCCCGGGGTGCCTGGCGAGCTTCCCGCGCCGCCCCGGCGCTAATCGTTTTCCCCGGCACAGGGAGACAGGTCGGGACACATGTGCCCCACTGGCGGCAGCGCCGAGCGCCGGGGCCCCGCGCGTGCCGGCTATCGCCGCAATCTTGTCCCGCGTCCAGTGCTTTCTTCCCCTCTCATCCCTCCTCGCCTTGGCACGGGGACGGATCCTGCTCCTCCCTTCCTGCGGGGGCAGAGGAGGTGGCGGGGGGCCAAGGTGCGCTCGGGCGTGCTCGGCACGCGCCTCGCGCCGGCGGGAGGACGCGGGGCTCCCCGGCACAGCCGTGCCCCCGGCTCCCACCGCAGCGGCGCGGGCAGCGCTGAGCCCGTTGCCCATCCCCAAGCACGGGGTGGGGGGGGGCCCCCGGTGCCCCCCTTCTCGGCGGCCACTCCGGGAAAGGCTGGAGGGTGCCGGGGTGGCCGGGAGACGGCTGCCGCCGCCGGTGCTCCCTGTTTGGGTGCTTGGGGCTCATTGCCCGTCTCGCCGGGGTGTCATGAGAGCCGCCGTCGCCGGGCTCTAAGTACTGACGCCGGCGAAGGCATCCATACATCTGCTCCGGGCTGGGGTGAATCATCCCCCAGCGACGCCCGTGGCCGCGCTGCCCAGCCGGCCCGGCTGCCCCGCTGCCCGCGGCGCTGGCCGGGGCGGGGGGACGGTGCTGGGGGCTGAGCCGGGGTGATGGGGACGCGGGGAGAAGGGTGCCAGGGGCTGAGATGGGGGGACGGTGCGTGGGACCAAGCCGGGGTTTGGCGGGGCGGCCGAGCGTGGCGCGCCCAGGCTGCGGAGCGGGGCGCGAGCCGGCGGGCAGCGCCTGGGCACCGGCTGCCCTGCGGACGGCACGGGACTGGCCGGCGCTGCCTGGGCACGGCGGTTTCTCTGCCAGGAAGAGGTGGGGACGCGCCGTTTCCTCTCCCGGGAGGCCACCGCAGCCCCCAGCCGGGTGGCACCCATGGGTGGCCATGGGGCAGCGTGGCACGCTCGGTCCCGCGCCCCGCGGCAGGAAGCACCAAGCGAGCCGGCGGCCGCTGCGTTTCACTTCCACGCCGAGCAAGCACCCGGGTCGCCCACGCAGGGCCCCGGGCGAGGAGG